>NW_024425008.1:40117252-40180686 GCF_017311325.1 Ursus maritimus
ACCATAAAACATCTTTAAAGGAGAAACCCTTGCTGAGGTTGGTGCCACAGAAAGAATGAACCTTAATCACGGATGAGGTTAGAGCAGCCATAACAGCCCTTGAGAGTTTATAATCTAGATTTTGTGTGAAAAAATGTAAGGATAATCCTGGCAGCAGTATGAAGATACAATGGAAGGCAAGAGAGCGCAAAGATAAGGAGGCAGGTTAAACGAATATCATCACATCAGCACAGGGCAGGGATGACTAGCACCTGAAGTAAAGTGGAGACGGACAGAACAGGTTCAAGAGATTTCTCACCAATCCAGCAAGGAGAACTAGGGAGAAGACTGGGCATGTGCTCGCAGCAGGGGACAGAGGTGGAAGGAAAGAGATAAAGAGAATGAAGAGGTTTCAATGGGTAGCCACCAATAAAACTTAAACTAAAGATGGAAGAAAAACAGTTATTTAGATTTTGTAAGTTTTTGTTTTGTTTTTTAAATGGGCTCAGGGTTTTGTGTGTGTGTGTGTGTCGTTCAATTTAACTTTAATGGAGTTTGAGGAAGCACAATGACAACTGGGGAAGCTACGTTTATTTTCAAAAGCTACAAAAGGAGAACTGACACTCAGAAAAAATATTAGGAATAGAGAATTAGAATTAAAAGTCAGAATATGGCTACACCCCCCAAAAAAACTGAATATTAGGAAGAATTTTTAAAAGTCAGAGCATAGGGGATGATTGACATTATGACAATAGATTTTTTTCCATTCATCCCGTTCAACATATATATGAACACCAACCATATGTTAGTCACTCTTCTAGTCACTGGGGGGTACAGTTAGGTTCCAAATCAAGATTTTTATCTTTAGAACTTACATTCTAAAAGTAGAGACAGACGATTTTAAAAACTAATTAATATGTAGTGTTAAGTCCCATATACAAAAAATTTTAAGGGAATAGTATGTGACAGGACATTTTAGATAGGTAATCAAGGAAGGCTTGAGGGAGGGGGTGACCTTTGCACAAAGAACAGAAGGAATGGAACGATGCATGTGATTATATAAATGTGTGGAAGAGAGACATTCTAAGCAGAAGGGAAAATATTTGCAAAGGCCTTGTGGAAATAACACTTCTAGCAGGTTCAGGTAACAAAAAGATGACCTGTAGGTGTCAGGAACAAACTGAGCAAGGTAAAGGGACAAAAAGTGAAATTAGAGAGGGAGCCAGTGTCCACAAGAGTGAAGAGTTTCTATTTTATCCTAACTGTAATGGGAAGCCTTTCTGAAGGGACAGCAAAGTGATCTGACACATATGACATGTGTGGAGAGAAGTTTAGTGGGACAAGAGTGAAAGGAGAAAGACCAATTATTAGAAGGTTGCTGTAGTTTCCCATATGAGATGTGAAGGTTTGGACAAAGGGAAACAGAGGGTCAAAGTGCAGGAAGTGGTCAGATTTGGGAAGTTTTGATGACAGAACCTTAAGATTTATTGATGGCTTTGTTATGACAACGAAAAGTCAAAGATGATTCAAAGGCTTTTAGTTTTAAAATCTGCTTTGATATAGCAAGACAGCTGCACCAGCTTTCTTTTGGTCATCACTTACACGATACATCTTTTTCCTTCATTTACTTTGAAGAGGTCTGAAGCCTTTATTTTAAGATGCATTTCTAAATAGTACAGAGTTGGGTTTGGTTATCATACCCAGCTTGGCTATCTTTGTCTTAACTGGAACATTTAGTCCAATTTATATTTTAGTGTTCTCTTCATCTACGTCTGCCTCCTGAAATCTTAACTTCTAAAGACAATCTCAAAATGCTACTTTTTGTCAAGTCTTTCCCAATATCATACATGACCTTCTGCCCTGACAATCAGGTATAAGCTTCCCTTTCTTTAAACCTTAACGGCATTTTATCTGTAACTACTATAATGATTATGTTCTGGTAATTATTGGAATGATTTGTGAATGTGTTTTTTCTCCCCTATTTAGGATCTAAATTCTTAAGGAAATAGACTGGGCCTTAGTCACATATCTACCTAAAAGACTAAATAAAGTCAGCTCTTTTCACCGTCATAAACATTTACCCAGTATCTATTATGTGCCAGAGAGTGAGCTAGGTCCTCACTATAGGTCTTATTCACCAGTCTTCTTTCTACATAGCTTAGCATCCTCAACTGTAAAATCAAGACTTCAAGTTTTGTTAGTTAATAAAGGCAACACCCTCGGCATGAACTTTAATATTCTATTCTAGTTACTAGATACATGGTTACTAGCTACTAGATAAACAGCATGATTATACCTCTTGAATGTCATACCAACCTATTATTTCATTTCTAAACTTTAGAATTTTATTAAAAGCTCCTCAAAGATGAGCACCATTATCATTCTAGAGTGTAATCAGTTGTTCAAAGTTACATATAGAATTGACATAAAAAAATATTTTTTAAAGTATTTAGCAGTGATATAATAAGAAATAGATCGTTGGTTTTTGCCCCTGGTTCCTGGCACAGGGCTCCTAAAAGCCTTGTTATTTCCTGAGTGATAGAAGTGTTAGAAGTATCTCTTGTTCTAATATTTGGTCTTTAACCCCAGTTCCTTATATAAGAGCTTCTAAGACCCTTGGAAACCCCTGCAGCGTTTAAGAGTATCTTTCTGCGTGCTAATGAGGTGACTGAACCTGGGGGCCCCTATAGCTTCGGGATGGAGACTGCTCACCAAAAAGACAAAGGCATGACTAGAAGGTTGAACTTTACATCCCACCTCCTATCCTCAGGAGACTGAGTTAATCACGAGTGGCCAAAGATTTAATCAATAAGGTCCACATAACAGAACCCCCATAACCTAAACAACAGGGCTTGGAGAGCTACCAGGGTGGTGAATACGTCCAAGTACCAGGAGGGTGGCACACTCCAAACCAGAGGAGGACAGAAGCTCCTGTCCAGACTTCGCCCTATGCATCTTGTCCCCTGGGCTGTTCCAGGGCTCTATCACTTATAATAAACCAGTAATAGTAAACAAAGTGTTTTCCCTCAAACCTGTGAGCCATTACAGCAAATTGTCAAACCCAAGAAGGGGGCTGTGCGAGTCCCCAGTTGGTAGCCAAGTCAGGCAGAAGTTGTAGGTAACCTGGGAATTCACTCCTTGTGATTGGATCTGAAGTGGAGGGCAGTCTTATAGGACTGAGCCCTTAATCTGTGAGATCTGGGCTAAGTGGGCAGCTAGTGTCAGAAGTGACTGGTGTGGAAAACTCACACATTTGATGTCAGAAGTGTCCTCTGGGTAGAGGAAAGAGTTTCCCTTTAATAGCCAAGGTTAGTTCACATTTCTATGCTTCCTGCCCTGGGAACTCTAGTTGCAGGGACCAAGAGGGACAGTGGCCATCTCTCAAAGGTAGAAAGCTAATGAAGAAAGAATAAATGTACACACAAAGTCAGGTAGACACTAATTTGAGAGAATTTAATAATCACTGGTTTTTAATAATTCAATTTTCCGAGGTACAAATTCTAAGATTAAAGTAAATGAAAAGCTCATATAGCTATCTAAGCTATGATGCATGTGGAAATTTTCCATAATAATGACAAGTTTAAAACATTTTTTTGAGAAAAAAATTAAATATGTCATTTCAAGTTAGGTTGTTTGACTTTGTCCTAAAAGGAAAAATTGCAACATAAGCAATTATAAAGACTTAGAAGAATAGAAAAGGAAAAATACTTCAATTACCTCAATTTTGGTACCTCAGTTTGTGCTAATAAAAATTTTTAAAAATAGTTGAATGTGGAGATCTATTATAATATATTCGTCAGGCAAAACAAAACAATGAAGCCTAACTATTGGATTGAAAACTGAACTATAGCCTCAATAAAACAGTTTACAAACTAAATTAAGTTCTAAGCTAAAGAATTTTGAACAGGTTTTCTTCTTCATGTACTAATTTACACAATAATCTGGAACTATCTTTCTGTGCTTCTGGTTTTTTTTTGTATAAAAAAAGGTAGAAAAAATTATTTTTCCAGTTTGGAAAAAGGGATGAAACGTGTATATTCAGATACTCAGCCTTAAGTCATACAATTGTAAAGTGTTTGTCACTAATAATTTGGTAACAAAAAATGTCTTTCTACCTTTGCAACTGAAATTCCATAGTCCTGGAGAGGTTTAACAGCCTCATTCAGTTCCTCAAGAAATATAGAGGTCCTTGGAGAATCTAAAATAAGAAATGTTTTATGAATGTTTTATGGCTCACTCCTCAGGAAAGATGAATTTTTAAAATTAAAGCCCAAAGCTGCAAACTGAAGAAGAAATAGATTAGTTTGCCCCACAAGCATACAAGACAACTAATAATCAAGTAAACATACCTAGTTATCTTTATACCCTTATTTCCTATTTCCTCATTATTTTTATTTCTAATGTTTTTATGATATATTTTAACTTTATAAGTAAATTTTTAAAATTTCTAAAACAAGAATAGATGTTTAATTTAAAGCTAACATTTGGCATTATTTTTCCAAGTTTAATACCATATACACAACACACATGGATGCATGCACAAAACTTTCAAAAGCTTCTAAAGCTTTTTTTATGAGAGAGTGGGAAAGCATGCATGCAAGGCAGGGGAGGCGCAGCAGGAGAGGAAGAGAATCTCAAGTAGGCTCCACATCCAGCACGGAGCCCATCACGGGGCTCGATCTCACAACCCTGAGATCATGACCTGAACTGAATTCAAGAGTCAACACTTAACCGACTGAGCCACCCAGGTGACTCTCAAAATGATTTTAAAACACCATTTCAAACGACAATTATAAGAAAGCCAACAGAAATGTGGATTCAGGGCGCCTGGGTGGCTCAGTTGGTTAAGTGACTGCCTTCGGCTCATGTCATGATCCCGAGGCCCTGGGACTGAGTCCCACATCGGGCTCCCTGCAAGCCTGCTTCTCCCTCTCCCCCTGCTTGTGCGCACGTGCTCTCTCTGTCAAATAAATAAATAAATAAAAATCTTGAAAAAAAAAAAAAGAAAGAAGGAAAGAAAGAAATGTGGATTCATTTCACTTACTAATTCAAGAATAGTTTTTTTTAAGGGATAAAGACTTAATGAAACCATTACAATTTTTAGTTATGTTTAATACTTCTATTGGTTAATCACTGTATTAATGGTACGGCTAAAGCAGAATATTAAACAAAAGCATTACTATACTTTAAGTAGAGTTTCAAACCACTTTTAAAATATTTGTTCACTAAAAATACCAAAAAGTATATTTTCAGAGATGACTAGATGAAATTCAGAGGTTATTCTACTAATTGTGAATTATCTAGTATTTACTATGGACTGGTCACATGAGTAAATTCATTTAATCCTCACAACAAATTTACAAAGCAAGTATTATTTCCTCATTACGGATGACAACTAAAACACAGAGAGGCTAAGTGACTTGGCCAAAATCATACAGTGGCACAATCAGGATTTAAACTCAGGCAGACACATTTTAGTAGCAGCTTTATAGCACATCATACTAATCCTGACAATAAATTCCCACTGAGAATATTGACTAAACAGCAATAGAAACATCACAAAAATCATGCAGAATATAAAAAATACTTACCAGCTTGACAAAAATAAGCTAAGGAGGCTTTTCCTGGTTGCAATGTACTGAAATATTTCTGAGGGCTCAGTTCTGATAGAGAGTCTACTGCTGATTTATAAAAAATGCTCATCATGACAAAAGAGATGCCAACTCTAAATTTATTGAAACTGGAAGACATCATCAGCTGTAGTCGTACATGGGCAGGAGACTTCTGTCTGTTTTGTTCAGTGCTGTAGTTCTGTTGCCTAGGATAATACCCAGCAAGAATACGTGTTCAACAAAGTTTTGCTGAATAAATTTGTTAAACAAATGAATGAAGTAAAATCTGCAAAGAGAATAAGTCATTACTTATATATTTGATTTTGCTAGTACTTTCCTATTTCCTTCTAGCAAATATTTGAGAGGGATGATATAAAATGATATTGATTTAATAATATTATTGATTTTTGATACTTGCAAAAGATATCAAAGATATCTAGAAAATACAATATGAAATATTTTGTTTAATAGATATTTACTAGAGTATGTTAAGCTAATTGTCATTTTTAAGGGTCCTAAAATTAATTCCCAAATATTATTTAATCCTTGTTTTAAATTGGGCATTTTATCTTTCTTTACCAGAACAGATTTACAACCAATACTCAGTTATTTAATACCATTAACGTAGGAGTGAGACATGCAAAATCTATACTATGTCTACATTCTTTTTACTTTAAATTCCCTAGAAGATAGCTATTAAAACTATTTAAAGAACTTTCCTTCTAAATATACTTTTAATACATGACTTAGACTTATTTATACAGCTTAGAAATTCAAGCATTTTTTACAACCCATATTTTAATTCAACTCTACCTTTTGAACTCAGATTTGTTTTAGATATCGTCGTCTTCTCTTCTTTCATGCTTTACTTACTTCCATGCTATCCTCTGCATCTGTACGCAATTCGTTGTCTTCTGTTTTGCTACCTTCAAATTTCTCTTGAACAGATTCTTCTTTCAGGAGGTTTTTCTACTGATACTACCTAAAAAAGAAGATAGTTTGGGAAAATTGGTGTAACATAAATATATCATACTTCTAGATGGTAAAGATACACCCACAAGCATAGGTGAGAATTTTAATTTTTTTTTTTAAATTTCAAATAGAACCTCTACCTTTCAAACAAAAGATCACTATCTCAAAACAAGAGACAGAAAAAAATAGCTAAAAATTACCCATAAGGAGAGGGGTAGACTTTCTCAGTAAAGAATAAAATGATAGAAGAATGAAAAATTTAGGGAAAATTATACTAAATTGGATATTTACTTCACTCTTGTAAGATTTTACCTATTTATTTGTCAGAGAGAGAGAGAACATACATAAGCAGGGGGAGGTGCAGGCAGAGGGAGAACCAGGCTCACTGCTACACAAGGAACCTGAGGCGGGACTCCATCCCAGGCCTCTGGGATTATGACCTGAAGCAAAGGCAAATGCTTAATCAACTGAGCCACCCAGGTGCTGCCTACTTTGCTCTTTTCAATCTTATCAGTAAGCATATAACTTTTCTCCTTACAAAGCAGGTATTCCTATGATCGTCTGACTTGTTTCTTAAATTCCACATATCCATGAGATCATATGATAATTGTCTCTCTCTGATTGACTTTTTACTTAGCATAATACTCTCTAGTTCCATCCATGTTGTTGCATATGGCAAGATTTCTTTTTGTTTTTTGTTTTTTTTTTTTGATGGCTGCAGATCATAGGGGAAGAGAAAAAAATGAAAAAAGACAAAACCAGAGAGGGAGACAAACCATAAGAGACTCTTAATCTTCGGAAACAAACTTAGGGTTGCTGGAGGGGAGAGGGATGAAGGGATGGGGTAACTGGGTGATAGACATTGGGGAGGTATGTGTTGTAATAAGCACTGGGTATTATATAAGACTGATGAATCACAGACCTGTACCCCTGAAACAAATCATACATTATATGTTAATTGAATTTAAATTTAAAAAAATAAATTAAAAAAAAGCAGGTATTCCTAAAAAAAAAAGGAGCTAATTACTCATTAATTACTTAACATTATTTTCATTAGAGCTAGTTTATATCAGTGAACAAATCTGCCATTGATATTTAATATTGAACCAAGAGTTCAAAACTCAAGTAGAATGAAGTGAGGACTATGAGTGGTATATAAAAAAGTAATTTTAATGATATAATTTAGGGGTATCCTTGATATTAGCACTGATTACACATTATAGCCATTTTAAACTAATGTATTTTAAAGCCACTTATATTAATGGGAATGGTTTAAAATAGGTCATTCAAAATTTTCTTTATGGGGGGGTGGGAATACATGCGTCCTGAGGCTAAGGGAATAACTATATAACATTTATTACTATATGAAATAACTAAAACCTAATGAAAAGATGAAACTTTTAAATAAAAGTACATTTGAACAATTCAAGTATAAATATAATTTTTCCTGGGCTTGTGGTTACAATTCAGTTTTTAACACTAACCTGGACAGTAGGGTTAACAGATGATTCTTTTCCCATAGAATGAATTTTGTAGCAGCAAAAGGTCTAACTGCACGTTCGGTGCTAGAATACTTTCCCATACCTATCTCATTGGACAAATGAAATTATAGATGTGAAAGTACTATGTATTTGGTCAATTAGAAATGTTGGTGATTATTCTTACATACATACTTTCAGGGATAGGAACTCATTAGTAACTACAACCTTTGCAGTTTGTTCCACCTTTGATAAATTTGATTATTTAAGGAATTACTTAAGGCAGAGAATATTGCACAGATCAGCCAGAAATAGAGTTTACATGGTTAAAATAAAATACTGAATAATAATTTAACCAAATTCAAGACAACCACAGTTCAGAGGATGGGGAGACAGAAAGTAAGGAAACACAAAGTCAGGGTGGGAAGAGGAATAAAAGCTAAATCTTCACTTTCACAAGACCAAAAGACAAGTTTATTAGAAATAGCAAAAATCAATGCCAAAAGAAACAGGGAGCAATTTAAATAATTGCCCCTAAGGAATAAGAAATTGGAGGAGGAAGATACTAAGGAGACTTCTGAAGTCTTACGTAGAACCATCTGACTCTCTAAATAGCGTACCTTTTCATTTTGATGTTACAGTTAAAGTCATTCTATTTAGACTACATCAAAATAAAAAGCTCTGCACAGCAAAGGAAACAACCAACAAAACTAAAATACAATCTACTGAATGGGAGAAGATATCTGCAAATGACATATCCAAAGAAGTGTTAGTATCCAAAATATATAAAGAACTTATACAACTCAACATCAAAAAAAACCACAAGTAATTCGATTTAAAAATGGGCAGAAGAACAGGAATTTTTCCAAAGATGACATACAGATGGCCAACAGACACATGAAAATATGCTCAACATCGCTCATCCTCAGGAAATGCAAATCAAAACCACAATGAGATATCACCTCACACCTGTCAGAATGGCTAAAATCAAAAGCTCAAGAAACAAGCATTGGTGAGGATGTGGAGAAAAAGGAACCCTCATGCACTGTTGGTGGAGGTGCAAACTGGTATAGCCACTGTGGAAAACAGTATGGACGTTCCCCCCAAAATTACAAATATAACTACGATCCTATGATCCAGTAATTGCACTACTGGATATTTACCCAAAGAATACAAAAACACTAATTCAAAAGGTTTTATACACATTTATGTTTATTGCAGCATTACTTGCAATAGCCGAACTATGGAAGCAGCCTAAGTGTCCATGACTAGATAAAAGAATAAAGAAGATGTAGTATATATACAATAGAATATTATTCAGCCATAAAAAAAGAATGAAATCCTGCCATTTGCAACAACATGGATGGATCTAGAGGATATAATGCTAAACGAAATAAGAGAAAGACAAATACCATATGATTTCACTCAAATGGAGATATTAAACAAAACAAATGAACAAAGAAAAAAAAAAGAGAGAAAGACAAATCAAAAAACACACTCTTAACTATAGAGAACAGAGGGTTACCAGAGGGGGGGGGGGTGGGTTGAAGGGGATGGGTAAAACAGGTGGATTAAGAGTACACTTCTCTTAGGGCACCTAGGTCAGTCAGTCAGTTGAGCGTCCAACTCTTGGTTTTGTTTCAGGTTGTGATCTCTGGGTCCTGGTATCAAGTCTTGCGATGGGCTCCATGCTAAGCAGGTAATCTGCTTAAGGATTCTTCCTCTCCCTCTCCCTCTGCCCCTCCCAGAGCTCGTGTTCAGGTGCTCACTCTCTCTTTAAAATAAATAAATAAATCTTTAAAAAAAAAAAGAAAAAAGAGTACATTTCTCTTGAAGAGCACTGAGTAATATATGAAATTGTTGAATTGCTATATTGTACACCTGAAACTAATACAACACTGTATGTTGACTACACTGGAATTAAAATAATACAAATGAAAATTAAAAATTAAAGTTATTACTAGTACATAATCGAATTTTCCATAGCTTCTACTCTTATTAATCCAACCTATTCCTGTGGGGCCACAGAAGGATGTTCATTTCACATGCATGGAAAATAAAATGCATGTGCCCAGAGACATGTTCTCCATACAAAAATATCTTTAAACTAAAGAGAAGTATGAATGGAAAAGGGTGGGGGAATGAGAATACCAGTGAGAACAGAGTAAAAACAAAGATACAGAATGTACCTCATGACTCTTTTTCTTCAGTAAGTAGAAAATGGAATAGAAAACAATACTTAACGATTCAAAATCTAAGTATCAGGTGCCTGGGTGGCTCAGTCAGTTAAGCATCCATCCACCTTTGGCTCAGGTCATGATCTCGAGGTCCTGGGATCGAGTCCTGCGTTGGGTTCCCTCCTCAGCGGGGAGTCTGCTTCTCCCTCTCCCCCCTCATCTCAAAAATAAATAAATAAATAATCTTTAAAAATCTAAATATCAACAAAGAGATGAGTATCTTGGGAGAAATATAACCCTGGTACTTTGGTATAGTAGTTCATTGGTATGGGGTAAATAGTTCCAGTTCTCCTGTAGAAGGAAGGATTACACTTAACTTTCTGCACTTCCCATCTCTAGTGAATTGGTTGTGGCCACCAGGTGACCTACTCTCGTCAATAAAATGTAAGCAAAAGTGGCGTGTCTCGTTCAAGCAACAGTTGAACAGCTAGTGTGCGGTAGGGCAGGACTTATTTTCTTCTCTCACAGTCATTAAAAATGCTCAGTTGGTGGCTATTCCTTAGCATGAGTCCCAAATGAGCACAACACAGAGAACCCTCACTGATATGCAACAAGCATGTGACATAGGAGGAAATAAACTTATGGTCATATGCCACTGAGATTTGAGGGGGTATTACAGCAACATAATCTAGTTTATCTTCACTGATATACAAACTAGAACAAGGTGCTACCTTAACAAGAACCCCAAAACAGTGGCTCAGAGGCCAAGGAGCAAGGACTGTTGAGGGCCTACTCAGGGAAACTTTCATCAGAGACAGGAGCTTGGCAATCCACATGAAGGAAATTGACTAAACGGTCACTACAATAATTTGGAGGTGACACACACCTAATGAATTTATAATGAGCATGTACCCAGGCTTGTGTGGCTAATGACTTTATTTATGGCCCGAAGGGAAGAGGCTGGTAGACAGGAGATGAGCACTGAGTGAACGTCACCACTGGTTATGCTTAATAAGGTATTCAAAGAAAGGTACTCAAAAAACCACCGCCATCGAAGAGACTAGCTGTTTAAAACTTAGACAGTCCTTTAGCCCCCACCCTTCTATCATCAGGAAGCAATCTGACAAAATTGCTCAGCCATGGAAAGAGGCCATATTCTCCAAAGCCAACTTCAGATGTGGCCAAGGATAATAAAAATGGAAGGACCTCCTGCAGAGTAAAGACACGGACCATGGAGAACTACACCCTAGGGCATGTGCCAGAATACGAACTGTTTGTTACTGGTCTATAATAATGAGATAAACACAGACATTGAGTGTAAATGTCAAAAAGCTGTCATAGCCCATTTTACACAGTAATTTCCTGTCTGTTGAAACTAAAAATTTTAAAATTGGGCTTGACGGGGCGCCTGGGTGGCACAGCAGTTAAGCGTCTGCCTTTGGCTCAGAGCGTGATCCCGGCGTTGTGGGATCGAGCCCCACATCAGGCTCCTCTGCTATGAGCCTGCTTCTTCCTCTCCCACTCCCCCTGCTTGTGTTCCCTCTCTCGCTGGCTGTCTCTATCTCTGTCGAATGAATAAATAAATAAAATCTTTAAAAAAATAAAATAAAATAAAATAAAATTGGGCTTGTCATTTGATAAGTGTTTTCATTCCATTTTTGTTATAATTCATTTTTATTGTAGTTAACAAAAATTCAAATTTAGATTTTGAATCATTAAGAATTTTTTAAAATAAATAAACAAACAAACAAACCCTGGTCATTAATGACACAGTTTGAAAAGCAGTGACCTGGAGAACCCAGTGAACAGAACAAGGGCCCTAGCAATACCTGCCCAGTGAGATTCCAAAAGTTCCTACAGTCTAGAGTCTAGTGTGTCTTCCATTCTTCCCCTCTCCAAATGTGAACACTTATTATATGCATTTGTCCCTACACTACCCTATGTATTCAACTGGGGATGGGAGACAGATAACTTATAATGTCCAGACTGATAAGAGATTTGCACTACTGGGCATTACTCAGAGATCCTGGACTTTGAGCTTGATACAGTGACTGGATGGGATTTGGGGGTTATGTACACTGGGAAGGGCCAAGGATTAACTACATGTAAGAAGAATATCTGTTCACAAAAAGGGTGGACTGTTCAAATGTTTCTAGTTCTCTACACATGTTAAAATTGTACTTCCCCACTTCCTTGAATTAGGTATAGCCATGACTTGGTCAATGAAATGTGCAGTGACATATGTAACTTGCAGGAGTTTTTCACAGTCAATATATTTTCATGACCCACGACACACTTTTCTTCTGCTATGATGAATGATAACACTCAAAATGAAGCCTTCTCTGTTGAACCAAGTCTCAGAAAGAGGACAGCATGGGGCAGAGCTCCCAGCTAACCCAGAATGAACATAAATTAAACATTTCTGTGTTAAATCTCTTAAGTTTGGGTGTTGTTATTACAGTATAACCCAGCCTGGACTTATTCGTTTTAATAACAGCTAAGAGGAGAGTGACTTGAACATAAATACATATACTGGATTTTCAAAGCATTTAATATCAAAGAATTCACAGGAAATTGACCCAATTTCACTGTATGACAATTCTAAAAGTGAAGAGGACTCTTTCAAATGCAACTGACTATAACCACAACAAGTGCCAATGCCAAAAGAGGGAAGTCACAGGCAAATGTTTGCCAATACTACACACATACACCTCCCAACTACATGCAGACTCATACCCTTTGAGCCTGGAGGGGGCCCTCAATTCATCAGTATAATGCTCCTGTTAGCACTAATCAGAGTCGGTATACAAGACGTAACTTTTGCCTCATTCTTAAACTCTAAACAAGTATGCCTGCGCAGGTCATTTAAAAGTTGGTAGGGGCTCCTGGGTGGCTCAGTTGGTTAAGCATCCAACCCTTGATCTCAGCACAGGGCTTGATCTCAGGGTCCTGAGTTTAAGCCCCACACTGGGCTCCATGCTGGGCATGGAGACTACTTAAAAAAAAAAGTTGTAAAAAATGTGTGACATTTAACTAAGGACAAATACAAGAGGGTGACAAACACTGTGAGTTGGAACAATGAGGCTGTAGTATAAAAAGGGTTAAACCTTGCAAATAAAACACTAAATAAAATGTAACAAAATTTGGAGGCACCGGGGCGGCTTAGTCAGTTAAGTATCCCACTCTTGATTTCAGCTCAGGTCTTGATGTCAGGGTCGTGGATTTGGCCCTGCACTGGGTTCCACACTGGGCATGGAGCCAACTTAAAAAAAAAAAAAAGCAACAAAATTTTGTTCAGCACCAAATACGAGAGTCCCCAGACGGCAATGAGGAGGAATTTCAATAGAACATTCATCTTCCTGCTAGTGGGGAAGGGGTAAGGATCTGCCTTCATGTGTGCCACAGTTGGAGCAGCTGGTGACTCTCTACAGTTAGAACAATCCTATTTGGGGATTGGTTCCTGTACATAATAATACTTGGCAAATAGTTCTGCTTTTAAATGTTTGAAAGACCATTGTGCTAGAGTAATGTACCCTCCTAGAACAACAATATTCAACCACTGCATTTGGACACATTTCAAATTTTAGAATATCAAGCAGCAAGCTTTTCTAGAAGACCTTGGTTAGTTTCCCTTTATAGACTTAAATTTCCCTAATGATTAACCATAAAACTAAAAGTTTTCCCTCTCAAGAAAAAGGAAATTAACAACTGTAAGCATTAAACAAATTATACCAAGTTCTGTGGGCATCATTCTCTGGGAAGAGAGACATATCATAATTTGTAACAAATGGGGCATATAATGCTTACAAACTTCCTGTAAGAACATTCTGGCAAAAATTAGCTTATAGTTTAATGCTGCTACTGGAGAAAACCTGCTCACTGAACCAGCTTCAAATAAACTATTGATTAGATATCATCAAACTTTATCATTTTAGACTCAATGGAAGCAATAAATCAACATCTCCCTACTTCAGAGCCCCTTCAAGGCAGTTGGGGTAACCTCTACCTGCATACCTCATGCACCCCCAAAAAAGGAAGGGGAAGAGAGCTATCTGGACTTGCTCTGAAATAAAAAATTTCACAAAGACCTAAAACTAGTATGGTACTATCCAGATATTGTTTACTATAACTCTGAGTAGAAAATATAGGAGAAAAAGAAAAACCAGTTCATGGTGAAGGACTATTCGTGAACTGAAACATGCACCTCATCATTATGGAAGATACAAAAATAGGCATGTCGGGGAAGAGGAGGTTCCCGTGATTTTTGATGAGTGCCTAAAATCACAGAACTCTGAGTTCATGCTTAATTTACAAGCTTAAGGGGTACCTGGGTGGCTCAGTCGGTTAAGCGCCTGCCTTCGCTCAGGTCATGATCCCAGGGTCCTGGGAGGATGTCCCACATCAGGCTCCCTACTCAGAAGGAAGTCTTCTTCTCCCTCTCCCTCGTGTTCGTTCTTGCTCTCTCTCGAATAAACAAGATCTTTTAAAAAATAATAATAATTTCCCTTTTAAAAAAATTACAAGCTTAAGCACATAACTGCTTAACTCAGACCTATTAACTTCTTTCAGCAAGTTGTACCCTGCTCTAGGCTGCACTGTACACCCTGTTCAGCTGAATGTTTCATCTGAGAGATCCATAGGTAACTGTGCCAGGCCTAAACGTCACAGTTTGTCAATATACCTATAAAGAATCCAAAACACATCAGTATCTGGCGCCTGGGTGAACCACTGTCCCAGAATCTGGAGTACAAAATAGACTTTAAAGTTCCCTGTGGATCCCTTAGCTAGGAAAGAAGGTAGCAAAACTCTTCTTACACAAAACATTAAGACAAAGGATGGTGAGTTACAGAAGGCTGAGTCTTGGTTGCACCAGTAAATGTAGCAGTGTCTTTCAAAAGGATACTGAATTTGTGATGTGCCACTCACTCTAAGAAGTACACAAATTGTTTTCTCATCATTTTGCATTACTTTGCTCATTTTACTACCAAACGCTAAAAAGAAAAAAAAATCAGCAAATGTCGTCAGTCCGATATACGTTGGAAGATCCATTCCTCGCTTGTTTACAGCAATAACATAATAAGCATTTGCTTTGTAGCTCTCTGAGCCTCAAGAAGAGCGCCACCATCCACCAAATACGGGACTAAGGCTCGAAGGAATACATACGGAATTTAAGGAGTACAAACTATTCTACTTCTTTCTCCCTAGACATTCATCAGACTTACAGTTCTGTTTCTGCCTTCTTCCCTAAACTTATGCCCAGAGCATCCTTCCAAATTCTAAGTTTCAAAGACCCAAATTCCCCCTATTCAGACCTCCTGTGGACATCCATCTTATCCTAGTATCACTCGTCCTCTAAGAGACATTTCCCGAGGAAGAATTTTGCTCTTCAGTTCACCCTTTTCATTCCATCCCCTCTCCCCACAAAGGGCTCACGTTTTTCTCGCCGCTCGTGCTCGGGGAAAAAAGAAGAAAAACAAAATGCCCCTCAGAAGGACGCAGGTGAGGGCCTTTTAAGCCAAACTCCAGAGCTCAGTGGCGCAGCCCCTGTTGGGGGGCAGCCGCCAGGCTGAATCCCCATCCCTGCAGGCAGAAACCACAGCCACTCCACTGAAGGACCCGCGCCGCCACCTACCTGCCCGACACCTGCGGGTAAGACCTACCCGGAGGAACCCAGGCGGTTCCCGCGGCCGACAATTCCCGCCACGTGAAGAAGAGGCAGAAGGCGGGGCCGTACCCCGCTGCCTGGCAGCGGCGAACCGCGGAACTTACCTACTAGGGTACAGCACTCCCGCCGTCAGCGCCTGCGGCCACCACCGCTCGGCGGGGTCGGCCTGCTGAGCAAAAAAAAAAAAAAAGAAAAGAAAAAAAAGAAAAAAAAAACCCAAAGCTCCTCCCTCTCCTCGTGCTCCCTACGTGCGGCCTCTCCAACCAATGGGAAGAATAGGGGGCGGAGCGAGAGCCGTCCCAGGTGACAGGCGACCACCGAGTCCTCCCGCCGGCGCGAGCTGGCCGTGCAGTTGCTGGGCCAATCAGCAGTGTGGGTGGGGAGTGAAGGGGAGGGAGAAAGTGAGGAAAGCCGATGCCCAATCAGATCTTGGAGCCTTCGAGCGACGGGTCCTGTGGCCGGTGGCCTTCCGAGCGCGGCGCGCAGGGGGCGTGCCCGTCTGGGCCAATCGGCGCGAGCCCACGGTGCGGAGCGAGCGCCTCAAATGCTCGGGTTTCTCAGCTGATTGTCTCCAGCCGAGAGTTGTTTTTTGCAGCTACCGAGCCGAGCCGCAGCAGGAGGAGCCGAGACCCCCGGGGGGGGCGGGGAGAGGAGGCGGGGTCCGGGGAGCCGCGGCTGCTCCGCGCGGGGCTCGCGGGTCCTGTCACGGCGCTTCCCGGGGTTGGAGGTTGGGGTGGGTGGGGGGTAAGGGGGAAATCTTTCTCCCCCTCGACGGCGGCTCCGAGTCCGGCCCCTTCCTTCCCGCGCTCTCTCGCCCGCCCCCCAGCCCCCTCATGAGGGTGTCCGTGCCGGGTCCGGCGGCCGGCCGCGAGCCCTCGACGCCCGGAGGCGGAGGCGGAGGCGCCGTCGCTGCCGCCTCAGGCGCCGCGGTGCCGGGCTCGGTGCAGTTGGCGCTGAGCATCCTGCACGCCCTGCTCTACGCCGCGCTCTTCGCCTTTGCCTACCTGCAGCTGTGGCGGCTGCTCCTGTACCGCGAGCGGCGGCTGAGTTACCAGAGCCTCTGCCTCTTCCTCTGTCTCCTGTGGGCAGCGCTCAGGACCACCCTCTTCTCTGCCGCCTTCTCGCTCAGCGGCTCCCTGCCCCTGCTCCGGCCGCCCGCTCACCTGCACTTCTTCCCCCACTGGCTGCTCTACTGCTTCCCCTCCTGTCTCCAGTTCTCCACGCTCTGTCTCCTCAACCTCTACCTGGCGGAGGTAAGGTGGGAGGACCGGCTTGCGGGGCCGGGCGGGTGAGCGGGGCTGCCGCGATCAACTCGGGCTGAGGACCGGGGGCGGGGGGGACCGGGCAGTTCGAGGCGGGCCCGAGAGTAGCTTGGGGAAACTGAGGCACGCCTGGAGTGTGCTGCCAGTGTGCTCGCCCTAAACTTAAGCGGCGGATTGACTCTGTTCCTGAGAGGCTGGCGGGGTTGAGTGAGTGAGAGTGTGGGTTCTGACAACTTAAAGCAGGACAACCCTTTGTTCGGTGTTCTGGCCCTCCAAGGTAAGGTGTTGGTGGCACCAACAAAGTGGCATCGCAAGAAGTAGCAGCCCCGGTAGCTCTGCCGAAGCTGGACTGTGTTGAGAGAGGTTGGATGCTGAGGTAGCAGCAGCTCTGCTGAAGCTGGACTGCTGCCAGCCATTACGTCACCAGGCAGAGCTGTTCCTCTGCTATTGTTGCTGCGTTTCTTTTATTAGAAGCTTATATTCCCTCCTGCATCTCCTTTCCTGTGGCTCGATAAACCTCACACAAATTCCGTTCGATAGTTCCCCAGCAGGGTTAATGATCAATAACCAAAGCCGAGGGTCAGTATAAAGACCTCCATAAAGCTCTTAATGTTTGCCCCACTTGCTCCAAGCTTTGGCTATTTATCCTGCCTATTACAGCCTGGTGGGTTTTTTGGGGCTACTTAAGATAGAAAATACTAGCTTAACCTGTGACTGTTGCAGAAACAAACCACTAAACTGTTTTTGCAATAACTTGCTAAATAGCTGGAACCTAATCACACCCCCTTTCTCTTTTATGGGGAATTGCTGGTTGAATTGCATTGTTCTGCAGCGCTTAGGTATTTGACCCATTTCAAACAGGTTTGAGAGTGTAAGGTTGTCAATCAAATGTGTCAGCTAGTGGTATATAAGCCACAGAATTTTGAGAATTGCCCAAAAACTCTCCCTTACCCCTCCCCCCCACAAAAAAAAAAGCTTGAGGGGAGGAAACAAGGTGACATCATATGCTTAATACTGACTAATATAGAACAATATTGGTCTATGCAGCTAATCCTCTCAAAGGCTTTTGGAGGTGATGAGAATTAACATAGTTCTGAGCAAAAGTAAAAAAACATTTGAGGCAGATTGTTTATATTTCCTGTGTAAACCAACTCTTTTCTCCCATAATAGATGGAAAGTAGAATGCATAATTTTAAAATTACAGTCATAACTTCAGCTTTTTACCACATTAAAAACAACAGTTGAAAATAAGTAACAAAACTAATTTAACTCGAATTCTTTTCCTTCCCCATCCTTTGGAAGTCCAAGCAATACAAGACAAGACCCAAACAGTGAAAAGCAAAAATTAAAAAAAAAAATGGGTAATCATAAACCAGATAATCATGCCATAGTCATGTCGCTTATTTGATGATGCTCTCATCTTCTAGTTGTTGTTAAAGCTGTTATAACACTTCTGTCCTTTGTAATTAAATTGATACATTGTATTCTTCCTGACACCATTTCTGATAGAATACCAGTGACCTCTCATAACTGAAGTTTAACTCTAGCTTCAGATATAATTTACCTGAAAGTGACTAGCAATCCTTATGTCATGAGCATCAGGTAATTTGTTTTTCCCCTATACATTTTGACTTATCGTATTAATGATTCCCTGTAAAATAGTGGGCATTTCATAAAGTAGCTAACCACTCATTTTTACTTTTTTTGGAGAAATAAGCTATGCCATAAAAGACATAAATCTTAAGGATACAGCTACGAAATTTTATGTATGCATACACTCATATTACCACCCAGATTGAGGTAGACAGCATTTCTGGAGCCCCAAGATATTCCCTTGTGCCCTCTCCCAGTCATACCTCTCACCCTGAGGTAGTCACAAAGTGGCTAAACACTATCACAATAGAAAAAACATCTATAATTAAGCTCAAAATTCTAAAAGTATGCTTTTACAGCATAAACTGCATGATATCTAGATTAGGTTTTCATACTTTTAATTGCTGATATTCCAAGGGAAGAATTTAAATGTCTGAAAGTCTTCCTGTTAAATGAATCTTTTGTGTGATGTAATTTTTCAAAAAGCAATAAAACTCAATAAACCTAGAAAATATAATTTGGAAAGAAGATAGACTAAAGCTTTTTCCTTTTGTAGTGTCTCCTAAAAAGAGTGTAGATTGTCTATAGTTGTCTTTTTATAATCAAATTAACAATTTTAAGATACATAACTGTACTTAAAAGAACAAATTTTCAACTGTTTAAAGAGAGAGATCTTGACCAGAAATCATTTCCCTATTCATTAGAAAAAATCCAGAGGAATCTATTTGAAAGAGTATTTGAATTCAAATTTTTATATCAATTCCAAGTAACCGGAAGTGTACTTTCCATTGATCATTCTGAATTAATGAAACTTCTTCAGTGAGTTCTTGGTATTATAGAAGTATGGTAAGGAAAAGCTATGTGGTGACAACAAAACTAACATTTTATTTTATTTATTTATTTATTTACTTATCTATTTATTTTTACTAAAAGGCCCTATATCTGTTTCGAATAGTTGCACTTCTTGATTACCAAATCACTCTGTCTTTACTATCTGTCATTAAATACCAATTTCATTTTGCTTTTGACCTCTTTAAAGCATTTGTTACATACATTTCTTATGATTAAAAATATCTAACTTTAAAGACTTAATTACAAAGAACCATGGGGCAGAATAAAAATAAACTTAGAAAAACAACCATTACTACTTTGAATGCATTTTGGTGGTTCTTCTAAAACTCATTAAGTTTTCAAAAAGTTAAGACTGCCTAAATCACTCTTTTGTTGACTACACTTGAGTGGAATTGAGATAAGGAGAAGGACCCTCGTGAAATAATTAGACTTTTCAACTTAATCTCCTGGAAACAGATACTTGGGAGGGGGGCCCACTGTACACTAATCTAAAAACACCTACTGAACTTTTTTTGGCATGATCCTAGAACATGTACTTTACAGAGAAAGGTTCATACTCCTGTACTTTTACCAGAGACTTCAGTCTTTAAAACAGATTATCTGATAAAACTGATGCTACCTTCCACTGGAAGTAAAAGGACTGAAGATGAGAGTTGATAGTATACTGTCTTTGGAGTATTGTTATACATGACAAAATCAATGAGTTCATCTTCAAGGCCCATATTGACATTTTTTCTTACAGTTTTGTAACATGAATGCCTGTTGTTTAATCGGGATAAATATGGTGACTTAATCATAATGCCAAAATGCCACAGTGCCAGCTAGGAAAATTAAATTCAGAATCTTAACTGTTATACTCACAGGTGCTATCATTGTCCCTGACAATGAATACATTCTTCAAAATATCGATGATATGTCAAATAATGTGTAGTTTGATTTACATGTACTTGGGTGTCATTATAATTGTTCTGTGATTTCTCACAAAAGCATTTTCAGCACCTAACATGAAAACTCCTCAAGGATAAGTTAATTTATTATATTTTTATCTCATAGCAACTACAACAATGGTGAATATATTATTGAATGACATTCTCGAAAAGGCCAAAACTAGAAAATATTTAGCCATCTAAAATTTGGTGGTTAACTTGATTTTGATGAACATTTGAGATAAATTATTTGTGATCTTTCTGGGATCTTTATATTTTCTACCTAAAAGATTGCCCATTGGTATGAATGCTAAGATTCTCTTAGATTATCATGATTTAATTAGATAAAAGTTAATTTTGATTACCACAGGTAAAGTATTACTAATGAAACCATTTGAATATATTCGAGTTTTGCTTAGCTATTTTTACATCATGGCAAATGGCCCATAGTAATTAGGTCTTTGCTAATTTGGCTTCAACAAATTCTATTAAATAGGAAAGTCTGTAAAACAAATAAGTTTCACATCATGAGTCTGTTATTTGCTGGAAATAGTGATTTGGTTCGGTGTTGGATTTTATAACACTTGTCTTCACAATCCCCATGATATAGGTAATACAGAGTGTGATTTGTCCAAGGTTATTGGGCTAGTATGTATCAGATATTATGAATCTTCCTGGACACCATCAATTCTTTATTAATTAGTGCTTTACTATTTAATTTGCTTTCCCACTTTGCCCATTTCAAACCTTTCCTCTCTCCAGCAAACTCTTTCTTCCCCCTTCATTCTCAGCATATGACTCTCAGCTCCTGCTTTATAGAAGAAATCAGGGTCATCTGGCTGAACAGAGATTCAGGAAGCTACCTTAAAATGCTGTGAAGAGTATTTAATCTTTTTCAATGAATGATTGAGCTAGTAAGTGAGGAAATTCCTCAGAGGAAAGAAACCACACACACACACACACACACACACACAGAAGAAATGAATGCAGAATGATAAAGTACCACACAGATGTTTATCTTGAGGTTAGGAGTGGTTACTAGCTGCTTCCTGCTGGCTTAAAGGCTGGATTTTAAATTTTGTGTGTTGAGGTCTGGGAAGGTGACATTGGAGGTAATACCTTGTTGTGAGGTCTGATCAGAGACTTCATTCCCTCCAACTTAATCCCTGAATTCTCAAAGTGTATATCTTCAGTGGATGGGCTAGGAAAAATAAGCAGGTTCTCAAAGTTTGATGATGGTCTTTGTGCCTATCTATGCCTTGGTTTTGGGTGAAGGAGATACATATTGGGAAAGAAAAGTCTTCCCTAGAATGCATAAAAAGTTTAATCTCACACAAGTTTGAAGCCTGAATTCACAGCACTTCTGTAACCTTGGAGGAAAAACAAATAAAACCCAACCTGAAAATGTAGTTTAATGGTGTCCAGACTTGGTAGTAACCTCAAGAACGTGGAAGGAGCAAATGCAAATCATTTGTTGAGGAGTATAATTTAAACCCAGAATCCTGACAGATAAAATTTCACAGAACATGAGCTCAAGATGAAAAATTACACTATAGAATCTACCTACAAAGATTAAAGATATTAGAATTATCAAATACATAGTACAAAATATTCATTTATGTGAATTAAAGTAAATGGTATTGATATGATTTTAAAAAGTTAACTAGATGCATTTGGAAATCATTTTTAAATTAAAAATACTAAAATTAAAAACTGAAATGAATGGTTAAACAGATTAAACAAAAAGAAATTAGTGGGGGCGCCTGGGTTGAGCATCCAACTCTTCATTTTGGCTCAAGTCACGATCTCAGCATTGTGGGATCAAGCTCTGCATTGGGCTCTACACTCAGCACAGAGTTTGCTTGGGATTCTCTCCCTTTCCCTCTCCCTCCACCTCTGCTTCTCCCACCACTCGTGTGCCATCTCTCTCTCTCTCTCTCACTCAAATACATCTTTAAAGAAATTAGTGAAGATCTGAGAATAAAATCACCCAGAATATAGTCCAGAAAATAAATCGAAAATATGAACAAAGGATTAAGGGAGAATGAAAACAGAGTAAGCAGGTCCAGTATATATCTAACTGGAATTTCAGAGAAATTGTTCAAAAGAATGACTTAGAGTTTGACTAAATTTATGAAAGACAACAAGTTTCAGAGTAAGAAAGCCCCCAAAAAACGAAGACAGGCTAAATGAAAACACAGAGTAAAACTTCAAAATAACAAAGACAAAATATTTTTAAAAGAAGTAGAATGGCTAAAATAAAAAACACAAGAAATAAGTGTTGATGAAGATGTGGAGAAAAAGGAACCCTCATGCACTGTTGGCAGGAATATAAACTGGTGCAGCCACTGTAGGAAACAGTATACAGAGTTTCCTCAAAAAATTAAAAATAGAACTGTCATAACCAGTAACTCCACCACTAGGTATTTACCCAAAGAATACAAAAAAACTAATTCAAAAAGATATATGCACTCCCATGTTTATTGCAGCATTATTTACAATAGCCAAGACATGGAAACAGCCCAAGTGTCCATCAATAGGTGAATGGAGAAAGAAACTGTGGTGTATGTATACAATGGAATATTATTCAGCATTAAAAAAAAAAACAAATCTTATCACATGCAACAACATGGATGAGTCTAGAGGGTATAATGCTAAGTGAAATTAGTTAGGAAAAGACAAACACCATATGATTTCACTCATGAAGAATTTAAGAAACAAATGAACAAAGGAAAAAGAGGGACAAACCAAGAAACCAACTTAACTAATGGTAACCAGAGGGGAAGTGCATGGGGGAATGGGTTAACTAAGTGAAGGTAATTAAGAGTACATTTATCATGATGAGTACTGAGTAATGTATAGAATTCCTGAACCACTATATTGTACACCTGAAACTAATATAACACTATTAACTATACTGGAATTAAAGTAAAGTAAATAAACATAATATCTATTAAAATTTTTGAAAACTAGACAGAGAAGATATAACTAACAAAGGAAGAAAATTAGTTTGAGTGTTGACATTTCATTAGTAACTAAAGAATTCAGAAAACAGTGAAACATCATCAAAATGCTGAGAAAAAGAAACCAACAACATAAAGTTCTACCCACAATGAAACTGTGAACAATAAGGGTGAAATAAAAGCCTTGTCAGAAGGGACATGAGCAGGATGGTAGAGTAGGAAGCCATGGACCCTCCTTCCCCCTGCAAACACCAATTCAGCAACAATTCACAGACAAATTCCCTTTGAAAGAAATTCAGAAACTAATTGAAAGTCTCCTGCACCCCAGGTGAAGACAAAACCACAATCACCAGTCCCTGACCCCAGTGCAATACCTTCTAACTGGGAAGAGAACTCCTAGCTCTCAGCTTCTTTCCTTGGTGGAAAGGTATTTGTTCATTTATCCAGCAGCCTAACTTCTTCTAGGGGGTTCCCCAGATGTTAAGCTTCTGTCTTCCAGTCTTGGAGTTCTAATGGGTCCAATACAGTCTGACCACCTGGGGGAAGAACAAAGACAGCAATTTGAACTGGTAGGCAAGTTACCCTCCCAAATTTCAGCACAGACCAAGCAAACCAGAACTACAGCTTCCTACATTTCCAAGAGTTGGTAGAGGTCCCCAGAATCTCTGGACAAGCTAATTAGTGAGGGCCATCTTCTGTATAAAGACAGTCTGTGAAGACAGGGAGAGGTGACTGTTTTGTCTGTTGTACAGACACCAACAGAGAAAGTCAAGAAAAATGAATAATCAGGCAAAGATGTTCCAAATAAACCAGCAAGATACTCTTCAGAAATCCTAATGAAACAGTGTTATATGATTTGCTTGACAGAAAATTCAAAATAACTGTCATGCTAACCGAGGTCAAGAGAACAAAGCATGGACAATTTTAACAAAGCATGAGAATGGCAAAAGAGATAGAAAATATTTTGAAAGTACAAAATGGAAATCATGGAGCTGAAAATCTGATGTGAAAAATTCATTTGAGGGGTTCATCAGCAGACTAGATCAAATGGAAGAAAAGATCAATGAACTCAAAGACAAGTCACTGGAAATAATTTAGTCAGAAGAGCAAAAAGAAAATAGAATGAAGAAGAATGAACAAAGCTAAGAGACTTATGGTACACCATTAAACAGACCAATATATGCACTGAGTCCCAGTTGGAGAAGAGAGAAAGGACCAGAAAGCTTATTTAAAGAACTAATGGCTGAAAACTTCCAAATCTGGGTAGAAAATAGATATTCAGATCCAAGAAGCCAGAAGATCATTTAAAAAAAAGGAATCCACACCAAGACAAAGTATAATCAAATTGTCAAAAGTCAAAATGATTATTGAAAGCAGAGAGAAAAATAAAGACTTGTCACAAACAAATCCCTGTAGGACCATAAGCAGATTTTTCAGCAGNNNNGAATCTTGCAGGCCAGAAAAAAATGGGATGATCTATTCAAAATGCCAAAAGAAAAATACTACCAACCAAGAATAATATTTATTTTGCAAAACTGTCCTTCAAAAATGGGAAAATAATGACTTTTACAAATAAAAGCTGAAGGAGTTCGTCACCACTAGACCTGTCTTATGAAAGATGCCAAAGAGAATTCAAGTTAGAACAAAAGGATGCTAAAAAGTAACACAATAGTATAAGTATGAAATTCGTTGGTAAAGATAAATATATAGACAAATACAGAATACTGTATTATTGTAATGGTAGTTATTAAATCATTTTTAATTCCAGTTAAGTAGAAATGTTAAGAAAAGAGTATTAAAATAACAGAAAAAATGTTGAAGGATACACAAAATAAATAGATACAAATTGTGACAACAAAAAATGTTAAGGGAGAGAAGTTAAAGTGTAGAGTTTTCGTATACAATTGAACTTGTTATCAACTTAAAATAAACTTATAAGATATTTTCTGTGTACTCCAAGGTAACTACACACACACATGCACATATAAAAACCTATAGAAGTTATACAATAGAAAAAGGAAAAAGAATCAGCATATCAATACAAAAAAATCAACAAATCCTAAAGGAGGACAACAAGTGATGAAAAGACAGAACAAAGAATGACAAGACTAACAGAAAAATATCAACAAATGGCAAAAGTAAATCCTTCCTTATTAATAATTACTTTTAATGTAAATGAATTATGGGCGCCTGGGGGGCCTAGTTGGTTAAGCAATTGACTCTTGATTTCAGCTAGGGTCATGATCTCAGGGTCATGAGATTGAGCCCTGCATTGGACTCCATGCTCAGCAGGGAGTCAGCTTGAGATTCTCTCCCTCTGCTCCTACCCCCACTCACACACTCTGTCTCTCCTCTCTCTCTCTCTAAAATTAATCTTTAAATAAATGTACATGGATTAAACTCCCCAATCAAATTGCTTAGAGTTGCTGGCTGGATTGAAAAAAAATAAAAGACCCAACTATATACTGTCTACAAAAAACTTACTTTAGATTTAAGGATACACATAAACTGAAAGTGAAGGGGAAAGAAAAAGATATTCCATGCAAATAGTAACCAAATGAGAGCAGAAGTGGCTATACTTAGCCAAACAGACTTTAAGTCAAAATCTGTCATAAGGGGCAAAGAAAGACATTTTATGATGATAAAAAAGGGTCAATCCACCAGGAAGATAGAACAATTATATATGCACCCAACATCAGAGTACCTAAACATATAAAGCAAATATTGACAGAACTGAAGGAAAAAATACACAGTAATACCATAATAGAGACTTCAGTACCACATTTTTAATAATGGATAGATCATCCAGACAGTGGGGTGCCTGAATGGCTCAGTCGGTTAAGTGTCTGCCTTCAGCTCAGGTCATGATCCCGGGGTCCTGGGATCAAGCCCTGTGTCAGGCCCCCTGCTCAGTGGGGAGCCTGCTTCTCCCTCCACCTCTGCCTCTCCCCCTGCTTGTATATGCACGCTTGCTTTCTCTCTCAAATAAATAAAATCTTAAAAAAAATAGAGAACATCCAGACAGAAGATCAAAAAGGACACAAAGCACTTGAGTAAGCTGTACACCAAATGTGCTTAACAGACATATACAGAACATTTCACCCAATAACAGCAGAATACACACTTTCTCAACCACATATGGATCTTTCTCCAGGGTAGATGACATGTTAAATCACAAAATAAGTCTTAGCAAATTTAACAAGATTGAAGTCATACCAAGCATCTTTTCTGACCACAATGAAATGAAACTAGAAATTGATAGCAGGGGCGCCTGGGTGGCACAGTGGTTAAGCGTCTGCCTTCAGCTCAGGGCGTGATCCCGGCGTTATGGGATCAAGCCCCACATCAGGCTCCTCCGCTATGAGCCTGCTTCTTCCTCTCCCACTCCTCCTGCTTGTGTTCCCTCTCTCGATGGCTGTCTCTCTCTCTCTCTGTCAAATAAATAAATAAAATCTTTAAAAAAAAATTGATAGCAGAAGTAAAACTAGAAAATTCACAGCTATGTGGATATTAAATAACACACCCTTGAACAGCCATTGGGTGAAAGAAGAAATAAAAAAGGAAATTAGAAAATATCCTGTGACAAATGAAAATACAACATACCAAAATTATGTGAACAGAAGTAGTACTGAGAGGAAAGTTGTAGCTGTAAATGCCCACATTAACAAAGAAGAAAGATCTCAGATAAACAACCTAACCTTACCCCTCAAGGGCTGGAAAAAAACCAAACTAAGCCCCAAGTTAGTAGAAGGAAGGAAATAACAAAGATCGTAGTAGAAATAAATGAAATAAAGACTAGAAAAGCAATGGAAAAAGTCACTGAAAGAGTTGGTTTTTTGAAAAGATAAGTTTTTCAACAAACTCAGCTATACTAAGAAAAAAGGAAAAGAAAATTAGAAACGAGACATTACAACTGATGCCACAGAAATAAAAAGGATCATAAAAGACTACTATGAACAGGGGCACCTGGGTGGCACAGCGGTTAAGCGTCTGCCTTCGGCTCAGGGCGTGATTCTGGCGTTATGGGATCGAGCCCCACATCAGGCTCCTCCGCTAGGAGCCTGCTTCTTCCTCTCCCACTCCCCCTGCTTGTGTTCCCTCTCTCACTGGCTGTCTCTATCTCTGTCGAATAAATAAATAAAATCTTTAAAAAAAAAAAAAAAAAAAAGACTACTATGAACAATTATACACCAACAAACCAACAAAATGGATAAATTTCTGGAAATATAAAACCTACCAACACTGAATCATAAAGAAATAGAAAATCTGAAAAGACCTATACACGGTATGGAGAGTGAATCGATAATCAAAAACCTCCCAACAGAGCAAAGCTTACTAAGCTTACTAAGATGACTTCACTGGAGAATTCCACCAAACATTTAAAGAAGTAATGCCAGTTTTTCTCAAACACTTCCCAAAAAAAAAAAAAAAAATTGAAAAGAACACTTCCCAACTCATATTATGGGACCAGCATCACCCTGAGACAAAAGCCAGACAAATACAACACATGAAAAGAAATCTACAGGCCAATATCCTGATAAATATAGATGCAAAAATCCTCAAGAAAATATAAGCAAATGGAATCCAACAGTACATTAAAAGGATCATACACCAAGTGGGATTTATCTCTGGCATTCAAGAATGGTTCAACATAGGAAAATCAATTAATGTGATACACCACGTTAACAGAATAAAGGCTAAAAGTCATGTGACCATTTCGATAGATACAGAAAAGCATTTGACAAAATTTAACATTCTTTTGTGATAAAAACTCTCAACAAAGTAGGAATAAAAGGAAATTACCTCAACATAATAAAGGCCGTATATAAAATGCTACAAATAATATCATTTTCATATGTTTTGAGATATTGCTTAATTTCCCTTTGGGTTTCTTTTTTGACCAGTGGTTGTTCAAGAGTGTGTTGTTTGTTTTCCAAATAGTTGTGAATTTTCCATTTTCACTTCTGCTATTGAAAAATACAAGGAACATAAAAATTCATATATAAAATATAAGGGAATAAAAAATATATATAAGGGAATACATTGAATACAACTTCCAACAACAGGCTACACTTTCTTTTTACTAACACATGGAATATTTTTAGAAATTGACCACATGCGGGGTTCCTGGGTGGCTCAGTCGGTTGGGCATCTGCCTTCAGCTTAGGTCTTGATCTCAGGGTCCTAGGATCGAGCCCTGTGTTGGGTTTCCTGCTTAGTGGGGAGTCTGCTTCTCTCTGTCCCTCTGCCCCTCCCTACTGCTCATTCTCTCTCTCAAATGAAGTCTTAAAAAAAAAAAAAAAGAAATTGACCACATGCTAGAACATGAAAGCAACATTAACGAGTTAGAGACAGTGAGACAGTGATTGAGAGTGCATCTCAAAACTTACCAGCTAGCTCTGCCTATGTCCCATCTCCATAAATGGGTAATAATGCCTATCCCCTGGGGTTGTTATGAGGACTAAATGATACCAAATTCAGAAAAAGTAATTACAAAAAATAACTGTAAATATCTTTCATGAATATACATGCAAAAATCCTTAGGAAATCAAATCCAAAAATATACATAAAAGATAACATATCCTGACCAAATAAGCTTTATATCCCAAGAATGCAACATTGGTCTAACATTCAAAAATCAATGTGATAAACTTTATCGATGGTGTAAAGGAGAAAGTCATATCATCTCAATAGATGCTGAAAAAGACTTTGACAAAATTCAACAACAATGATTTTTTAAAACTCGACTTTTAGCAAACTAGGCAAAAGAGGAGAAATTCCTCAATCAAACAAAGAACATCTACAAAAAGCCTGTAGCCAACATTATACTTAATAATGAAAGATTGAAAGATTACTCCTACACCTGGCTGGCTTAGTTGGTGGAGCATATAACTCTTTATTTTGAGGTCATGGGTTCAAGCCCCACATTGGGTGTGAAGATTACTTTAAAAAAGAAGGAGGGGAAGAAGAAGAAAGATTACCCCTCAGGACAAGAAGAAGGTACCTTCACTTCTAGTCCTAGCCATTTGTGCTAGAGATTCTAACCATTGCAGTAAGATAAGATAAGATAAGATAAGATAAGATAAGATAAGATAAGATAAGATAATAAGAAAGAAAAGGAAAGAAAGAAGGAAAAAAAGGAAAGAAAAAGAAAGAAGGAAGAAAGAAAGAAAGAAAGAAGAAAAAAAAGAAAGAAACCTTAAAAATTGCAAAGATGGGGGCTCCTGGGTGGCTCAGTCGTTAAGCATCTGCCTTCAGCTCAGGTCATGATCTCAGGGACCTAGGATCGAGCCTGGAGCCTCGGGGACAGGTTGCCTGCTCAGCAAGGAGTCTACTTCTCCCCCTGCCCCTCCCCCTGACTTGTGTGTGCATGCACACTCACTCTCTCAAAAAAAAAATAAATAAAATTTTTAAAAAATGTATGTGGAAATACAAGACTTATAATAGCTGAAACAATTTTGAAAAAGAATGAAGTTGGAGAATCATACTACCTGATTTTAAGACTTATTATAAAGCTACAGTAATCAAGACATTATAATACTGGGGGAAAATAGACATATAGATCAATGCAGCAGAATAAATCAGAATTAGAACCATGCATACATAATTAATTGATTTTTTTAACCATGTGGTTCCAGCCTCATTTTATACTGTGTTCCTCCTTATCCCTCACCATTCCAGCCACACTTAGCATTCTTTCAGTCCTTTATACTTGCCATTTCCCTTTTACCACAGAACCTTTCCATATTCTTTTCCCTCTTCTTAGAATGTTATTTCTTTTGCTCTCAGCTCCAGGGTGACACTTCTTCAGGAAAGACTTCATCCCAACTATCCAACCAGATTAGATTCCAAAATTATAGGCTCTCAGAGCATTATGATCCTTTCTTCATATCATTTGCCCATTTACAATTTTATATTTGTGTGATTTATTAGTGGGAACTTACTGGATTGTAAGCATTATAGGAATAGGGACCAAGTCTGTTCTTGCTGTATCCCTAGCACCTGAACTAATACCTGGCATATATTAGGTGTTTAATAAATATTTATTAAATGAATGAAGCCCTTGTTCACCATATCTTAAATATTCTGGGATAAAGGAATCCCTGAATATGTAATTTCACAGCAGAACTTTCTCTACCCATCTTTTCTTTTTTTTCTCTTTTCCACGTATCTACCTCCTCCCCTGAAAAAGAACATTTGCTTTGAAACAGAGGTCCCAAACTCAAAGGCCTAGAGAGCCCTGGACACTACCACTTGAGAGATAACAGGAGTGGTAGGTGATTGTGGCCAACTAACAGCACATATCTAAAGAGGACAGCCACATTAATTCAGTTCCAGCTGTGAGCTGGCATTGCCAAATCATCTGATTTTTCATGAGAAATCAGAAATTTGGATTTTTTAAATTTTTTTAAAGATTGTATTTATTTGAGAGAAAGAGAAAGCAAGAGACAGCATGAGTGGGAGGAGGGACAGAGGGAGAAGCAGACTCCCTGCTGACCAGGGAGCCTATTGAGGGGCTTGACCCCAGGACTCTGGAATCATGACCTGATCCAAAGGCAGACGCTTAACTGACTGATCCACCCAGGTGCCAAGAAGTTTGGATCTGTTTTAATGGGAAATCTATTTTTTAAATAATGACAGGGTATTGAAGTATTGTTCAATACTTCACCACAGGCTAACACTGGATAAGCCAAACAAAACATTTTGTGGGTCAAACCCAACCCATGGGCTACGAATTTGTATTTTCTTCTCCCCATTTTACTTCTTCTATGTTACTTTGCTTTAAAGAACAAAATAAATCAACACAATCTTGTCCTTATAATTTCCATATAACAAAGCCGAATTACATTTAACACCCATTAGCATTAGTTGAAATGAACTCTGAGTAATGCACACTTTAACTTGAGGGAAATTTATGGTGTTCTAAGTCTGATCAAATATAAAAAAAGTACCACATATCACATGACATACCATTGATGTCTGCCTCCCTCCACTACACTGTCTGTTGTTTAGGTCAGCCACTATTGTACAGACATTTTGAGGGAGTTTTTGCATGTGCTTAAGCATCTGGTACTGTTATGTATGTGATCAATGCATTGATTTGGATAGTTGAGCAAATTCACGTAGTTTAAAAGAAATGTTTCCTTCTATCTCCACAAATAAAATCAGAATCTCTAACTCAGCAAAGTAGAACTTTTCACCTAATTTGTTTTAAATAAAGACAAACTTCTGTAAATTAAGTGTCCTTGTTATCTTTTAATTTTAACCTTGTTAAGAGATCTGTTTAAAGTAGTATAACTTTAGTAGCCCTGAACTAGAAGATGTCTGGTAATCTGAGTTCTAGTCAAAATTCCATTTTATTTGACTAACTGAAATTAGCCAAATCACTGCTCTTCTAGGCCATTTGATAAATTTCTAAAATGATTAGTCTCTTTGATATCCAGGACATCTTTAATTCTAATAACCTGACATTAACAAAGCAATCTAGAATTTGAAGGTTTTATTTTTTTAAAAAGATTTTATTTAGTTAGTTGAGAGAGAGAGAGAATGTGAGTGCACGAGCAGGGTGGGGGGAGCAGAAGAGAGAGAAGCAGACTCCCCGCTGAGCAGGGAGCCCAACTCGGGGCTCCACCCCAGAACCCTGAGATCATGACATGAGCCAAAGGCAGACACTTAACTGGCTGAGCCATCCAGGTGCCCCTAGAATTTGAGGGTTTTAAAAAAGAAAAACTCTTCTTACTTTTTGACCTAGGTTTAAGATTTAATACAGTGTGAATTGTGAGTTTTATGAGTTGTGAATACAGTGTGAATTCTATCTCTGAGATATGAATGCCAATTTTTTTTTTTTTAAGATTTTTTATTTATTTATTCGACAGAGATAGAGACAGCCAGCGAGAGAGGGAACACAAGCAGGGGGAGTGGGAGAGGAAGAGGCAGGCTCATAGCGGAGGAGCCTGATGTGGGGCTCGATCCCAGAACGCTGGGATCACGCCCTGAGCCGAAGGCAGACGCTTAACCGCCGTGCCACCCAGGCGCCCCAACCAATTTTATCTGTTTTAAAGAGCGAGAGCATGAGCAGGAGGGGCAGAGGGAGAGGGAGAGAGAGGCCAAGCAGACTCAGTACTGAATGTGCAGCCTGTCTCAGGGCTTGATTTAAAGACCCTGAGATCACGACCTGAGCTGAAACCAAGAGTCAGATGCTTAACTAACTGTACCACCCAGGTGCCCCATGAATGCCAATTTTAAAAAGTTACACATATCATGTTAAAACTAATCAAAGTTTAGTTTTTTTAGGACAAAAATACTTAAATATTTAGGATCATCAGCTTTCTAAAATAAGTTGTGGCTGGATACTTCAAATTTGTATGTTACAACTTTTTACAAAAATTCAGTAATAGCTGCCATTTTTCATTAGCGTATTGATCACACTGCAGAATTCTTTTTCAGCTTCAGTCTCAGTATAAAAATGCTTAAGTAGGGGCAACTGAGTACTTAATCAGTTAAGCATCCAACTCTTGATTTCCACTCAGGTCATGATCTCAAGGTTGTGAGATGGAGCTGAACTCAGCTCCATGCTGGGCATGGAACCTGCTTAAGATTCTCTCTCTCTGGGGAGCCTGGGTGGCTCAGTCCGTTAAGCATCTACCTTTGGCTCAGGTCATGATCCCAGGGTCCTGGGATTGAGCCCCGCTTTGGGCTCCCTGCTCAGCGGGGAGTCTGCTTCTCCCTCTCCCACTCCCCCTGCCTGTGTTCCCTCTCTCGCCGTGTGTGTCTCTCTCTGTCAAATAAATAAATAAAGTCTTAAAAAAAAAATTCTCTCTCTCCTCTGCCCCTCCCTTCTTTCCCCTCTCTAAAAAAAAAAAAAAAAGTTAAGTAACATTTTTCCTCAGTTATTGTATAGGACTTTATCCAATTGCTGATGGAAACACTTGGGCTAATTTGAGGTGATATGATGTACTCTAGGGAACTTTTCCATCGTACCATGGAATTAAAAGTTTTAAGGTAATTATGTTATGTTCAAACTGATTTTGTTCAAACTGTTACTGCTTTTAAGAAATCAAGATGAAAAGAAAGTAAGCGGTGTTCCTTCTGTTTCTTCCTTCCCTGGGATAGTCTATTACTTCTGATATATTCTGCCCATTTTTTTCTCCACCATTATCAGTCAGACCAATATTCTCCCATGAATCTGGTTCTCTTTCTCTATCTCTACAAAAAGCAATTCTGCTATCTTCCTAGTTCAAAAAGCATGAAAGGCTTTATAAAAAATCAGTAATATACAATGGGGGATTTAGTGTTAGAAAAACCTTTTTAAAGGATAAAACAGTTTCAGCACAAATTCAATTTAAATCAGTTTTCTAAGGAGTCTAAATCTATAATGAGTGAGACTCTCAGTTCAGAAATAGATTCTGTATATTCCTTAACATAAAATATGTTAAATTATCTTCAAAAAGCTGTCCATACTAAACTAATGAACAGTCCATAGTAATCTATTATATTTCGGGGTGATTTTCAATAATGAAACCTCACAAATTTTTCTTCTCACTCATAAAATTAATACTTCATTCCTGGAAAATTTTATTTATGCTTTTAAAAATATATGCTTTTGGTTAAGCAAAGGATATGGTAAAGGTACTTGACAGCATGCCAAACAACACAAAATGAAGGTGTTAAACCGGTTCAGGTTATTACATTTTACTAAACAATTTGGTTTCTGAATGTATTTTTCTTGGACCTGTTAATTCTTCAAATCTTGAACAACTAACAAGTAGTTGCTGTGACATATAGATGACACCACTGTTAATAAAGCAGTATTTGTCACCTTAAAAATTAGGGAATTAACTTGAACTATATACCATCAAAGATCTAAATATGCAAAATATCAAAGAAAACAAGGATTCCTATGAGCCTTGAATTAGGAGTCAGGACACCTAGAATTTAATCCTTTCAATTTCTTATGTGTTTCTGGACAATCCATTTAATCTCTAAAACTCAGCTTTGTTATTTGTAAAATTAAGTTATTGGATTAAATCTCCAAGGTTTCTTTTAGTCCAGGAGAGACCAGAGACAAGCTCTGGTTGTCCTCTCCAGGTAGAGTCTTACACAAGGCACTTATTCTCCTAGCAACAATATATGACAACACCTAAGAAGTATTGCCAACCAGGAGAGCTTACCTAAGACATGGTGTCCAGGGTTTTTAGTAGGGGTCAGTGATATAGACAAGGGGTGTCTTTGGGGCTGACCTTTGTTTCTTAATCTCCAGCCTCCTCAAAGGTCAAATTGATACCAAATGGCCCAGGGCTTCCACCATAAATCACATCATTAGCATAGACTATTTGGCGTAGCCTGAGGCTCTAGGTAAACAAAAACACTGGTATCAGGTAGGATTTAGGAATTATCTTCCAAGAGCCAGGGAAGGGCCAAATCTTTCTTTGAAATATGCAGCAGTTAGGCAACTCAGGCCTCTTGAGTTAATCCTTCACTGCCTATCTTGGTTCCATGAAGTAATAATCCTCCAGCACCTTCTTGAGAAAGGGTGATTGGTAAGCAATTTTTTGAGGCTTTTCATGTCGGAAATATTTTTATTTTACTGTCATATTTGATTGATAGTTTAGGCAACTATAGAATTCTAGGTTGAAGATAATTTTCCCTGAGGATTTTTAAGGTGTTCCTCCACTTGCAGTGTTGTTAGTGAAGTCTGAAAACCATTCTGAATCTTGACCCTTTATAGGTGACTTGTCTTTTCTTTACTGAAAACTTAGATTTTTCTTTGATCCTAGTGTTCTGAAATATTGTCTGTTCATATGAGTCTGTTTTCTATCCATTTTGATGGGCATTGAACAGGCCCTTTCAATTTAGTCACATGTATCCTTTAGGGAAACATTCTTTAATTTTTCAAAGATTTTCTCTCCTCCTTTGTTTCTGTTCTTTCTTTCTGGAACTCCTAATGTTTGGATGCTGGCCCTTCAAGACAGATCCTTTTCTTACCTCTTCTCTCTTATTTTGTATTTGTCTTTTTGCTTTACTTTTTTAGGTGATGTCTTCAACTTCTAGCCCTTCTCTTTTTCACTTCTACCAACATGTTTAATTTCTACGAGCTTTTTTTTATTCTCTGAATTTTTTATTAATAGAATCTTGCTTTGTTTCATGATTATAGTATCTTATATTTCTATTAATCTTAGGATTTTTTTTGTTTGCTTAGGTTTTTTTCTTTCTGTGTAGTTTTCTTTTTCCTGTTATTTTGATCTCTATCTTTCATTAAAACCTTCTGAGCTATCTGGTTATCCTTGGATCTCTGTTCATAATTAAGAATGGAAGTTCTAAATGCGGGTGAGGTATGTACAAATTGTAGGGTGATCTGGCTGGACAGCTTGTTAGGGAACCGCTGATGCTGGTAAATTTAGTTTTTTCCTCTTGGGTTGATTGGATTCTTCATGGTGAAAAAATATTCTAATCCTTTAGAGAATAGAGGTCTACTTTACAGCATTTTGAGAACCTAACTGGGGAAGAGGCCAAGAGATGGGAGAATCCCTGTACTTGGTATTCATTATTAAACTCTCTGTTTTTAGTATGATGCCGAACTATCAACTGTGCCTGGCATCTAACTTTCATACTCCAGGCCAGAGGAGTCTCTCCAGAAAATAAAAACCCAGATATTTGTCAGGATGAATAAAGGACATTTGCCCAGGGTATGGACTAATAAAGAGATTTAGAAATTTAACTGCCATTAAGTAGCTTTTATCTACCTGTTTTAGCCACCCCCATGTCTCAGTTTCAGTCGTATTTTATTTTCTTGGTTCCTATATCTTTTGAAGATTCCGAAATATATATTAGGTTGGTTCTCAACCCTTCTCACTACTGACTTGGTATTCATCTTTCTTGGATAATCACATATTGTATTGGGGGTTTCCAAGACTATCCTCAGCCTCAATAATTTGCTAGAGGGACTCACAGTTATTATTATCATGGTTATAGTTTATTACAGTGAAAGGATAGAGTCAAATCAACAAAGGGAAAAGACACATGGATTAAGGTCCAGAGGAAATCAGGCACAAGCCTCCAAGAATCCTCTCCCAGAGGAATCACGTGATATACTTAATTCTTTCTGTAATGATGTATGACAACACATGTGAAATGTTACTTACCAGAGACACTCATTAGAAACTCAGTGCCAAAGTATTTTTATTGGGATTGAAACAGGTAAGAACTCTCTGCCCAAGACGCACCAAAATTCCAGACTCCCAGAAGGAAAGCAGATGTTGAGTATAAACCATATTGTTTGCACAAACAGTTTAGGCACAATGAAGCACCCTTATCATCACCCTTATCAGTGAAGAACTTTTTTTTTTAAGATGTTATTTATTTATTTGACAGAGAGAGACAGCCAGCAAGAGAGGGAACACAAGCAGGGGGAGTGGGAGAGGAAGAAGCAGGCTCATAGCGGAGGAGCCTGATGTGGGGCTCAATCCCAGAACGCTGGGATCACGCCCTGAGCTGAAGGCAGAGGCTTAACGACTGCACCACCCAGGCACCCCTGAAGATGCCAACTTTAATATAAGTATGAAAGTTAGATGCCAGGCACAGTTGATAGTTTGGCATCATACCAAAAACAGAGAAATGGTAGGAATCCTCCTGAAATCCAAGTTCCCAAATACCAGACAAGGAGTAACCTAACAAGCAGGCTTCTTTAAATTAACAGTCTTAAGCGTGCTATGTTAACTTTTCTGTACACACATCCATCTGCTTTCTAGGTTCCAGTTTTTTGTGATTGTATCCTTTCCCATTCTACTCAAACTTGAAGGTTTATGCCTTTTAAGAAAATTCTTTTACTATTGATTTAGTGAAGTTTGAGGTGAGAACAAAATTAGATATGTATGTTCAGTATTAACTTGGAATTTCATTTGATTTTAAATCAAAACACCCCAATTTGATTGTATAACATCATTTTTAAGCAACTTGAAAGAAAACAGATGAAGCAGAGAGAAGAAACTTGTTTTAAAGTTTTTATTTTAATTCTAGTTAACACAATGTTATATTAGTTTCATGTGTACAATATAGCGATTCAGGGACTCCATATATCACCCAGTACTCATTATGACAAATGCACTCCATAATCCCCATCACCTATTTAAATCTCCCCACCCATTTTCCCTCTGGTAACCATCAGTTCTCCATAGTTAAGAGTCTGTTTCTTGATTTATCTCTTGCTCTCTGTGTCTTTTTTTTATCCATTTGCTCTTTTTTTTCCTAAAATACCACATACAAGTGAAATCATACGATATCTGTCTTCCTCTGATTGACTTATTTTGCTTAGCATTACACTCTCTAGCTCCATCCATGTCTTTGCAAATGGCAAGACTTCATTCTTTTTAATGGCTAGATAATATTCCATTGTGTATATATGTACATATATACATATATAAAGGGACTCCTGAGTGGCTTAGTCAGTTAAGTGTCTGCCTTTGGCTCAGGTCATGATCCCAGGGTCCTGGAATTGAGTTCCGCATCAGTCTCCGTGCTCAGCAGGGAGCCTGCTTCTTCCTCTGCCTGACGCTCTCTTGCTCTCACTCTCTCTCTCTCTGACAAATAAATAAATCTTTTTTAAAAATTTATATAAATATATATATATTCTTTATTCATTCATCAATTGATAAACACTTGGGCTGCTTTCATAGTTTGGCTATTGTAAATGATGCTGCAATGAACATGGGAGTGCATATATCTTTACAAATTAATGTTTTCATATTTTGGGGGTAGATACCAAGTCATACAATTACTAGATCATAGCATAGTTCTATTTTTAACTTTTTGAGAAACCTCTATACTCTTTTCCATAGTGGCTGCACCAGTTTGCATTCCCACCACCAGTACATGACGGTTCCTTTTTCTTCACATCCTTGCTAGCACTTGTCATTCCTTTTGTTGTTGATTTTAGCCGTTTTGACAGGTATGAGGTGATATATCATTGTGATTTTGAATTGCATTTCCCTGATGGAAGCAATGTTGAACATCTTTGCACGTGTATGTTGGCCATCGGTATGTTTTCTTTGAGAAATGTCTGTTTATGTCTCTGCCTATTTTTTAATTGTTTGTTTTTTATATGTTGAGTTGTGTAAGTCCTTTCTATATTTTGGATAATAATCCTTTATCAGATATGTAATTTGCAAATATCTTCTTCCACTCTGTAGGCTGCATTTTAGTTTTGTTGATTGTTTCCTTTTCTGCGCAGAAGCTTTTTATTTTGATGTAGTCCCAATAGTTTATTTTTGCTTTTGTTTCCCTTGCCTCAGAAAACGTATTTAGAAAAAAGTTGCTATGACTGGGATAGGTCAGTGATGGGTATTAAGGAGGGCACATATTGCATGGGGCACTGGGTGTTATATGCAAATAATGAATCATGGAACATTACATCAAAAACTAAGGATATACTGTATGGTGAATAACATAACACAATAAAAAATTATTATAAAAAAAGTTGCTATGGTTGATGTCAAAGAAGTTACTGCCTTCTGTGATTTTTATGGTTTCAGGTCTCACATTTAGGTTTGGAATTTATTTTTGTGCGTGGTGTATGAAAGTGGTCCAATTTCTTTTTTTTTTTCTTTTTTTTTTTTTTTGCATGTTGCTGTCCAGTTTTCCCAACACCATTTATTGAAGAGACTGTCTTTTTCCCATGGGATATTCTTTCCTTCTTTGTTGAGATTAATTGGTCATATAGTTGTGGGTTTATTTCCAGATTTTGTATTCTGTTCTATTGATCTATGTGTCTACTTTTGTGCCAGTATCATACTGTTTTCATTACTATAGCTTTGTGGTATTACTTGAAGTCTGTAATTTTATGATGCCTCCAGCTTTGCTTTCCTTTTTCAAGATTGCTTTGGCTATTCAAGGTCTTTTGTGGTTCCATACACATTTTAGGATTGTCTGAGTTCTGTGAAAAAAATGTTATCGATATTTTGATAGGGATTACATTACATGTGTAGATTGTTTTTAAAATATTTTAACAATATTTGTTCTTCTAATCCATGAGCATGGAATGTCTTTCTATTTCTTTGTGTTGTCTTTAATTTCTTTCATTAGTGTTTTATAGTTTTCAGAGTACAGGTCGTTCACCTCTTTGATTAGGTTCATTCCTAGGTATTTTATTATTTTTGGTCCAGTAGTAAATGAGATTGTTTTCTTAATTTCTCTTCCTGCTGCTTCATTATTGGTGGCTAGAAATACATTGATTTTGTATTCTCCAACTTTACTGAATTCGTGCATCAGTTCTAACAGTTTTTTGGTGGAGTCTTAAGGTTTTCTATATAGAGCATCATGTCATCTGCAAATAGTGAAAGTCTTATTTCTTCCTTACCAATTTGGATGCTTTTTATTTCTTTTGGTTGTCTGATTGTTGTGGCTAGGACTTCTAGTACTATGTTGAATAGAAGTGATGAGAATGGACATCTTTATCTTATTCCTGACCTTAGAGGAAAAGCTCTCGGTTTTTCCCCATTTAGGATGATGTTAGCTGTGAGTTTTTCATATATAGCCTTTATTATGTTGAGGTATATTCCCTCTAAACCAACTTCGTTGAGGGTTTTTATCATGAATGGATGTTATACCTTGTCAAAAGCTTTTTCTGCATCTATTAAAATGATATTGATGTGATGTATCACGTTGATTGATATGCAAATATTGAATCATTCTTGCAACCCAGGGATAAACGCCATTTGATCATGGCAAATGATTTTTCTAATGTAATATTGAATTCAGTTTGCTAGTATTTTATTGAGTATTTTTGCATTTAAGTTCAACAGGGATATTAGCCTATAGTTCTCTTTTTTTGTGTTGTCTTTTTCTGGTTTGGGAATCAGGGTAACACTGGCCTCATGGAATGAATTTGGAACTTTTCCTTCCTTTTCTATCTTTTGGAATAGTTTGAGAAGAATAGGTATTGGCTCTTCTTTAAATTATTAGTAGAATTTGCCTAGGAAGCCATCTGGTCATAAACTTTTGTTTGTTGGAGTTTTTTTGATTACTGGTTCAATTTCTTTGCTGGTTATCTGTCTATTCAAATTTTCAATTTCTTCTTTCAATTTCATTATATGTTTCTATGAATTTATTCATTTCTTCTAGGTTGTCCAATTTGTTGGCATATAGTTTTTCATAATATTCTGTTATAATTGTTTGCAGTTCTTTGGTGTTGGTTGTTATTTCTCCTCTCTCATTTGTGATTTTATTCATTTCAGTCCTTTCTCTTTTTTTATTGATAAATCTGGCTAGAAGTTTATCAATTTAATTGATGTTTTTCAAAGAAACAGCTCCTGGTTTCATTGATCTGTTCTATTGGTTTTTTTTAGTTTCTGTATCATTTATTTCTGTTCTAATCTTTATTATTTCTTTACTTCTTCTAGTTTTAGGTTGTGTTGTTCTTTTTCTAGCTCTGTTAGGTATAAGTTTGGGTTGTTTGTTTGGGATTTTTTTTTTTCCTTCTTGAGGTAGGCCTGTATTCTATAAATTTTCCTCTTGGAACCACTTTTTCTGTGTCTCAAATGTTTTGGACCATCATATATTCATTTTTATTTGTTTCCATGTACTTTTTTTAGTTCTTAGCTTATTTCCTCGTTGACCAATTCATTGTTTAGTAGCATGTTATTTAACCTCCATATATTTGTGGTCTTTCCGGATTTTTTCTTGTGGTTGACTTCTAGTTTCATAGCATTGTGATCAGAAAAGATGCATGGTATGTCTTCAGACTTCTTGAATTTGTTGAGGTTTGTTTTGTGGGCTATGTGATCTACTCTGGAGAATATTCAATGTGCACTTGAAAAGAATGTGTATTCTAGACTTTTAGGATGGAATGTTCTGAATATGTCTGTTAAATCCATCTGTTCCAGTGTGTCATTCAAAGCTGTTGTTTACTTATTGATTTTCTGTTTAGATGATCTGTCCATTGATGTTAGTGGGGTGTTAAAGTCCCCTACTATTATTGTTTTAAAATCAGATTCATTCCTTCATATTTGTTTGTAACTGTTTTATGTATTTGGGTACTCTGATGTTGGATACATAAATATTTATAATTGTCATATCTTCTTTTTTTTTTACAATTGTCATATCTTCTTATTGAATTATCCCATTTATTATTATATAGTATCCTTCTTTGTCTCTTATTGCAGTTTTTATTTTAAAGTCTAGTTTCAGGACATCTGGGTGGCTCAGTTGGTTAAGCATCTGCCTTCAGCTCAGGTCATAAGGGATTGAGCCCCACGTTGGGGGGTCTCTGCTCAGCTGGGAGCATTCTCCCTTTCCCTGCCACTCCCCCTGTTTGTACTGGCTCCCTCTCTCTCTCTGTCGTGTAAATAAATAAAATCTTTTTAAAAAAATAAAGTCTAGTTTGTCTGATATAAGTATTGCTACTCTGGCTTTCTTTGGACATCTATTTGCATGTTAGATGTTTCTCCATCCCCTTACTTTCTATTTATTTTTTTTTAAGTAAGTTCTATGCCCAGCATGGGGCTTGAACACATGACCCCAAGAACAGGAATCCCATGCTCTACCAGCTGAGCCAGCCAGGTGGCCCCATCCCCTCACTTTCAATCTGCAGGTGTCTGTAGCTCTAAAATGAGTCTCTGATAAGCAACATGTAGATGAGTCTTGTTTTTTATCCATTCTGTCACCCTATGTCTTGATTGGAGCATTTAGTCCATTTATATACAAAGTAATTATTGATAGATATGTATTTATTGCCTTTTTATTTCTTGGTTTTTTTTCCCATGATATGAATGTTATTACATTTGATGAAGTCACTGGGTTCCCTCAGTCTCTTCTTGTTTTGCATAATTCTCTTTTCTCTCTTTTGTTCAACTTTATTACTTTCCAGTACTCTGTCTTCTAAGTCATTAATTCGTTCCTCTGCTTCTTCCACCCTGCTGTTCATTCTGTCAAGCATCTTTCTCAATTTGTTTATTGAGCCTTTTATCTCTGCTATGTTGTTCCTTATCTCTGTATTAAGGGTCTCACTTATATTTCATCTACTCTTTTCTCATACCCAGTGAACATCCTCACGGTCACTGCTTTGAATTCTCTATCAGACATGTTATTTATATCTCTTTCACTTAGTTCCTTGCTATGGCATTGTCGTGTTCTTTAATTTGGGTCAAATTTCTCTGTCTCCTCATTTTGTCTACCTGACAGAAGAAATTTAAAAAAAGGAGGGGGGGTGCCTGGGTGTCTCAGTCATTAACCATCTGCCTTCAGCTCAGGTCATGATCCCAGGGTCCTGGGATGGAACCCCGTGTCAGACTTCCTGCTCAGAAGGGAGTCTGCTTCTCCCTCTCTCTCTATGCTCCTCTCCTCCACTCATGCTCTCTCTCAAATAAATAAATAAAATCTTTAAAAAAAAGAAAGGTATCAGTATCCTAAGAGACAAAAAGGTATTGTATCCCAGAAAGAAGAGGCTACTGTAAAGAAAAAATACTTTGAAGGTTAAAAAAAAAGTTCTTAGGGGCGCCTGGGTGGCACAGCGGTTAAGCGTCTGCCTTTGGCTCAGGGCGTGATCCTGGCGTTATGGGATCGAGCCCCACATCGGGCTCCTCCTCTATGAGCCTGCTTCTTCCTCTCCCACTCCCCCTGCTTGTGTTCCCTCTCTCGCTGGCTGTCTCTATCTCTGTCAAATAAATAAATAAAATCTTTAAAAAAAAAAAAAAGTTCTTAAAAATGAAATATAGGCATTGAGAGAGAATATCTGAAAAAAGTCTGGCTATTCAATTTATAGCTAGAGTAGCTAAAGCCTCATTTTTTAAAAATATGCAAGCAGTAGCAATGATAGGCTTGAAAAGTGTGCATTACTCTTCATGGGAACTTAAGCAGTTGAGATGGAAACTATAGATAACTGTGTCTGTGAAAGCAATCTACATAGATGGATATGTATGCTTATCTTTTTACCATGTAGGAGAGATTATGTTCACCATAATTCATTTTTGCATCAATTCCAAATTTTCCAATAAAGTTTCAGTTTGAAAATTCCAATAAAAATTCCAGTAGGGGCTCCTGGGTAGCGCAGTCGTTAAGCGTCTGCCTTCGGCTCAGGGCATGATCCCGGCGTTCTGGGATCGAGTCCCACATCAGGGTCCTCCGCTGGGAGCCTGCTTCTTCCTCTCCCACTCCCCTGCTGTGTTCCCTCTCTCGCTGGCTATCTCTCTGTCACATAAATAAATAAAATATTTTTTTAAAAAATTCCAGTAAAGTTTTTATTTGAAATTAACAAAAGTGGAAAAATCAACTTGACAAAAAGAAATTCTATAAAAAGCATTCGTTCTATAAGTATTTTAGTACCTACCATCTCTAAGCAACATGGTTCTACAGGCAGTGAAAAACAATAAATAACGTATAGTTCCAGTTTAACGCTTCCTCAAATCTTGGGATACCTGTTTTAATTAAACTTACATTAGATAACATTCACAAATAAAACATATTTGTCATATTCTGATTTTTCTTCCCTTTATTTGAGGAGTTAAATAAGGAGACAAAATATGGAGTTGACATTTTAAGATGAAAAAATCATTTCAGATCACTTATAAATAGGTTGAGGGGCTACTGGTTGGTTCAGTCAGTTAAGTGTCTGCCTTCAGCTCAAGTCATGATCTCAGGGTCCCGGGATCGAGCCCTGCATCAGGGTTCCCTGCTCAGCAGGGAACCTGCTTCTCTCTCTCCCCGTGCCCCTCCCCCCATTCATGCTCTCTCTCTCTCTCTCTCTCAAATAAATAAAATCTTTTAAAAAAAGGTTGAAATTTTTTAATAAAATAAAATAAATATATATAAATATATAATAAATATAATAAAATAAAGTGTGCTCATGATGACAGTATTTTAAATATCCATTAATTTGAAAATTCTAAATCAGTATTTTCTAAATTAGGGGCTACTACTTTATGCAATATAGATGGGTTCTTGATGAAAAACATCTGATATCCATCAATCCATATAATTCTTCATACCTTTGTTTTTTTATTTTATTTAAATTCAATTAATTAACATATAGTGTATTATTAATTTCAGAGGTAGAGTGCAGTGATTCATCAGTTGCATATAACACCCAGTGCTCATTACATCACATGCCCTCTTTAATGCCTATCACCCAGTCATCCCATCCCCCCGCCAACCTCCCCTCCAGCAACCCTCAGTGTGTTTCCTATAGTTAAGATTCTCTTATGGTTTGTTTCCCTCTCTGACTTTGTCTTATTTTATTTTTCCCTCCCTTCCCCTTTGATCCTCTGTTTTGTTTCTTAAATGCTACATATGAGTGAAATCATATGATAACTGTCTTTCTCTGAGTGACTTCTTTTACTTAACGCCCTCTAGTTCCATCCACATTGTTGCAAATGGTAAGATTTCTTTTTTTGATGACTGAGTAATATTCCATTATAATTCTTCATACCTTTGTAATAAAGAACAATATCCTTCTATAAATGGCCCATTTACTCAGTTTTTCTGATATTAAGAAAGACCTGGAAAGATATGGTCCCTCTGGGGGTGCCTGGGTGGCACAGCGGTTAAGCGTCTGCCTTCAGCTCAGGGCGTGATCCTGGCGTTCTGGGATTGAGCCCCACATCAGGCTCCTCTGCTATGAGCCTGCTTCTTCCTCTCCCGCTCCCCCTGCTTGTGTTCCCTCTCTCGCTGGCTGCCTCTATCTCTGTCGAATAAATAAATAAAATCTTTAAAAAAAAAAAAAGATATGGTCCCTCTAACATAAATTGATATCAGTAAGTCATTTAGATGTAAGTTATTTACCATTTTAAACTTCAAAAAAATCTATGTAAAGTACCTGTTTATTATGTTTCGTGAACTTCCCTTCACTGTCTTATCAAATATATAATTGCTTGACATTTTTTATATTACTTACTTTTTTTTTACTCAGGATCATGTCCTGTCAGCTATATTCTATAAACACTTGGAATCTACTAATATCAGATCATTGTTTTCAACCTTAGTTTACACTCAATGTGATTTAAGCACCTGGTTGAATCTATGATGCATTATAACATTTTCTGCAAATCTGGGCTGATACCAGACCTTTAATTCTTTCCTTATTCTGCTCAACTCTGTCTTATGCCCATTATTTATCCCTGTACATGACCTTAATCTTATTACACTTCCCACCCTCTTCCCATTTTGTTCTTCATTTGAAACTTTTTTAAATGTCTTCACTGAAATCTAGCTTTTTCTAGATGACACTTTGTGTATAAGGATAAACCGCCCCCCCATCTCAATTTGTGGGAAGAACAATCAGCCTATTTTATGTTTCCCAATACTACTTACTGATGTTATATCATCATCATCTCTGAAATCCATGCCATATGATTAGGTCATCGTTGGCTATAATAATAACTTCCACTCTCCTAGATGAATCAGCACGTTCTTTCTTCTGGCGAGGTCTGCTATTATATGGATCTTTTTCAAAGCCAATATTGATAACCCATCAATGTGTCTCAATTCAGTGGCTTCTCAGAGCTCTAAAACCCACCCTTTCTATTTGAGCCACCCAATAGCAAAGCCACACCATGGGTCAGCTATTGAAAGTGAAGCAATTCTTTCTAACCAGTGTCTTCTATCTCTTTTCCCTTATACATCTTGAAATCATCCTTTTGTCTGTTTTTCACACTCATCCTAACTTTCAGTCACTTTACCACTTCTGTTCTCCCTACTCCATTAGCTTCCTTGTGATGTTTTTTGCACTTAGAACCTATAGTCAATCTAGTGTTCCCCTTCCTTGACTTTTTGCTGTGCCAATATAGTTCACTCACCCACTTTTTCTTTCTCTACAATAGTTTCACATGTTGCAGTTTTAAATTATTACACGAAAAATGCAGCCTGGTTATTTGAACTTTTGATAACGGCATCTATTTTTTTTTCCTATTAGAGTGTTTCAATTTTAAAATTAGGAAATCTTGCAGACAGTATCCACTGTCAACTACCTGACTTTAACTGGACCTATCTGCTTCTCAATATATTCCTTTATAACTCTTCTGTTCGTGTGTTCCAAATGTTTTTCCATATTATAAGTGCTTAAATCTAACATCCCTTCCCAGGATATGACCTTGCCTCCTACTTTACTAGAAAAAAATAGACTCCATCTGCCCAATTCTCTCATCCATCTTCTCTATACCAAAATGATTGTGTCCATGCCACATCCAAATTTCTGATTTTAACAGAGCTGGTTTATAGATTATTTTACATTTTCTCTGCAGACCTCTTAGTTTTTCTTCAACTATCTTTTCTAACCTCTTGACTCAAAAGTATGTGTTTTCCTTTTAAGGGCTAACCTTCTCCTTCTAGAGCCTTCTTTTAACAACTGAAGTCTCCCTTCCTGTCTCCTTTCTCCATTTATCATTTCATCATCTCTATTTTATTTCTGACCAGCTGATTATTAAATCAGAAACTGTGAAAGGTCTGAGACCTTACCTTACTTGAAAGCTAACAGATTAGCTTGCCATTGTTGTATATACATATACTGACAGAAAACACAAGACCCATGGAGTCAGAGAAAAAGACAATTTATTATTCATGGAAAAAACAACCAAAGTAATGTCTTGTATCAGGTCCTTAGCCCCAGTTCCCATATGGTTGACACAGTGAGGGCCAGATGTTACTTGTGCCTGCAGCAAGATATATTACAGGGGAAGAACCCTGAAATAAGGAAGGGAGATAGTCAGACCTTATCTTTACTCTGGAATGTAAGCAAGGACAGATACAGAGACTTTATCACCCCTGCCCCCATACCCAAATGTCCCCAGGGAGGAAGATGTTCTCTATTTTTATTCTACTAGCCAGGAGACAAATCTTCCCTCTGGAAGGTAGACACTGTCTCTACTTTTCAAGGATATTTTCTGTGCAAAGCTCTTTGCTCAGAAGACCATGCAGAAATGTGCAACATTCATAGAGAAATGTCTTTCAACACAATTTTCCCAGGTTTCTCTTCAAATATATCTGATATCGTCTATACTCACTATCTTTGTTGTTGTACTCTCTATTAATTCCTTGTACTTTTTTTCTATTATTCCACTGAAAACTATCCTCTCCAAGGTATCCATGACATACTGGTAACCCAACCAAATGGTCTTTTCTTAATCATTCTTGACTTTTTGCAGAATTTAACAAAGGATATACTTGCTTCCTATTACCTCTAAACTACTCTGCTGTTTTCTATGACTAATCTGATTCTTAGATCTGTCTCCTTTGCCTATCTCTCTTTTCTTCCCTCTTTTGGGTTTTTCACTCTGACTATTAGATGTCAACATAGCACAGGTTGACTTCCTATTCTATATTGTTCCCTCAAATGTCTTCTAGTTTGAGTTTCAGTTGTCACCTCTGTAAGTGACTGTAATTTCCTTCTTATAATCCAAAACTCACCTATCTTCTCAATATTTCTGCCTATACGTAATAAATTTTAAACCTAAGAATAAATTCCACAACCTGACTTTTTAAAATTTTTGTCAGTGGGGCACTCATTCTATCAATTCTTTATTTTTTCTTAAGAACAAATTTATTCTTATGCACAGCAATCTACATGCATCTCCAAATAATTATTGTGAGTGAAAAAATCCAATTCCTAGAGGTCACATACTGTATAATTTCATTCATATAACATTCTTTTCTTTTTTATCCAGTATAATTGTGTACGGCGTTTCTTGGTTTCAGGTGTACAATATAGTGATTCAACAATTCTGTACATTACTCACTGCTCATCACAATAAGTGTACTCTTAATTCCCTTCATCTATTTCATCCATCCTTCCACTCACCTTCCCTCTGGCAACCACCAATTTGTTCTCTATATTTTCTCTAAGAGTCTTTTGTTTGCTTGTCTCTTTTTTCTTTGTTCATTTGTTTTGTTTCTTAAATTCCATATATTAGTGAAATCAGTCTTTCTCTGATTAACATTTCACTTAGCCTAATACCCTCTAGATCCATCCCTGTTGTTGCAAATGGCAAGATTTCATTGTTTGCTATGTCTGAGTAATGTTCCATTGTATACATGTACCACATCTTCTTTATCCATTCATCTAACAATGGACACTTGGGCTGCTTCCATGTCTTGGCTGTCATAAATAATGCTGCAGTAAACATAGAAGTGCATATAACTTTTCATATTAGTGTTTTTGTATTCTTTGGGTAAATACCCAGTAGTTGAATTACTGGATCATATGGTAATTCTACTTTTAATTTTTTGAGGAACATCCATACTGTTTTCCACAGTGGCCACACCAGTTTGCATTCCTTGCATGAAGGGTTCCTTTTTTTCTACATCCTCACCAAGACTTGTTTCTCGTGTTTTTTATTTTAGGCATTCTGCCAAGCGATATCTCATTGTGGCTTTGATTTGCATTTCCCTGATGATGAGTGATGTTGAGCATCTTTTCATGTGTATGTTGGCCATCTGTATGTATTTGTAGAAATGTCTGTTCATGTCTTCTGTCCATTTTTTAACTAGATTATTTTTTTGTTTTGTTTTTTGATGTTGAGTTGTATAAGTTCTTCATATGTTTTGGATATTAACCCCTTATTGGATATATCATTGGCAAATATCTTCCATTCAGTAGGTTGTCTTTTTGTTTTGTTGATGGTTTCCCTTGTTGTGCAGAAGCTTTTTATTTTGATGTGGTCCCAATAGTTAATTTTTGCTTTTGTTCCCTTGCCTGAGAAGACATACCTAGACAGATGTTGCTATGGCCAGTATCAGAAAAATTATTGCTTGTGCTCTCTTCTAGTATTTTTATGTTTTCCGTTCTCACATTTAGGTCTTTAGATTCATAACCTAAGAATGTGGTTGAGTAGACTCACTCAAGTTCAACAGTATTTTTTTTTTAAAGATTTTATTTATTTATTCGACAGAGATAGAGACAGCCAGTGAGAGAGGGAACACAAGCACGGGGAGTGGGAGAGGAAGAAGCAGGCTCATAGTGGAAGAGCCTGATGTGGGGCTCGATCCTGGATTGCCGGGATCATGCCCTGAGCTGAAGGCAGACGCTTAACCGCTGTGCCACCCAGGCGCCCCATGTTCAACAGTATTTTAACTAGAGTTCTTCACACCATTCTAATCCATTTTCTACATACAATTCATCTAAGAAATTACTCAAACATAAAATCATATTACAGAGTTTGTGGGCGTTAAAGACTAATTCTTTAGCATTTTTATACAAGGTCTCCACAATTGGGTGACTGCTTACCCCTCCAATTTCACTTGTGCTGTATTACACCAAAATACTTGCTTTGACCTTAATTCACTGGTCATTTATTCCAACATGTTCAGAAACCTTGCTATGAACCAAGTATTATGCTCGGCACTGGGGCTATAAATATGAGTAAGTTATAGTGTCTCTTAAGAGGTAAATAAAAATGTAGATAAATGCCATAAAATGTGATTAGTAAAGCAAGGATACAGAGCGGTGTTTCACTTCCTAAGTCACTTAAGGTGACAATATAAAATATAACACTCAAGTAAAGTCTTGAAGGATGAGTTGGAATTTGTTATACGACACAGAAAGCTTATTTCAGGGTAAGTAAAAACACATAAGAAGGCACAGAGATGTGAAACGGAATCCCTTATTTGAAGAGTTGTAAATAATCCAAAATGACCAGACCATAAGATTGAAGTTGGGATAAAAGTATGCAATGATGGGAAGGTGGGGAAAGATGATGGAAGACCTGTTATGTCAAAAGGAGTGTGGGCTTTGTCCTGGAATTATATGATCGGATTTACTTTTTAAAATGAAAACACCCCATAATAATAATAATTTATTCAGGCAATAGATGCCAAAACTAGTGGATGAAAATTTGAAAAACAAGATATTTACACTGTAAATATCTCTCCACATGTATTCATTACAATGAGAAAAACGGTAACTTAGTGGAGAAATTGGATAGACACCACACCTTAACCAATTGCTCAAGGTGGAGCATGGCGTTAATGGGATAAATCAGCATCATGGGCCTCCTGATGTAATTCATTGAGAAGAACACAGCACCATTACTTCTGTGGTATTCCTACCAAAATGGAGATCCTGAATCTAATTATGAAGAAACAGATAAACCCAAACAGAAGCATTCTACAAAATCACTGAAAAGACAAAAGGAAAAATTGAAAATTAAAGGAGTTTAAATACACAGATTAATGCATAATCTAGGTATTTATCCCCATGAATGGGGATACTATTGGAACAAAAGGCAAAATCTGAATAAGGTCTGAAGGTTAGGTAATAGTATTGTATTGACATTCGATTTTATAATTTTCATAATTATATTGTGGTTACATAAGAGAATTTTATTTCTTAAGGAAGCATACATTGGAGTACACATTTAGTGCTAAAGGAGCATCACATACACAGGCTACTGTCAAATGATATTTTAAAATCATATTAAAACATGTTCATATATAGAACATATTGTTTATAGCAGCATTATTCACAATACCCAAAATGTGGAAGCTACTCAAGTGTCCATTGATGGATGAATGGACAGACAAATCGTGGTATATACATACAATGGAATCTTATTCAGCTTTAATAAAGGGGATGGAAAATGTGACATGAGTTACAACATGAATGAACCTTAAAGACATTATGCTAATTGCTATAAGCCAATCACAAAAGAACAAATACTGTATGATTCCCCTTAGATGAGGTTACTAGAGCAGTCAAATTCACAGACAGAAAGTATAATGGTGGTTGCCAGGTGCTGGAGGAGGGAGCAATCAGGTGTCATTGTTTAATGAATACAGAGTTTTAGTTTGGGAGGGTGAAAAAGTTCTGGAGATGGATAATGGTGATGATTTGCACAACAATGTGAATGTACTTAATGCAATTGAACTATACACTTAAAAATGGTTAAATGGGGGGCGCCTGGGTGGCTCAGTCAGTTAAGCTCCTGGCTCTTGGTTTCAGCTCAGGTTGTGATATCAAGGTCATGAGATGGAGCCCAGTGTTGGACTCCAAGCTCAGCGCAGAGTCTGCTTAAATTTCTCTCTCCCTCTCCCTCTGCCCCTCCCCCCACTCTCTCTTTCTCTTTCTCTCTCTCTCTGTAAAATAAATGTGTAAGTCTCTTTAAAAAATGGTTGAGAGGAGCCTTGGTGGCTCAGTTGGTTAAGCATCTGCCTTTGGCTCAGGTCATGATCTCAGGGCTCTGGGATGTGCTGTGTTGGGCCTCCTGCTCAGCAGGGAGTCTGCGTCTCCCTCTTCCTCTGCCCCCCTATGCCCATGCTCTCTCTCTCAAATGAATAAATTTTTAAAAATCTTTAAAAAATGGTTAAATGGTGAGTTTTGTGTTTTATATATATACATATCTTAGTACAACTTATAAAAATAAAAATAAAATTTTATGTAGACAGATGAAAATAAAGGAAAAGTTGTAAAGTGAACACTTATCTTCAAAAGATATAGACGGAATAAAGAATGGAAGCAGAGAGACCGACTGAAAAGGTGTTGTAATATGTACCTTAGCAGTGGAGACAGAGAAAATGGATATATCTGAGAATGATTAGGAAGCTAATAGGATAATATTTCAGACTCCTGTATCACATCTAGCTTCTGGTTAACCAAAATACATGGATGTGAGTGCATGCACAGGCTGCTTGCTATCTTTGCCTGACCATTTACCTAACACTCATTTGCCCTTCATAACTTGGTTCTGGCTCAAATGTGAGTTCTTTTGAGAAGTCCTCACTGACTCTACACAGTCTTTCCCCTTTCTCCTTACCTCACTTGGACTGAGTCTTTCTCCCTTCGTAGATGTTATGATAGTATCTTTTTCATTGATATCACAATGTGTCAAAATATATGGTTTATCTATTTCTTCAAGAAACTGAGCTCCTTGAGAGCAGAAACAGTTACTATATTTATGAATACACAGCACCTTTTATAATGTGTGCTCAATAAGTGCTTGAATGGAATTAGTAAGTTATTGGGTACTTACACTTTTTTTCTTTATTCTGTTTTATATTTGCCTCTTTCCATGTCCCCAGAGTTCATACCCTATTTCAATAGTCCTATAACCATAGTTCCTCTGTACTATCCTGTGCATTGATGCCAGATTAATGAAATTTCATATTTTGGAGTGTCTACATAAAAAAACTTGAGTATCTTCCCATCATCTAAACAAATAAAGTCCAAATTCACCAGTAAGAAATTAGGAACTTCCACACTATGCTCTCAGAATTTACCATGTTTATTTCAAATTCTATTTACCTACGTACTTAATTTTATTCAACAAGGATAGGTTCTCAAATACTATCCTTTGCAAGGCTTTGTGAAGGAAGGACGTTTACTAAATATGATATATGCTTATTATCTTTGTGTTCATTTTTTGGTTCCTTGTTTCCTTTTACTACTTCATTGCATCTTAAGGGAAAATAATCTGGAGAACATTCAGCCATATTCATATTTAAGTAAGTAGTTCCATTTTAAGACAAAATATAAGTGGGATGCCTGGGTAGCTCAGTCAGTTAAGCCTCTGCCTTCAGCTCAGATCATGATCCCAGGGTCTGGGGATCGATTCCTGCCTCTGGCTCTTTGCTCAGCGGGGAGCCTTCTTCTCCCTCTGCCTGCTCTGCCTGCAGCTCTCCCTGCTTGTGCTCTCTCTCTCTCTCTGATAAATAAATAAATAAATAAATAAATAAATAAATAAATAAATAATCAAATCTTTAAAAAAAGACAAAATGTAAATAATATATTGAAGTTTAGAATAGGTGGCAAGCTATCTAGCACAATGTCTGGCTCATAATAAAATTCAATAAATGTTTAAACTGGATTAATTCTGTCTAAAATTTTAAAGATAGAAATTTAAATTTAAGACTATAACAAAGAAAATTGTTATTGATTTAAGCCTTTGGAAACCTGCTTATTTTTGCCTCATGGTAGTTCATATGTTAACACTTGAATTTACTTATGTTATTTGTAATGTATTATTATTTGTAGTTATATCACTTTGAAACACAAAGTCAAAACAAGTTTAAGAATACTATATTACACGTGTTTTTTCAAAACCTTTTTCTATACTCTCTTTATAGGTTATATGTAAAGTCAGATGTGCCACTGAACTTGACAAACACAAGTAAGTTTCATGAGTAGCAAGATCTAATTTTTTTCACAATAGACTTCTCAAGGTAGAAGGGCATGGTAGGTGAAGGTACTGTAGCAGTTTTATAGGAAGTCCGGTAGTTAGATTAGCACATGGGAAATGAATGAGTAACCTACAGTTCTCCCCCTTTGCCATATTGCTGCCTAACACCTGTTTTTTTGCTGCTCTGCTACTGTCCTGCTTTAGATGTCAGATATAGTTTCATAGGGCCCACACATACTAAAGTTGGATTTTACTGTTTGGGGCAAGCATGTATAGTACAGTTCCATGAAATAAGGAATGTTTCAGTACTGACTAACATCAAAAATGGGAGTGGTAAGCTGGGGAGTCAGGAGATTTGGGTTTCAGACCAATTCTCCCACTAACTTGTTGACTATGCAACTCATTTAACCTCTCTATACTTTGGCTTCCCCTGGGTATATGGGTAACTTCAAGGTCCATTTTGGGTTTCAAGTTATATATTATTATTTTTATTATGTAATTTGAGAGAATATTAAGATCTGAACTTCTCAAACTGAAATCTTTGTACTTTGAATGTACACTTAACAAAGATTGCTTGTTACAGATTACACATTACCTTCAATTAACCTCTTGTAAACTATTTCCAAAGGCGGACAGCATTTTATGATTCCCACTCTTGAAAGTGACCCAAAATAGAAGATATTAAGATGCCAAATAGATTTCTGGTTCATATTAATTTAGGTTATAAACATATTTGAATTGGTAATAGATGGCTGTTATAGCTACTTGATACAAATATCCACACCTTACATGAAGAGCTTTTATGCAGTGATCTCATTTTTCTTGGGGGGAATATAGTCGGGGTATTTCATTTTCAGAGTTGCTGTGTATGCATAGTAAATATGCAAGTTTGTAAGAAGCTGAGGTATCGATGAGGTTCTTGAAACTACATATACTGTCCCTATGTTCTTCTTTGGTCATGTTTGAAAGTAATGTTTGCTATGGATAGTCAGAAGTTCATAAAAATTGAACATTATTTAAAACACATTTCCCTTAACCTCTTGAAATTAATATTAGTGATCAATTTAAATTTAGATAGAGTATATTAATTTTCCAAGCAAATTATAAAAGCTTGGTAATTCTTAGAATGGAAAGGTCAATGAAAATATGTTTAATAGTTATAAAAATGAAAAGTGCTGGATTACCTTAATTAGTGTTAAAATAATATTATATTATTCTTCCTGGTAGAGGCAACTGAGTTCAAGTCCACATGCAATTATTTTTAAATTAATGTTTTAAAACCTAATGCCATTTTAAAATTGTTTAGATACTAATTTCATAAGAGCAAAGATATCCCAAGTAACTCTGAGTGATTATTGAATTTGTATTTAATGAAATTATAGAATTTCAAGCTGAATGTATTACTGTGCCTGAAGTAGCACACTAATTCAGAATTAAGTCTAATCTCTCATTAGTATATAAACATCTAATAAATTTATTTTTTTTCTTTCAGAATTCTGTTGCATTTGGGCTTTATATTGGCAAGCCTTCTTTTTTTAGTGGTGAACTTGACTTGTGCAATGCTAGTCCACGGAGATGTCCCAGAAAATCAGTTGAAATGGACTGTGTTTGTTCGAGCATTAATTAATGATAGCCTGTTTATTCTTTGTGCCATCTCTCTAGTTAGTTACATATGCAAAATTACAAAAATGTCATCAGCAAACGTCTACCTCGAATCAAAGGTAAGTATATTTCTTAAATTTACAATCCTCATCCTATGGAGCATATTTTAATGGAAAGCTTATGTTTTTTTAAAAAGTGTTCTGAATGTAAGGTACATTTTTGAGCTCGAAAGAATGGTCACAAGATATTAAAAAGCATTCAGAACTTGGCCCTTACTAAATAATAGTTTTTTTAGAAGTTTATATTGAGCATATTGTATTTTCTGTGACTTATATCCTCTGCATAGGAGGGTAAATGAAATAAACCAGAATGTACGTGAATGTATCACAAATGGTCTAATATATGAAGCCACATTAACAATTTAAGATTTTGTCAGTAACAGTGGCAGGATTGCCATTAAACAAATTTACCAGATTATGTCTACACATATTTAGGTTAGCAGTGTTAAGATGTCATACTTCTAAAAAGGTGTTTATTTGTATAAAGATTTAGGAAATGTTACTTCATGCCATAATATGAAGACCCTATGATTTTAAAACAGCTTTTCATGTAATTAAATTTATAAATGCCTTGCTTCAGCCTTTCCTTATACTTTGTTTGGATCAGCAAACAGAGGCCAATGCTAACTGATTAACAAAGAACCATAGAAGTTTCTACTGTTGAAGGACAATGCGGTTGAGCAGTGAATCAGTCCTCACAGTGTGTATGTGTCACTGGGTGTGTGGGCATAGATGTGTGCATTTGGGGGTGTGATTTATATATACACACGAGCTTGCCCTAATTTGGCATCATTATCTATTCACTGAAGATAAGGAAGATACTGTCTTAAACAGTTCTCTGAAATATAGTTAGACTTCTATATTGTTGTCCTCTTTCATGTAATCCTAGTAAAAGTAAGGTGCTTTAATTAAATGTATGGTAATCAACTTGTCCTTTAAATTTAGGTAGATACTTTAATTTTAGTTTTTAAACATCTATCAGTAGAATGCAGGATAAATAGAAATAAAAATATATATACAGAGAGAAAGAGAGAGGCTTTCAAACCTATTCATCTTACCTGAAAAATTATTGTATCCAATTTATATTCTAAAAAGTCCCAAATTGTAAATGTTATTGCTAATTCTGGCTTCAGTTTAGTGTTAAGAGTGATGGTTTCACTGCTACAGTATATAATCTTTTGCTGTAGCACCAGCATCTCCACTTAATGTAATAACATCACCATAACATTCATGCCTTGTGCTTATCTAGTGATAACGCATAAATAGATGTGGTTGAATTTAAAAGGCTCCTTTTCTGGGTATCTAACAACTTTTAAAGTTTGGATTTACTTGCTTTGAAATAGATATTTCTCTGAATATAGTAAAGTTGCCAAACTGAGAGGAAAACCTCATCTGATAACTCCTCCAGAATTATTTCAAATACCTTCCCCTAACTATCATACGAAAGGTATTCACTTTTTTATTATTATTATTTTAGAAGTCTTACATTTAAAAGGTGCATGGGTACAGAATTCTCTAGGAACATTACAGAGAGACACGTTTAAATACGTGCCTTTAAAGGTGAACATAATATGAGATACTAGATTATTTGTATTACATTGTATTGTTATGTAGTTCTTTGTCTCCTAACTAGGTTATAAACATTTATTCAAAGAGTACATCATCTTGCTTTCATGTTCTCCTTGTAAAATCACTAGGCCCATTTTTATTTTTTTACTTCTGTACAGGAATAGCCATTTCTTTTAGTCAGTGGACAAATCCAGGCTGAACATCTACCTCTGACACTTTCAAACTGACTCTGCTTCCTATTGTCCCTAGAGCTTTTCCTTAAAGTTCAGACTTTGGTCTTCTGTTTTCCTTCTTATTCTTCTTTCCTTCTTCTACATATTCAGTGATAATGACATCTTCCATGATTTGTCTCAACTCAGTCATACCTACCTTATTTCTAAGTGGCACACAACATTCTTCCCTGTCTCTATATCCTTAGGCTGTTTCATTTTCCAGGAACATCTCTCCCCCACCCAGGGCTCTATACCTGTGTGTCCTTATCCTACTAAACTCTGAAGGCATAACTCTAGTATTTCCCCTTTATGTGAACTTAATTGGATTCCTTCTCCTTCACTTCAAAAATAAAATTTAGAAACAACTATCTGAATTCTCTTTAAAAAATTTTTTTTATTTGGTTAGCAACTAGGACAGTGCTGTGTGTTGGTTCTCTTTTTCAAAGTAGCAATTCTTAACTGAGTTTTTAATTAGTTATTGTCAATTTGAATAGTTTATTTCTGCTCTTTCATTTTTTAATTTTCTTGCATATTTAAGTTTTTTACTTTGTCTTGTCTATGTTCTTACATACATATGTGGTTTATTATTTTGTAAATAGCATATTTAGAGTGATATGTTTTCTCAAGTACTGCTTTGGCAGCTTTCCATAATCTTGCTATATTGTACCAACATTCTTATTTAACAAAAACAAAGGAAATTTTCTGTTTCAATTTCAGCCACATCTCCAACATTACATACTTATATATCAATGTGAATTAGATATTATCTTTATATATAGGTCTTCCTTCAACTTATTTTGGTGGAAAGTCTAAAATTCAGAATTTATTTAATTTTTATCAGAGTTATAACATAACTTTTAACATTAAAATGCATACTGATGGGGCTCCTGGGTGGCACAGTTGGTTTAGCGTCCAACTCTTGGTTTTGGCTCAGATCGTGATCTTAGGGTCATGAGATCGAGCCCCACATTGAGCTTCAGGCCCCAGCCTCCGAGCTCTGTGCTCCAAGCTCGGGTCTTGGAGCTCAGGGCTCTGGGCTCAGGGTGGAGTCTGCTTAAGACTCTCTCCCTCTCCTTCTGCCCTTCCCCCCAGCTTGCGCTCGCACTCACTCTTTTCTCTCAAATAAATAAATCTTTTTAAAAAAATAAATGCATACTGATAAAATTATTTTTATTCTAATATTCCTTTCTATTTCAGAAAAAAGTAAGAATATTTATAAGAACATAAAACATATAATATTTTTAGTGGACAAAATAATTTATCAGATAATAAGGTTTAACCAATGTAGATGCTTAGTCCCTGTAATGATAGGTTGGGATTATCTGTATAAAAGACCACTCAAAGGCACAGTGGGAATAAAAGTTAGGCTTTTGGGTTTATTTCTCTGGTTAGGGACATGCACAATTTTATATCTATATAAGAATGTAACAGGAATCATTGTCCGATACTTAGTATCAGATCAGCTTGTCTCCCAGCCCAGTCAGCCATTTGCAAATAATGCATTCTCTCTCTCTCCTGAATTCCCAGGTTTTAATTACTATGTAAACCTTTCTGTCCAATGTTCACTCAACCCTTTATCCATATTAATTTAATATATTAGAATGGGAAATAGCATCAGCATCTTGCAGAGACACAGTAACATTCAATTTGACTGATATTTCTGCATGTAGACCAGCTGATCCTATAAAACCGAGGCAGTGGTTTATGGTAATTTAAGCCATAATTTAAGAAATACGCTAAAATACTATGAGTGTCTCTCTTCCACCACCCTGAAATATGATTTAACCAGAATTTAGGGAAGATGCTGGTAGAGAAATAGAGGCTGCACCATCCTCTGTAATGATATGATTACAACTTTCCTGATATTTTGCTATAATTTCTCTCCTGAATAATGAGGATTTACTCTACCTATCTTAAGTTGTGGCACCTCTTTACTTTGCTGCCTTCATTACTCCAGTTCTTATACCTCAAGTCTTACTTCTTTTTTTTTTAAAGATTTTATTTATTTATTTGACAGAGATAGAGACAGCCAGCAAGAGAGGGAACACAAGCAGGGGGAGTGGGAGAAGAAGAAGCAGGCTCATAGTGGAGGAGCCTGATGTGGGGCTCGATCCCATAACGCCGGGATCACGCCCTGAGCCGAAGGCAGACGCTTAACCGCTGTGCCACCCAGGCGCCCCTCAAGTCTTACTTCTTATTCTGTTGCTGAGTAGACCCACCACACACTTGTCCCATTTTAAAAAATCCATAGGAGCCAGAAATCTAATTTCATTGTCTTTGCAGCATGAAAACTATTTTTGAAACTGTTTAGATCTTATAATTATCAAAATTCAGTTGACCCTTGAACAACAGAGGGATTAGGGACACTGACCTACTATACAGTTTAAAACCCACATATGACAGAGTGCCTGGGTGGCTCAGTTGGTTAAGTAGCTGACTCTTGATTTTGGCTCAGGTCATGATCTCAGGGTCCTGGAATTGAGCCCCATGTCAGGCCTCTGTGCTCAGTGGGGAGTCTGCTTAAGATTCTCTCTCTCACTCTCCCTCTGCCCCTTCCCCCACTCATACTCTCTCTCTTTCTCATTAATAAATAAACCTTTTTTAAAAATTAAAATAAAATCCACATATAACTTTTGACTCCCCAAAAACTTCTTCTAATGTCTTTGTTTCTTTTTAAGCATAGGTGACACATTGACTCCCCCAAAATTTAACTACTAATAGCCTACTGCTGACTGGAAGACTTACCAATAATATAACAGTCAGTTACCACATACTTTGTTTGTATATTATATGTATTATATACTGTTTTCTTATAATAAAGTAAATGAGAGGAAAGAAAATGTTATTAAGAAGATCATAAGTAAGGGGTGCCTGGGTGGCTCAGTTGGTTAAGTGTCTGCCTTCAGCTCAGGTCATGATCCTGGGGTCCTGGGATTGAGCCTGGAGTCAGGCTCCCTGCTCAGCAGGAAGTCTGTTTCTCCCTCTTCCTCTGACTCTCCCCCCTGCTCATACTCTCGCTCGTGCTCTCTCTTTCTCTCTCTCAAATGAATAAATAAAAAATCTTTTTAAAAAATAAGGAAGAGAAAATACATTTACAATACTGAGAATTAAAACAAAAAATCTGTGCATATTTGGACCCATGCAGTTCTACTGTTGTTCAAGGATCAATTGTATATTTTTTAATTTACTAATTGCTATTACTTTGTTTTCTTATTGTTGATGCTTAGTTTGGCATTTTTGCTATTTGTTTTCTTATTGTTGTGTAGTTTGGCATTTTAATTTCAAAATGGAAATAGCATTTTGAGATTGTTTCAAAAAATATATGTAGGATTCTGCTTCTGATAATGGCTGAGTAGCTTCTATTGGACAAACCTTCCACAGATAGCAATGATAAATTCTGGACAAAATATAAAAAGCACTGAAGGCACTGGAGAGCAACCACTTAGAAGAAGGAAATGACACTGAGTGAGTTTCCTGTTTTTTACAGCTTCTAGCCTGAGGAAAGTTCTCATCCATGGGGCAGCCAAAACTTGAAGAGAAAACTTCTGTTTTACTTCCTTGAAGAATCAGAAGATAAAATTCAAGTAACTACCACAGATGGAAAATGACTGGGAAATATCAGGAAGAAGACACCCAGATAGAGGAAAGCCACAAGTTCTGATGACAAATTCTGCCAAATTTTTATCTGATACCTGAACTACATACGAGCAGGACAGAATTCAAGTAGCACAGTTAATGATATTTCAGCTGCTATCCGTGCTTAGGAGATGGCTTGGGATTTGAGTCTAGCCAAGTTAATTTTTGCTTTAGAAAAAAAAAAAGGAAAAGAAAAAAAATCAATACTTTTCAGAAGAAATAACAGAATCCAGACTCTCTAAAGCACGTCACTCATAAGGTCCAGAACACAATCCAAGGTTACTGGATATATGAAGAAACAGGAAAAAATACAACTCATACTCAAAAAGCAGAAAGCAATCATTGGAAGCAATTCCCCCTTCCAGATGACTTAGATGTTAGCTATATCAGACAAAGATTTTATAATATGCTCAAGTATGCTTAAGGAAAATATACTTTGATAAATAAATAGGAAATCTTGGGAGAAATAGAAACTATAAAAGGAAATTCTAGAATTAAAAAGTACAATATTTAAAATTAAAAAGTCACCAGTTGGGCTTAACAGCAGATAGGAGATGAAAGAAGAAAAAGTCAATGAACTTAAATCAACAGAAAGTATCCAGTTTGAAGAACAGAGGAGGGTGAGGGGAAAGATGATAAAAAAATGAACAGAATCTTAGGACCTAAGTATGTATAAGTGGAATCCCCAAAGGAAAAGAGAGAAAAAATGAGGTTGGAAAAAATATTTGAAGAAGTAATGATTGAAATTTTTTGATTTTGATGAAAGACATAAATTTACAGTTTCATGAAGTTCAGCAACCCCAATCAAGATAAATATAAAGAAAGTCTCACCTAGGTTCGTTATAATCAAAGTACTTAAAACCAAAAATAAAAAGGAAATCTTGAAAGCAGAGAAAAATGACACATATATAAGGGAACATTGATTCAAATGATCAATCACTTCTCATCAGAAATACAGGAGACCAGAAGACATGGAAACATCTTTAACATGCTGAAGGAAAACTGTAGTCAACTCTGAAATCCATATCCAATCAAAATACAAAGAACATAAAGAATGATGAAAAAATAAAAACACCTTCCCGTAGAACTAAGAGGGTTAGTTACCAGCAGACCTGCATTGCTAGAAATGTGAAGAAAATTCTACAGACTGAAGGGAAATAAAGTCAGTTTGAATTTCATCTCTTCAGGATGGAATGAAGAAGACAAATAGTAAATATGTAGGTAAATATAATTTCTTAAATTCTAAAAAAGAAATATGACTGTGCAAAGCAAAACTTATAATGTAAGGCTTACATATGTGCATATATAATTCTCTATATATACTATATATAACAACCATAGCAATTATAGCATAAAAGACGGGATAAATGCATCCATATGGTTACAAAGTTCTTACATTTTATGTCAAGTGGTATGATATGACTATTACTTAGACCATGAAAAGTTAAGGATATATATTATAATTTCTAGAGTAGGGTTCTCAAACTTTTTAGTCTCAAGACTCCATTACAACCCTGAAAATTATTGAGAACCCCAAAGAGCTATTGTTTATATAGATTCTATCTTTTATTAGAAATAAAAATTGAGAAATTCTAAAAATATTCATTTGTTAATTCACTTAAAATAACAATAATAAATCCATTGTGTTAACATGTTTTTATGACAAAACATGTTATTTTGTTTATTTTTATAAACAAAAATAGATTAGAAGATCAACATTGTTTCACCTTTTGCAGATCTCTTTAATTCCTAATTTAATGGAAGACAGCTGGATTTTCCTGTTTGCTTCTGCATTCAATCTGTTGTGATCTGTCATTTAGGTTGAAGTATATGAAGAAAATCCTCACACATATATGTAGTTGGAAAATGGAGGAGAATTTTAATAACCTATTAAAAAAATTGTGGATATTCTTCTCTATACTACACCAAAAATTTGAAGTGGAGATTTCTTGAAGATAGTTGCCATGTGGAATCTAAAACCATATTAGTGAACTTTCTGTACGACCATTGATCTGTCTTGCACTTTGAATGATTGTGTAACATCATGCATTGATCATTGAAAGAGAGTTGGTCCCAGATCTTCAAAATGATGATACATTTCACTGGACAGTATTGAAAATCACGTTTGTTAATATCACCTCCAATCTCATCAGAAAGGTGTTTAAGTTTTCAGAAGCTGCCATGCCAGTCTTACCAGGGACATAAGTGCTTACAATTTTTCAAAAATCCTAATTTTAATTTGAAAATTTATGTTTCACCTTTGACAATAGTGTCAGGTATTTTTCTTGAAGTGAAAGGCTTATTTCATTTATTTTCAAAAGAACATATGCCCGATAACCAAGTCTGAATAACCACTGTTTGTCTTCCATAGTTGCTTGTTAAGTAAAAAATGGTGTTCTGTGAAAAAAGCGGCTACTTCAGCTCGCAAGTCAAAAACCACATAAGTGCTTTCACCACCATACTTCAGCATGCAGTAGAATTGCTCTAAGTGTCTCATCTCATCACACAGACTATTAAATAGACACATACTCTAGGGTTGGTAACTAGTAAATATTTTCACTGTTTCATCAAGGATATCATTAAGTGAAACTGACTTTCTTTTTTCATTGGGAATGCATAGCAGTAAAGAATACGATACAGTTTGGTGCCACTGCTTTGATTTGTACTAAGGCCCAGACGTTTTAGTTACCATTGCTTTAGTACCATCAGTGAACATGTCAACATAGTTGACCCACAATAAACAATCAGAAGAGTTTTTTTTTTTTTTTTTTTTTTTTTTTTTTTTTAT
>NW_024425008.1:40180696-40655439 GCF_017311325.1 Ursus maritimus
TTTTTTTTTTTTTTTTTTTTTTTTTTTTTTTTTAAAGATTTTATTTATTTATCCGACAGAGATAGAGACAGCCAGCGAGAGAGGGAACACAAGCAGGGGGAGTGGGAGAGGAAGAAGCAGGCTCACAGCGGAAGAGCCTTATGTGGGGCTCGATCCCAGAACTCCAGGACCACGCCCTGAGCCGAAGGCAGACGCTTAACCGCTGTGCCACCCAGGCGCCCCAGAAGAGTTTTCACCACTTTGGATATTTCAGCCACTTACGTCTCTTCTCCAACATTGACCTAAAAGAATATCTTCCTGGATGATTAGCTGGTGCTGACACCATATGAATACAAACAAAATTAGTCTTGCCGTATCAGGTTCATTTATTTGTAAGACAAAAACATAAATCTGTAGACAAAATATTAAATCACTCTTTGTTTTCAATTAAATCTTTAAATCAGTGGATTTCTGTATTATTGGAAAATGGCAATGCCATAATTTCTTGAATGGACTTCCCATCCAGTAGGCATTCAGCAATGTCAACTGTGTAAGTCTTTACTGGTTTCTCAGCTAGTATGTGTGCTTTCTCAGGCAATGTATAGCCAGTGCTATATATTATAGCAATATAATAATGTAGTCTGTGAAATGTTTGAATGACTTTTTCATTCCTGGTTTAGAAAGTTATGAAAACAATTTTTAGTATTTAAAGTGCTCACCACACCTGCATTTAAATTTTCAATTCCTTTTGCTTTTAAACTCTGAATGATTGGTCTCAAAATGATGCTGCAGCCTCATTGTGCCATAATACTATTCAAAAAGGTTCTCTCAGAGAAGACACAATAAGGTAAATTATTAACATTTGCAAAGCCTAATGAAAGATAGTTTTCATTACACTTTATTTGCTGAAACAAAACAGAAATCAGTTTCATCCAGTTCCTTTGAGGTAGATTCCTTTCTTTATTGAGTCAGAGATTTCTAATCACTTTCATCTTTCTCAGCATCATAGAGGTAAACAGGAACATTGTATGTTGAGAAAGATATTTTTTATTGTGGCAAAATATACATAACATAAAAGTTACCATTTTACTCATTTTTAAGTTTACAGTTCAGGGGCGTTAAGTATATTCATATTGTTGTGTGACCATCACCACTGTCTATCTCCAGAACATTTCATTACCCCATACTGAACCTCTGTATCCTTTAAAAAACTAATTCCCCATTCTTAAGCCAATAATCCATTCTTAAATATGAAAAAATATGTTTTCACTTTAGAATAAAATATGATTAATTTCAAAATGAGTTTAATATCAAATTTTAAATTTTTTGAAGTTCTTAAATATTATAAAACAAATCTATCAGGAAAACCTATTCCTGTTGTATTTCCATGAAGATATAGGATTTCAAAATAACTACATATTGGATGATAATAAGATTTCAGCAGATATAACAGGTATAACCAAAGAAGACTAGTAAGAACCCAGTAAAAGAGAACAAGCTGAGCTCATCTCTAAATATGCACATATTTATACCCTAATTTTATTATAGCAGGAATTCTAGAAAACACAAGAATGCAATGCACACAAAATGTTGACATCCCTTATCATGTAGCCTCTGGAAAACTCTGCTGTGCTTTCTAAAGAGAATTAGAGTACAATAGGTAAATAACATCTCAGTATTTTTTTAATCATTTTGATTTTGATCTTTAAGTTCCACGGACCATACTTTTTAAGAACTGCTGCCCTAGAGCAACCACTTAGGGCAAAACAAAATAAACAAAAACTAGTGAAGTATAGCTAAAAATCCAATAGATAAATTAAAATGGAATTCTAAAAAATACTCAATTAACCCAAAAGAACACAGGAAATAAGAGATAGAGGAAAAACAACAACAACAGAACACAAGAGGGGCAAACAGAAAACAAACAGTAAAATGTAAGATCTAAATCCAAACATATCACCAATTGTACTCAACGTTAATGGACTAAACACTCCCATTAAAAAGGAGAGATTGTCAAAATAGCACTTTAAATATAAAAGAAGATATAAGCCAAAAATAAATAGATGGAAACTAATATACTATGCATTCAGTTTAAGAGTAGAAGGCCCTTTAATATCAGATAAAATAAACCTAAAGACAGAGTATTACCAGATATGGAGAGATACCTTTCAGCAGGAAGTAAAGAATATTACCAAATATAAAGAGATACATTTCATCAGAAAGACCTAAAAATTTTAAATCTGGGCATTAAAGACAGCACATGATGTGATGAGCACTGGGTGTTATATGCAACTGATGAATTCTTTAACTCTACCTCTGAAACTAATAATGTACTATATGTTGGCTAATTGAATTTAAATTAAAAAAATTATAAATGTGCACACGAAGCCAAAATAGTAGGAAATAAAGCAGAAAGAAGATTTACCAAATAGTAAGAAATAAAGGGGGGAAAATCTGTACAATTATAGTTGGAGATTGTGATGCTGCATCCTCAACAATTGCTAAAACAAAAAATCAGTGCGAAAAATCTAACAACACTGTCAACACCCTTAAGCTAATTGACGCTCAATAACTGGAGAATATACATTCCTTTCAATTGAGCATGGAAGTGGTCATCAAAATAAACCATATAATGGACCATAAGACAAGTATCAATACATTCAAAAGGATTGGATTCAAAGAGTGTTCTCTTGCCAATATGCAATTAAATATCAATAATGATACAATATATTAAAAAATCCAAATATTTAAATATTATACAATGTAATCCTAAATAACTCATGGGAAAAGGAAGAAATCACAAGGAAAATTAGAAGATATCTCATGTAGGGATGTCTGGGTGGCTCATAGGTTAAGCGTCTTCCTTTAGCTCAGGCCATGATCCCATGGTCCTGGGATGGAGTCCACATTGGGCTCCTTGCTCAGCAGAGAGCCAGCTTCTCCTTCTGCCTGCAGCTCCCTCTCCTTGTGCTCTCTCTCTCTCTCTCTGACAAATAAATAAAATCTTAAAAAAAAAAAAAGATTTTGTATAGAAGGGTAATAAAATATCCCAAAATTTGTAGGATGCTGCTAAAATCGTGCTTAAAGAGAAAAATATACCTTTAAATGCTATATATTAGAATAGAAAAAAGATATAAAATTGTGACCTAAGATTTCACCTTAGACACTACAGGGGGAAACTAGGAAAAAGTTAAAAAAAAAAAAAAGGCAAAATAAGTGGAAGGGCTGCAATAATAAAGATAAGAATAGAAATCAGTGAAACAGAAAATAAACAATAAAGAAATTAAAGCCAAAATTTAATTCTGTGAGTAAATCAACAAATTTCGTGTACAGAAAAAAGCAGAGTGAAAATACAAACTGTCAACACCATGAATGAGAGAGAGAATTTCACTATAGATCTTAGTAGGCATTAAAAGAAAAATGAAAGAATATTATGAACAACTCTGTGGGTAAATCTGACAACTTAGAGGAAATGGATAAATTGCTTTAAAAATACAACTTAACAAACTGTTAGAAGATAAAATATAAAATCTGAATTTTATAGGAAATTTAAGGAAATTTAAGTTGTTATGAGAAATTTCCCCTCAAAGAAAACTCTAGGTCTAGATGGTTTCACTGGTTCATTTTATCAAGTATTTTAAAAAATAATAATACCAATATTAAACAAATTCTTTTGAAAATAGAGAAGGAAGGAACGTTTTCCAACATATAATGAGGACAGCATTACTGTAGTACCAAAACTTGACAAAGATATTACACAAATAAAAATTACAAACTAGTGTCCCTTATACTTAAAGGCACAGAATCTAAGAAACAAATAAAAAGGATAATAAATCATGACCAAGAAGAGTTTATCCCAGGAATGCAACATTGGTTTAACATTTAAAAATGAATCAATTTAACTCACTACATTAAGAGAACAAAGAGAAAAAAATAATGAATAGATGTAGGAAAAGCATTTGACAAAATTCAGCACCCTCCATGATTTAAAAAAAAGGGGGGGAATAGAGAATACTAGGAATATTCCTCTGTCTGATAAAAAGACATCTATAAAAAAACCTACAATCAATGTCATACTTAAAGTACTGTTTTGTCCCTAGGATTGGGGACAAAGCAAGGATGCCCATTCTCACCATTTCTATTCAATATTCCAAGAAAACAAGAAAAAGAAACAAAAGGCATAAAATTGGAAATAAAAAAGTAAAACTGTCTCTAATTGCAGACAACAGAATTGTTTATGTAGAACATCTTAAATAACTAAATATTTAAATAAATAGATAACTGTTAGAACTTTGAATGTAGCAAGTTCTCAGGATACAAGGTCAAAATACAAAATTATATTGTATTTCTAGATATATTAAGAGCAGATAATTAGATGAAATTAAAAAAATAACCCCATTTATATTAACATCAAAAAACAAAATATTTAGGAGCAGATTCTCCAAAAAACAATTCCTGTATACTGAAAACTACAAAACATTGCTGAGAGAAACTCAAGACTCAAATCAACGGACACCATTGTTCATGGATTGGAAGATGAAGTATTGTTAAGATGGCAATTCTCCCCAAAATGATCTACAGATTCAAAGCAATCCTAATCATAATTCTACCATGAGATTCTTAAAAACAGAAATTGGCAATTTTATTATAAAATTTATGCGGAAATGAAAAGGACCTAAAAGTACCTTTAAAGTAGTGTTTCTAATAGAACTTTGTCTGATAATGAAAGTATTTTCTATCTGCATTATTCAGTATGGTAACTAGCCATATGTAACTATTGAGCTCTTGAAAGGTAGCTATTGTGATAGAGGATCTGATAATTTAATTTTTTAATTTTGTTATTTAAATTCAAGTAATTAACACATAGTGTATTATTAGTTTCAGAAGCAGAGTTCAGTGATTCATCAGATGCATATAACACCCAGTGCTCATCACATCATATGCCCTCCTTAATGCCCATCATGCAGTTATCCCACCCCCTCCACCCACCTCCCCTCCAGCAACCTCAGTATGTTTCCTATAGTTAAGAGTCCCTTATAGGAAGTGCCTGGGTGGCTCAATCAGTTAAGTGTCCCTTTGGCTCAGGTCTTGATCTCAGGGTCCTGATCTCAGGGTTCTGGGATCAAGCACCACAGTGGGTTTCCTGCTTGGAGGGCTGTCTGGTTCTCCCTCTCCTTCTCCTCTGCCCCTCCCCCACCTCTTGCGGGCTCTCTCTCTCTAAGTAAATAAATAATTTAATTTAAATATAAACACTCACCTGTAGCTAATGGCTATTACATTGAACAATGCAGAAAGAAACCCTGAAAAAGCAGGGACTTAACCTACATGGCTTGAAATTTCGTATAAAGTTACAATAATTAAAACAGTGTGACTGGCATAGAAGAGGCAAACAGATCAATAGAACAGAATAGAAAGCCTAGAAATCAATGCACCCTTATAAAGTCTTTTGATTTTTGGCAAAGGTGCTAAAGTGATCCAAAGGGAAAATGAAAGCTTTTTAACAAATGAGGCTGGAAAAACTGGATATCCATATGAAATAAAATGAACCCCTAACTTCATCTCATGCTATAACCACACAAAAAACTTTCAAAATGGATCATAGACCTAAATATAAATGAAAAAACTCCAAAGCTTCTAAAAGTAAATACAGAAGAGTATCTTTACAACTAAGGAGTATGGAAAAATTTCTTAGGTCATAGAAAGTAATCAGGAGGAATAAATTGATACATTAAACTTAATTAAAAGTTCAAATTTCTCATCCAACTATGGACTCTGGGAAACAAACTGAGGGCTTTGGGGGGGGAGGGGGGATTGGGCTAGGCTGGTGATGGGTATTAAGGAGGGCACGTATTGCATGGTGCACTGGGTGTTATACACAAGTAATGAATCATAGAACTTTACATCAAAAACTTAGGAGGTACTGTATGGTGACTAACATAACATAATAAAAAATTATTATTAAAAAAAAATTCTCATCCAAAGAAAAGACTAAGAAAATGCAAAGGCAAACCACAGACTTCAATAAAATATTTGCAATACATATTTCTGACAAGGGACTCATTTCCAGCATATATAGATATCTCCTACAACTCAATTAAAAAAAAAAAAGACAACCCAATATAGAAGTGGTCGAAGATATCAATAGATTTTTTCACAAAGAAGATAAACAAATGACCAATTAGCCAAAATGTCAGTCTTTGGGGAAATGCAAATTAGAACCAAAAGGAGATACAACTACACATCCACCAGCATGGCTAAAATTAGAAAGATTGAAAACCCCTAATATTGTCTAGGATGTGGAGTAACTGGAATTCTCATCCTTTGTTGGAAGCGTACAACGATTTTGGAAAAAGATCTGGCAATTTCTTATACAGCTGAACTTATACCTCCCATATGAGTCAGTAATTCCATTTTTAGGTATTTACCACAAAGAAGTGAAAGCACATGTCCACAAAACAATTTGTATAAGAATGTTTCTAGAAACTGTCCATCAACAGGCAAAACAGTCATATGAACAATCTCATCTAATTTACGGTGGAATTAGTGTGATTAACTGTCCTGGTTTCTCTGGGGCTGAGAAGTTTTCTGGGATGTGGGACTTTCAGTGCTAAAACTAGGAAACTCTTGAGCAAACCAGCAGGAGCTGGTCTTTCCAATTACCCACCTCAGCAATACAAAGACCAAACTACTGAAACATCCAACAACATGGACGAGGCAGAAAACATCATGCCGAGTGAATGAAACCGACAAAACAGTTCATATCTATGGTCCCACTTAAATGAAGTTCTGAACTAAGTTGTGGTAAAAACAGAAGCAGGAGACTGTATGCATCTGAGGGTTTGGCTGGTGGGGAAGGAGTGTGAGGAACTTTCTGGAGTGATGGTAATGTTCTCTATTTTGGTAAAGATTTGGGTTATACTGGTGTACACATTTGTCAAAACTCAGTGAATAGTAAGTTGAAATTTCTGCATGCCTGCATTTAAAAATACCTGCAAACAAATAATGAACTATAGTCAATGACATACATACCAATGTATTAATAATATGCATACTGGAGTGAGATGTAACTCTTCTTTCTTTGTCTGTTATGGCATTTCTGAAAAAGTGGTGTAGATGTCAGAGATGGAGGAAGGGAGAATGACTTCTTGAGGATTGCTCCTGAGTGTCTGTTATGACTCTATTCATTTTAGGAAGATTTTCTTTAACTTTTTGACAACAGCTTCCATGTTGCTGAATCCTTTTTCTGTTTTTGTTTGTTTTGTAATCCTGTGTTTTATGGGAAGAATCTTATTTTGTTTTCTAAATTAGTGGGCTTCTTTCATTGTTTTATGTATGTAATTTGGCTGTAATCTTGTTTTATTTTATTAATTGCCTCAGTGTTATTGATTCTTTGCTCTTCTCAAAACCCTTTTTTTTTTTAATATTGACAGATACAAGCAGAGTCTCCATATTATGTCTTTTTAGCGGTCATTTTATTTCTCTGTAAAGTTACTTAGGATTCTTTTAAATGATGGTAATGCTGGCAGCATTCTAGCTTCTTGTTACCTAATATTTCTTTAATAATCTAATACTTTTTTTTTAAAGATGTTATTTATTAATTGACACGGAGAGGGAGAGAGAACAAGCAGGGGGAGCAGCAGGCACAGGCTCCCTGCTTAGCAAAGAGCCTGACACAGGGCTCCATCCCAGGACCCTGGGATCATGACCTGCGCCGAAGGCAGATGCTTAACCGACTGAGCCACCCAGGCACCTCGATAATATAATTCTTTTAAAATTGGATCTGGATTGGTTTTAGATTGGCTTTTTTATTAACAACTTTTTTTGAGATTCACAAGAATAAAAATTCACACCGTAGAAAATTTTAGCCTTGGCTTTAGAAAATTTTAATCTTGCTAGGGTTTTATTTATTTTCACACATACTTTTTGTTATGGTAGTAAGCTCGAAAAGGTATTCTCTCAACATCTTTCAAGGTATCTTTTATCTTTAGCTCTCCTTCTTCTCATATACCTCTAAAATGTGTTGTTCTTATAAAGAAGTCAGTGATAATAATGGTTCTCAATCCTACCAAACCCAGCATACCCTTCTGATAAGTATTTTTAATAAACTCTTTCTATCCTGCAATTAACAGATTATTAATCTGCCTATACACATAACTTCAAAAATTCAACATAATTGGCCTTGATAAAAGAGGAAATAAAAGGAAAGTAATTGACCAATATATCAATATGTGCATGTGAGGACATGACGCACTAGTCAGCTGCTTGTTACCTGTACATAGAAACCGAATGGGATAGCTACAAATGCAAGCTCTGACAGGCGTATTGTGTTGACGCCTTCCATACCCCACACAGTACTGCTGTCCGTATCATGATTTTCCGAAATATTTGACCATTCGTGATAAAGTTCTGAACAAAACAAAGGACAAATTTCCCTCAGTTTACATGTTCCATGTGTGTCTGGAAATGTGGACATCTATTGAAACTATGAAAACATAAGCATCATTTATACGTAAAACAATTAGGTTTTGGTTCAGATCATTACAAACAGGTTTTTCATCTTCATGAGTGTCTAAGAGGATGTTGGAAAGTTACGAAGGTTAGAGAGGAATTCTCTCGTGTGGAGATGCCTCCTGTGAACTGCAGGTCGTCTGCTGTCCCCAACCCTTGTGCACTAAATGCCATCATTGTGACAACCGGAACACAAACTTGCAAAACACCACATTGGGTGTTTTTTGCAGCGTGTCTCTTTGGCGATTGTGTCACTTCTCAGAATAATGTTTTTAATGCATAAGATAGATAGGATTCCAAAGGAAATCAATTATGTTGAAATACAGACCCCAGGTCAGGAATCCCTGTAAAAAGGTGCTCCTGCACCTTTCTCCAGTACACACACTCCAGTTGTGTGTGAGTACTACATTGTGAGTGAATAATAAGTGACAAGGTTTTCTATTTGGGGAAACAATAGAAGCCTTGGTATTAAAATATTATGGATTTGAAAGTGCATTTGAGTGCCTACATCATTTTGTTGTCAACATAATGACATCACTAAGGGACTAACATCAACTCTTTAATAGGATGAAGCAAATAACATGGGAGCTGTATTTCTATTCTAATTGTGTATCTCATTAGAAATTAAGTGTATGAAATGGAATAACGCTTCTATTTCACATTCTTTTCTCATTATGACTAAACTACTTCTCTCATTAGTATCAATTTTGCCAACTTATTTATTCATATATTACTTAAGGGAGTAAGGTAATCTTGGCAGGACAAAATCTTCCTCCAGCTGCCTTTGGGCAAGTTGGCAAATAACTTATTTGTATTAATAGCGTAGTTTAAACACAAATGATTCTAAGGATAGGGATCGTAAAGCGGGATGACCAAGAGTTTATTCCAACAGGCGCTCACTCCGTGTTTTCTAAGAGTGCATTGCAAGAGATGACTCTTGTATGTGGATAAACAGCTTGTCGTGACAACTGGGCGGAGTGTCGTGGTGATGAGTTTTCTCTCTTCTAGGGTATGTCTCTGTGCCAGACTGTTGTCGTAGGCTCTGTAGTCATTCTTCTCTACTCTTCAAGAGCATGTTATAATTTGGTGGTGATCACCATATCTCAGGATACATTAGAAAGTCCATTTAACTATGGCTGGGATAATCTTTCAGATAAGGTAAGTAGCTACCATGTGTTGCTAATCTAACAGTATAGAAATGAAATTAGCCTTAACTAAGAGAACATTTTAAGTGTTTGACTTACAAACACTTATCTCTAGCTACTAGCCGTAATCATACTTAAAGTTCTATGTTTAAAATCCTCATTTACATGTGTCACTTAAAATTATTCTTCAGAGAGAACTTCTCCCAAAGGAGTATTTACTTTTCTCTTTGTAGATAATACTAATAGTGCCATAAACCCATTGGTCATAAACCTATGTTTTACTAATTTCTTCAAGGATAGTGTTTAAATATCTCTAGATAAATTGACTGCCCGTCATTAGCTAGTGAATACAGGTATGTTTTTATCTTGTTAGGATGAAATTTATTCTCTCAAACCCAAGGCCTATATTTAACCTCAATATTTGGTTTGGTTTTAGATATTTAAATAAGGGACTTTTCTGAAAATCTGGCATTATCTGTCATGATAATGGGAGAGCATTCCTAGTTCCTGGGTGTCCTGGTGTTTGCTCTAGTAATTCCTAGTGCACTAGCTCTCGTATTTAACCTCCCAGCTCTCTCCATCCCCTTCCTAAAAGTGCGTTTGATATAGCTACATGTCATGTCTTTATATTCATTTAACTTTGCACTGAGTTGAAGGCATTCTGGAATATCATTTTATCAGAATTCCAGTTACCTGTCTAAAGAAAAGGAATTTTCTTTATTTTTTTTTCCCTTCTCCAAGAAAAGGAATTTTCACATGGAGTTCCAGCTGGCAGATTCTCTTCACTCCTTTTGCCATTTCTCTCTCCCCACACCTAGTAGAATAAAAGCAAATTCAATATGAAGTTTAGGCCCCGAAGCGTCTTTTTAAATAGCAGTGGAGCTGAGCAACTTAACATGCGCCGTCTCTCTACAGGTGCAACTCAGATGTAACTTACAGGTGTAAGTGCTGTTCTGTTACCCATGTAGTCCTTAGAACCGGTAGTCTCTTTTAGAACTCTCTTCAGACTGTGGGGCCTAAAAACGAGATCACTTCAACTCATCCATACATTAAAAATATTTTCATAAATTGATGCATTGAAAAAGTTAATCGCTTTTTATTTTACTTAACATCAGAGCATTTTTATGTCCTTTAAGGGACATGAAACCACAAAATATGGAAAATGAATTTAGAGATTTATGTGCCTATAGCTGATGTGTCTTAACTTACCCTATCTGAAGCAAATTAATTGTGGAGGGTGACTGCTTATACAAAACACAGATTTAAAAATTGCCCTGTCGTACTGTGTTTACAGGCTCATCTACAAGACATAAGTGGAGAGGAGTATATAGTGTTTGGAATGGTCCTCTTTCTGTGGGAACATGTGCCAGCATGGTCAGTGGTACTCTTTTTCCGGGCGCAGAGATTAAACCAGAATTTGGTATGATATCATAATATTCTCCAATACCTGTTCCCCTTATTTAAAAAAAAATAATGGAACATTTGTATCGATTTTCTGTTTCTGGCAAAGTTTAAAACTAAAAAGCATTGTAGATCTCAGCCTCCTTTCTTAGTTGAAAAGTAAATCTTCATATGCTATCTAATACTTTGTTCACAGGCACCTGCTGGCATGATAAATAGTCACAATTATAGTTCCAGAGCTTACTTTTTCGACAATCCAAGACGGTACGATAGTGATGATGACTTGCCAAGACTGGGAAGTTCAAGAGAAGGAAGGTAGATGTACTGAATTAGTACTGAATAGATTGACCTAAGCTTTAACCCAAACATGAGAAAGGTGACTTGGTGACATGTGTCAGTAAATAAGATCATTTAAACTGGATCTTAGAGCAGTCAATGTTACACCCGTAGTGGGACCTGTACTATAAAGAACTATCATCTGACTCTAAGCCCATATATTATTTGAGAAATGCCTTTGGGTGTAAAATGGTACCATGTCATTCAGGATTCCATGTTGGCTCAAAGCTGGCAGGGGTTGATAAGCAGGGAAGGAATACAGTTAGAGTGATTATATGTTTCCTTATCTATAGTACTATTCGAAACCCACCGAGAAACCCTAGATGAAACTCTCGGGAAGCTTAGGTGCCATAGGAAATCTTGTGTCCTTCTTATTCGAAAACCATTGCAACTCTATACCATTAGCTGTGTATCAGGGCAAAGGAAAAGCCTAAATGCATACCTCCATAATGCTTTGAGCTTGGTTCAGCATTTTCTGTAATTCTCACTTCATCAGGACAAATTACTTAACTCCCGCCCCTTTTGTAGCCTGTTCTTCATCTGTAAAATAGTGGTACTAGAATTTATCTAATATTTGTTGTGAAGATTAAATAGGGTATGTGCGTGTGTATAATTATTATGTATACACACACACACACACACGTCTTAAAATAGAGCTTAGTCCTTAATAAGCACTATATTATTGTCTGATAATCAAGTTCTAATTCTGATGTATTTATTCCTTTGTAATATGTGATATAAAATCAAGGATATTAGATAAAAGTCATTGCATTTTGTAGAAAGCTATTATGTTATTTGGCAAAGAGTATATTTCAATATAGTTGCTACTAACTGTATTATAAAAGTCACTGAACACTAAAAATGCCAATGTCACCTATATCCTGATCATAACGCTATGGGTTTTTTTGCCTTTTTGGTTGCAGTTTATCGAATTCTCAAGGTTTGGGCTGGTATGGCACCATGACCGGGTGTGGCAGCAACAGTTACACAGCCTCTCCCCACCTGAATGGACCTGTGACGGACACTGCTCCTTTGCTCTTTACCTGTAGCAATTTAGATATGAGCAATCACCATAGCTTGTACGTAACACCACAAAACTGACAGCATTAACAAGCCGTGATTCCTCCATTGTTTTTCACGAACGTGTATATTCGATGTGTTTAAATGCCACCTACATAAACATTCCATTATCTGTTGCAACTGAAAACAAAGCCTGGAAATGTGGCTGTGTTCGGCAGAGGACACACCTGTTAGTTTTGACTTCTTCATAGCAAAACGAAGTAAAATGGGAAGTTTGGAGTGGGAGAAAAGAGGGATTAGATCTCAAGGCACTGGATGGCGGCAAACATGCTGACTTTGGAACATCAAATGCGTATTTGCATATTTGCACTTTTATCTTTGTTCTGAAAGAGTACACTGCAGTCCCCAAAGTCACACTCCAGTGTTGACACTGGGATATTATATTGTACACCTAATTAGGAGCCAATTTTCCTATGAAAAATCAAAGCCTGTATATTCAGTGGTGTATTCTATGTAGAATTCTTACCCAATAAAAATTTTACAGTGTGAACAGTGCACAGGATTAAGGCATAACAACGTATCATTCTTTTTTTTAAATCTAAAATATATGTAATCATTGAAGATAGTTCTTTTAAGCATGATTGTAAAATACCAACTGAAATTATCCAATCATTTTTTTTAAACAACCAGAGTAATCCTTTACAGTGATGACCAGCAGTGTTCTTTGGAAAGCCACAGCCATTTCTTCAAGAAGAAAGTACACCAGTGAAAATTATGTGGCTATTTTGAGTAGAATTGGTCAAGTGATTATTTTGTACGATTAAGATATCTGTAGTAGTTTAAGCATGATTCTTCAAGGAAGCAATAGTGATTTTTGCGTAGGGAGATTTTGGTAGAAACTTCTTGGGACTAAACAAGTTTACAGATGCATTTAGGAATTATTCATAAAATGTACCATTCTAAGTTAAAACATGAATACATTTTCAAAAGCATTGGATTTAGCTGAGCAAGATAGAGCTGACTGCACCTATTGAATCACAATTGTCCTCAGGTAAATTAAATCATGATACATTATTGCAGTAAACTCAAGTGCAATACTTTGTGAGACATAGAATTCCTCCTTTAGTTTTCCCATTTTTATATCTTGTAAGTGGGCAAAGCCAGATTAAATTTAATTCAGATTAATTCCAGCACTAAATACGCCCGCCCATGTTAAGGTACTGACTAGGTAAGTATAAAACCACTGTTTAACCATATTGAAATACGTCTAGACCTGTATTAAAACTGTCTTGAATGTCCTATCCCAAATCTAAAACATATATATATATATATGGTAGGCTAAGGTAATAAAGGGTTTTAAAATGCACTTTCTACCAGTATCCATATGGAAAGACGTAGGCGCTGAGTACCTCAAGATGCCACGGGCACAGGCAGCGTTGGGAAGTTGTCACAACACGCCGAGGGACGACTAGCTACGTACAATTGTCTGCTGATCTGTTTCTTCAGAGCTGAACTCCTACAACTGTCCTTTTCTGTCTTCTACTTTGATTAGAAAGTTATATTTTATTTCTACTCTTAAAATACCTTTCGATGAAAAAAAATACCATTCAATGCTTTAATAATTGCTCATTTATTAACTTCACAAAAGTGTAACAGGAACAAAGGAAGTGTTTGTTATGACTCTTGAGAGGCTGGTACACAGCCAAAGAAAGTCCTTCTTTTTATCATACAAAATGACTTTGAACTCAATCAGAAGCATAAACCTATAGTTAAAGATGTTACTTTGGGTTTGTTTATAAGTTCTCATTGTAACCAAATTATTTTAAAATGTATAGTACAGCAGTTAACCTTGGTATTTCCATGACAACGTAACATGCACTGAACGGAGTGTATTTTGAGGACAACTTCAGTTATTAGATTTCTTTTCAGAACGCCAACTATTTATTTTCCTAATAATGTTGGGTATCTACCTAGAACTATCTGAAAAGATGTATTATCTCTGTGAATCCTTGAGGTTCAAAGTAAGTAAGGTAAATTTTTTCTAAGGCCTCCCTAGGTAGTGTTCCTATTTGACCAGATAAGCAAAGATTACTTAAAAAATAATAAAATAATAATAATAATTCCGGGTAAAATATCTTGGTTCCTTCAGCTGCATTAGTTGATTGTTCCAAATTTCAGATTTATATATTTTTTCTTATTCCTGACTAGGGTACCTGAATTCTCGAATTTGTCTCCTTATACACATCTCCCACAATACATCACCAAAGACAAAGATAAGCTTCTGGCCCAATATTTGCTTAAAAATTCCAAAGCACTAGGAGCACTTTAAGTTTGGTCTCGGAAGAAGGAGTTGTTGATGAAATCAAAGGGCTACCGATTCCCTGCTCACTCTGCACTGAAGCACATGACGATTTCAGACCTTCTTTTTTGGTTCATTAATTAGAACGGTGAATTTCATTGCTGAAGTGTGTAATTCTACAGTGATTAGCAGTACTTGTTTTTATCGTTTCATTTGGGTGGTCATTAATTTGGAAACTCTTACCACTCATTATAGCTGGTTGTAGTTTTATGAAAGATGTAATTTATAGCTAAAGTGGCTTTTTTATGCATAGCTGCCTTTTTTATTGTTTAACAGTGTTTCTCAGCTATACAATCAGTGTCAAACTGGTTGTAAAAGTATAGCTGTGGCCAATGAATGTATTTATTTGTTGTTTCACTAAATGGTAACAAAACACTACTGTTAAAAATAAAAAGTGTTTGTGCTTTTATTTGGTAGTTTGGTTTTCTTAAATGTCTCCATTGACAACTCTTGAGTTTCTAGCATTCGGCTCAGGTCCTGATCCTGGGGTCCTAGGATCAAGCCCCAAATTAGGCTCTCTGCTCGGTGGGGGGCCTGCTTCTCCCTCTCCCTCTGCCTGCTGCTCCCCCTACTTGTGCTCTCTCTCTCTCAAATAAAATCTTTTAAAAAACCCCAAAAACCCTAGTGTTACCAAAGAAAAGAGAAAAATATCAGGAATTACAAATGACAGTTTGTTGTTAGCTTGTATTTCTATCTGGACATCATGTCCCTTAATATTACACACTGATTTGATGTGAACTGGCATACATTTTAGTTAAAATAGCAGTATGATTTTGATAGTACATTTATTCAAACACTAAGCTAAGACAAATCTTTGTATGAAATAACTTATAACACCTCTCACCTTCTCCTTGAATTTTAAACAGGAATAAATTGAGCTAGCCCGTAATCATGGGCAGTTATTCCTTGATTATTCAAGAAATTCTTCAGTGATGTTGCCTTTTCCCCTGAAAGAATAGTTCTTACCATTTTTTTCCATAATAGGCTCCCGTCATAACTTGCCATAACCACACCAAATTTTGAATGCAACTTCAGGAGCTTTACCAACCTTCCCCTGAAGTCCACAAATCTTTCGGAATCTACTGACTCTTGTCGTAAAGAATATTTGGAGCAAAGGTATGACCTCTAATACAATAAAATTGTCATTTGAAAAGCAATTTATTCAACAAACATTTATTAAGTGTTCATATGCCAAAAATTATGCTATGGAGATGCAAAAGTGGATAAAGTTCCTTTTCCTGCCCTTAAGGAGCTCACATTCTAGTAAAGGAGGCTTAAAAGAAAATACAGTACAATAAGTGACACAATAGAGGTAGGTTGTAATTACAGTGGTGACATTAAAGAGGAGATTAGAGGATACTCCTTGGGTGGAACAAGGGAGATTTCACAGAGGTGGGCTTTATGCTGGCCTGCAAGAAGAAATGGGAATTTTCCAGGTAGGGAAGATGGTTAGAGCACATGATGCAAAGAGAACAGCATGCACCCAGGTGTGGGGACCTGACCCTGGCACATTTGAAGAATTAAGTGTTTTATCAAAGCATGAGGGCTGGGGGTGGGACTGGCAGACACACATCGAGGACCTTGTTCAAGCACTTCTAGAAAGCCCGCTGTGGCAGCATTGTGGGGTGCGTGAGAGGAGACAGAGTGGGAACAGGGAGGCAGGTAAGTGTCGTGCTCTAGATAAGACCAAAGAAAAGAAAAAGACAGCAATGCATCAGGGATACGGTGATCAACTCCACAGTGCTTACACACTGACTGGATAGGGGAAGGCGCAGAGGAGGGAGCCTACAGAATCTAGATGATGATGGTTCTGAACTTAACCAAAGTCAGGAACACAGGCGTAAGACGAGATCTGGGGGGAGAACAGTTGTTTTAAGACACACAGGTATCTGTGGGACAACAGTAAAGACATGTGGTAAACAGCTGGATTGAGAAGTCTGGACTAATGATAAGGACTTAGACATCACTGAATCGGAATTACCCAAGAGTGAGAAGTGATGGTGATTTACAGCAAGAATGAAAGTCTGAGGAATAACATTTAAGGCATAAATGAAAAAAAAAGGGTAAAAAAGGATACAACCAGGAGCCCAGGAGTGAAATATAAGGAACCCAGCGGGAAAAAGATTTTTAAAGAAGGGGCTTTCAAACAGTATCAAATGCAGAAAAAAAGTCAAATAAGAAATGGCTTGTGAACTGAACTACGAATTTAGAATTGGAATTTTTGACTTCAAAAGAAGAAACGGTTAGGAACTAGAGCCAAAAGCCAGATTTCTGGTTAAGGAGCAGTGGGAGGTGATAAAGTGATGATAGGAATATTCTCTCAAAAAGATGGACTTAAAAAAGGGCGAGGGCATGACGTGAGAATTAGAGAAGCATACAGACAAAATTGCCATTTAAACCCTTCCGCCACATGACTGGAGTACTACAAATGTCCTTTAAACTTTCACACGCGGTGCTCACGTCACAGGCCTTTGATTCTCCAAAAATATTGAGTTAATTAGTAGGTAAATGTCTTTCTTTTCCTGCCTTATTCAAATGAGGGAGGGAGAGAGAAAAGACGACACATATTGTTAAACTCAGCTCTGTGGTTTTTCATTTAAGATGTGCCGAATACATATTCATACATTCATTCTACAGATATTTATTGGATGTCCACCATGTGCTTACTATGTACTTGGCACTCCACCAGCTTTAGGGTTACAGAAAAGAAAAAGTATACAACAGTATAAAATGCTATTTTTAAGCCATTATATAAATAAACCCTGCTTTATTAATAATGTGACATCTCAGCATGGTACAACTTGCGAGTATAAAGAGGGCACATCATTTTGAGGTATAGTTTCTTTTACAGTTTCTTTCTTTCACAATTACCATGTGATCAAAATTCTTAAACCCCTTCAAATATTTTTATCATTGAAGAACTGCCACTAATGAAAACCTCCCAAAATTAGTTTATTTTTAGGGAGAAAAAGGAAACGAACCTCATGTACAAAAAACAAAAATTATATGCCCTGTGACTACACAGATCAAGCATCAAAAGGACAACAAACTCAAAAATAAGTTTATTTACACCGGAACTCAAAATGATTCCTTATTCTAAGGCTTACAGTATTATAGTTACACTTCTTTTTTTTTTTTCTGAAAAAATCATTTAAAAAATTATCCAGTACTACACACTGAAGTCTTTAAGGTTCAAAGGGCATGATGCTTGGAACTTTCAAATGATTTAGGAAAAAATAGTATACATGTGTATAGAGAGAGAGCATGAAAGATAAAGCAAGTGTGAACAATTAGTGAATCTGGCTAAAGAGTTCTTTTGTACTATTCTGGAACGTTTTCTGTAAATTTGAAATTACATAAAAAGTTTCTCCCAAGTTTTATTCAGCATTGGGTAAAGTATTATGAGAATAAATATATAAATCTATTCAAGTTTTCACAATATTTAGAAATCCCGTCTTTGAGTTGTCATTGTATCTTTCTTCACACTAAAACAAGCCAATCTAAATAGCAATATAATTCTCGAAGTGATTTATTTCATACCAATGTACTTTTGGGTTGCCAGATAAAACACAGGACTCCCAGTTAAATCTGAATTTTAAACAAGAAATAATTTTTGGCATAAGTATGTCCGAAATATTGCATGCAACATACTTACATTAAAAAATTATTGTTTATCTGAAATTCAAATTTAACTGGGCATTCTGTATTTTTATTTACTAAATCTGGTAACCGTAAATGTATTGCAAACTTTTAGGTTGTTAATTATGGATTATTCGTGAAACTCCTTAGCATTTTCCTATTAAATGCTCAACACACTGACCATAGCTTTATTCATATTACATCTTCTCACACAAAATTCTTGAGAGACTTATAACATTTACTTAGTTTTAACATATATGAATTTGATAATCCTGATTTTATTCAACATTAAACTTTAAAATTTGTACCACATCATCAAAGCGTTACTTTTACTCACACTATCATACATAAACTTAACATAATTAAAAAAATGGTTTACTTAAAACAATATAACAATATAATTCTCCAGCAGCTTTATATAAAATGTTTGGCTTACGAATGTCATTGCTCTTATGCCTTTGAATGAAATTCCACTCTTTGGCCTTCATAGTTCAGAAACAGGCACATTTCAGCTTGTTTTCTGTTTTCTTTAATGAATATTTTGTAACAAATTTCTGAAGTTTTCTAATTCTTTCACACTTGTGGAAATTCTGTAACCAAAAAAAAATCTCACTCAGATGATATTTTAGATACTTTTTCTCTGTTATTCAACACTGCATTTTTAAAGTACAGAAGAATTTTCAAGTAATTTATTTCAATAAATTTAAAGATGCATAAACCACTTAGTCAATTTTGATGTACTTGAGTTCTTAACTTGACATGGTAAAACCAAGATAATATTGCCCTAAAATTAGTTATTTTTAAGCATTCAAAACTTAGCATTAAAGTTTTAAAATACACAATTAGAAAGTACATAAATATTATAATACTTAGGTAATTTTTTTTCTTTTTCTTTTCTTTTCTTTTTTTTTAAGTAGGCTCCACACCCAGTATGGAGCCCAACACGGGGCTTGAACTCATGAACCTAGGATCAGGACCTGAGCTGAAATCAAGCGCTGGACACTTAACCAACTAAGCCATCCAGGTACCCCAAAATACTTAGGTATTTAAAGTATTCATAAGTATTCACATACTTCGTATTTAAAGTACATAAATATAAATTACATAAGCATTAAAATACGTATTTTAAATATGCGTAAGTTGGAGTGCCCGGGTGGCTCAGTCAGATAAGCATCTGACTCTTCATTCCAGCTCAGTTCATGTCAGGGACATAAGTTCAAGCCCTGCGCAGGGCTCCTGCTCAGCACAGTCTGCTTGAGATTCTCTCTCCCTCTCTCCCTCTCCCTCTGCCTCTCCCCTGCTCACACATGCTCTCTCACGCTAAAATATATAAATAAATAAAATCTTCAAATACATATAAGAATACTGAAAACTAATCATATTCCACATTTAGTAAATATACAAAGAATCAAAGCTCTTGGACTGTAAAAAGTGAGAATAGCAAATGTGTGACCAAATTGTTTTCACTACTTTTTATAAAAAGTTTATTCATTATTTTAAATATATTTTAGTTCTGCTTTCCACCACAAAAAAAGTAGCTGAATTTTCAATGAACTGTATCTATCAAGTGTCTGTGTACTAGGAATAATTCTGAAGGTCAATTATTTCAAACCCATAATATTAAATCATAATTTTTTTAAAGTGAAGAAATGTAGTCCTTAAAAAATGTTAGTTTGTATAAATCTCTGCATTCTTACATATGATAGGCCAAAAAGAAATGCATCTATACCTAAATTTTGTAATGTTAAGTTCCTTATTTCAAGCTTATCTTCTAATCATTTTCATGAAAATTAATTATTTTTAAAGAATTATTAACCTTTTTACATGATGGTGAATTTGCAAAGATATTTTATATGTATGCTTATGTTAAACATGATTTTTGCAGGACCTTCAAAAAATATTTGGGCAGCACAAAAACTACTCTTAAATAATTAGAAAAAAATGTACAAATTCAGGAAGACGAATATTGAGGTTCAATCAGTAATTAATCATAATTACAAAAATCAACAGGTGAAAGTAAAAAATATCACCTAATAATTGTGTGTGTGTACTTAAAGTATTTCATAAGATCACAGAATTTGGTAGTGAGATAATTTCACTAAAAAGGATATTACTTACCCAGTTTTAGACTTACTTGGCTAACAGAAACAATTTCAGTACATTCACACTCACCTTCCAAACGCATTAAATAATGATACTATTTCTTGTCGCGTTAGATGGAATTCATAGCTAGGCCCGCTTTCGGGCATATTTGCTATCAGTTTCTCAGAAAACAAAATCTTCAGAGCAGTACCCAAACCCTGAATCTATTACAGAAATAAGAAAAAAAGAAAAATCAGAAAATTCTTTGTGCAGAGAATAAATGAAAACTAAGATTGAACTAGATTTGCTTACCTGAAGCTTTCCCCATAGTCGGCATTTAAAACAACCAACACAATCCATGATTCTTGAAATATTTCTAAAATGCAGTCGAAAGTCCTCCTAAAAACAATTTAACGAGATTTTTATTAAGCTGTAGCATCTAGTCAAACGCTAAGTATTTTCTGAGGGCCTTCTATGTGCCTAGCACTGTGCAAGGGATCCTAGAGGGCACCAAAAAAGAGGAAGAGAATTAAAATCCACAGTCACTGAGCAGCACGTCCTACATATACAACTTCATTTCATCTTCACTGCAAATCCGAAAGTAGGTGTTATTATAATCTATACCTAATGAATTAATAACACAAGGTTCAGAGAGGTTAGGCTGCCTAAATTCCCGTATGCAGTGAAGAGCAAACTTAGACCCCAGGACTGCCTGACTCAAAAACTAAACTACCTAGTTGTGGTCCATATATACAATGGAATATTACTCAGCTATCAGAAAGAACGAGTTCTCAACATTTGCTGCAGCATGGACGGCACTGGAGGAGATAATGCTAAGTGAAATAAGTCAAGCAGAGAAAGACAACTATCATATGATTTCTCTCATCTATGGAACATAAGAACTGGGAAGATCGGTAGGGGAAGAAAGGGATAAAGAAAGAGGGGGTAATCAGAAGGGGGAATGAAACATGAGAGACTATGGACTATGAGAAACAAACTGAGGACCTCAGAGGGGAGGGGGGTGGGGGAATGGGATAGGCTGGTGATGGGTAGTAAGGAGGGCACGTATTGCATGGAGCACTGGGTGTTATATGCAGCTAATGAATCATCGAGCTTTACATCGGAAACCGGGGATGTACTGTATGGTGACTAACATAATATAATAAAAAATCATTAAGAAATGCAAAAAAACAAACAAAAAAAAAAAAAACAAAACCTAAACTATCTGCAAATATACACAAAGGTAACTGAGCTGAGGTGTTCCGTTTTATGTGATTGTTGTTGTTGTATGTGATTATGAAGTACATGTGAATATCAGAGGAAGGGAGACAGGGGTAGGGTGGCATCATTCACCAAAAAAGAAAAAAAAGGGAAAGAAAGAAGGAGAGAGGGGGCGGGAGAGAGGGAGGGAGAAATTTCAAAATATGGCTTCATATTAAAGTCCTGCTTTAATCCTGGTATTAATTAGGAAAACAATCAGATATTTTATTATTATTAATACTATTTTATAATATCTTTTATTTTTAAATATATTTATAATTAACATTATCATACATAAATATACAGAGTATAGTGAACATCCATGTACACTCTACCAATCTTGAGAAAGAAACCATTACAAGTACCACAAAGCCCTCTATGTATCCCTCCAAAGTCCTATATCCTACCCTCTATAATTATCCTGAATTTGGTGTTTATTCCTTTTTTTTAATACTTTCAACATATATATATTTATGAACACTAAGGTAATATGTTGTTTATAATTGGACAAAATGAATCCAGCTCATCCAAAACTGGTATATCCTTCAGGGATAAGTAAAAAAAGGGAAGTCAAGGACACGCCCTTCTTTTACTCCAGTGGAAATTATGAATTGATCTGCCAAGTGACTCCCTCTGTCCTGGACTTACACTGAGATCCCAAGCTTATAGTGTCTAAGCAGGAAACCAGACATACATTCATTCATTCATTCATTCCAGAGAGAGCATGCAAGCAGGGGTGGGGGAAGGAGCAGAGGGGGAAGCGGAGGGAGGGGGAAAGAAACGCAAGCAGACTCTGTGCTGAGAGTGGAGCCCCATGTGGGCTGCATCCCATGACCCTGAGATCATGGCCTGAGCTGAAACCAACAGTCAAAAGTTCAACATCTGAATGAACCACCCCGGTGCCCCTTGACGTACATTTCTGATTGAAATCCATTTTACCAATCAGCCTACAATTTGAGGAGCATGTAGTGTTTCTCTCTCTCTCTTCTTTTCTTTTAATGTGATAAACCACATACTGGGCTCAACCAGAAGAGAAAAGGACCAAAGATCTAAAAATGGGAATAAATCAGCAAAGATTGGTACCCACTATTCAAAGTAGACCTCTATTCATTTTGGGGATAGTTCTTCCCCAGATGCTTTATTCAGCCTGAGACTCTGAAACAGCTGCATTATATAAATGATTTTTAATGGATCCCAGATCTTGTGTCTTTATTAATACAAATTTTGTATTAATATAAAGCCCATATCATTAATATTAATTATTACCATATGTTAACAATATTCTACAACTTGTGTTTCTGTACCTTTGGACTGAGTTCAGTAAGAGGTCATTTGAATTTTAAACCAACTTTTAAGAATATTTACCAAGTAAAATTACTCTAAGTAAATTTTGGTGATTTAAAGCTTCCAAAACTTGTGTTTCAACCCTAAAGAAAAAAAATCACACTTTTAACAATAATAACAGCATAGTAAAGTTACTCTCAAGTAGATGTTCCCATCCTATGAGGTGCTGAGCTCTGGAGGATTTAACAGTTACTATATGGGCCTAAAAAATCCGTTATGTGGACAAGCACTGCGTACAGACAGAATAAATAAGCCACAGGTAGGCACTATAAATTTCCAAATGAATATAAATATTATGATCAATAAAACACAACTTTTATTGACAAAGTGTTATAAATGCATAGTGGCCTTTCGGCGATTATACATTTTCACAATCAATAGATACTAAAAATACTACTGTCGCGGGGGTAAGCCTTGAATGTTTTTGACTTTAGAGACTCTCACACCTATAAAGGTTGGAAGCTTCTGTGCTAAAAGACTGTGCTTGCTTTTGTAGACATTGTCTAAATCAGTATTTGGATATGTTCGTTAATGCAAACACTTGAATGTGGCAGCTCTTGAGTAAATCTTTGGCGTACACAGAGAGTGAGCGTGGTTGCTTACGACAGCCAAAATAACACTGCAAAATCAAAACCACGTACAAGTGCGTAAACTGACTTAACATGCAGAGCTAAATTCATAAGCTAGACGTTTGCTAGATCAGGACAGGAGAAATATTGTGACCTCCACAGGTACCAATGTCCAATAACCTAAATATACCCCAAAGTTACCTCAGATTAGAAAAATTTATGACCCTTAAAATAACCAGAACCTAAATCACTTATAAATTCTCCTGTTTAGGTATACAGCTTTTAGGCCAATACTTAGAATTATGGTCAGTGGGTAGAATGATCGAACATGCTGCCGTTATCTACTGTAATTTACATTAGTGAAACCAACTGCCCAGAAAACAATTCTCACCCAATCCTTAAATGTTCTAGAAGCCTTCAAGTGAGAGCCTACTCTACCTGGGACACTACACAATTCTTCCATACAGTCCTCCATTTCTAACCACATGCCGATAGAGTATAAAGCAGACAAGATGAGATTTTTTTTTTTTTTAAGATTTTATTTATTTATTTGACAGAGATAGAGACAGCCAGCGAGAGAGGGAACACAAGCAGGGGGAGTGGGAGAGGAAGAAGCAGGCTCCTAGCGGAGGAGCCCGATGTGGGGCTTGATCCCGGAACGCCAGGATCACGCCCTGAGCCAAAGGCAGACGCTTAACTGCTGTGCCACCCAGGCGCCCCAGACAAGATGAGATTTTTAAATGAACTTATATACACCTGAAACTAGCGTCACATTCTATGTTAATTATAAAAAAAATAAAACTCAGGGCGCCTGACTGGCTCAGTCGGAAGAGCGTGTGACTCTTGATCTCAGGGTCATGAGTTTGAGCCCCACCTTGGTGGTAGTGGTTACTTAAAATAAAAATAAAAAAAAATAAAATTTAAAAATATTTATAAATAAATAAAAAAATAAAATCCATGCTAGTGTTCAAATCTATGATGTTCACCATAAACTACTATTTCTTAAGATGGTAAATCTCTGATATTAACAAGTTTTACTTCTTATTATAGAAGAATTAAGAAAATTTATCTGTTAAACTCCATAGCACATCAGAGTTGAGTGTTTCAGTTTTGATAAAATTAAAACATTATGAGCAATATTTCTAATCTGCACAATATAAAAAGAGTTGATGCCAAAACGCTTTCCAATAAACCAGCAAGTGTACTAAAAATAAGGAAGAGAGTGAAAATAGTAGGGAAAAAAAAGTCTTATTACAGTGTCTTCCCCCTCACTTCCAAGTTCCTGGAAGCTGCTGGGAGGTTATATAAGCGCCGAAGTATGTATTTCTAGCAAGAATGTTTTCAGTAGGAGGTAGATGGGGGATCAAAAATAACTATTATTTAGCAGCAAAAAATCAGTGCAAGAAGTATTGTTTGCAAACTGCATAAAATCAGGTTCTTTCCTTACAGAAAGAAACAAAGAATACAAAACAGAGGAATGCTGTCATAAATACTCTGAAGAAATCAGCTCAAGCCCAGCGCTCCTGACAGCTACCTGCCTTTACTTACTGAGAGCTTTGTAACAGAGAACAGTAAGATAATTTTACTTGAGTGCCCAGATCGACTAGAAATCTACGGAGGGTAGGAGCTGTCCCTTCCTGTAATGACAAGAATCCTATTTTGCACATAGTGAGTGTTTAGTAAGTCTTCCTAGTAATATTTTATATTTGTAGGATTTTGATGCAAATATACACAAAGATGGTCTTGTATGAGCTTATACCTCTAGAAAGAGACAAGACAAAAACCAGTCCCCGTTTTGCAGGGCATCACATCTTCTCTTCTGCCGGCCTCCCTAAATACCTTTCATTCCCAATGAATTAGATGACTGACAAACCTTGGGCCCTGTCCCCTAAAGGGAACTCTTTATCCAAAACCATTTTCGGAATTCTCCTCAGCAATACTGCCATTCATGCTCTAGACCCCTTTCCTTTAATTTATAACTTTGTTTTGAGACCATCAATGTGAAAGCCATCTGTAAAGTGTGCAGTGACAGGCTGTGTTACTTTGAACACAGCACAAACTAGATCTTCAGTTGGCCTGCCTTTGGACCTCCTTTTCTGGGGTAAAAGATTGATTATGACTCTGCCTTTTCTTGTAATTTCCTAATATAGAATAAGATTTATTGTTAACTATAATAGCTAAATCGTGGAAGGAGCCAAGATGCCCTTCAACAGATGACTGGATTAAGAAGTTGTGGTCCATATATACAATGGAATATTACTCAGCTATCAGAAAGAACGAGTTCTCAACATTTGCTACAACATGGACAGCACTGGAGGAGATAATGCTAAGTGAAATAAGTCAAGCAGAGAAAGACAACTATCATATGATTTCTCTCATCTATGGAACATAAGAACTAGGAAGATCGGTAGGGGAAGAAAGGGATAAAGAAAGGGGGGTAATCAGAAGGGGGAATGAAGCATGAGAGACTATGGACTATGAGAAACAAACTGAGGGCCTCAGAGGGGAGGGGGGTGGGGGAATGGGATAGGCTGGTGATGGGTAGTAAGGAGGGCACGTATTGCATGGTGCACTGGGTGTTATACGCAACTAATGAATCATCGAGCCTTACATCGGAAACCGGGGATGTACTGTATGGTGACTAACATAATATAATAAAAAATCATTAAAAAAAAAAAAAGATTTATTGTTAACTATAAAAACATGGGCTTATATTCATACCTGCATAAGAGTTTGAATCTAAAACTTAAGTTAAAGTATGAAATGATTACCTTCAGTTTGTTTGCTTCTTTTTTATCCCCAGCAAAAAAGGAATTCTCATCAAAATGCAAAGGAAATGACCTGTACGTTAAATAGAGAAGACTCATTTTCAGGTATTATAAAATATCAAGAGTCCTGCTAAGATAACATTTTGGTTGGAGATGAATTACATAATACAAAGAGCAAAAGATCTAGTAAAATCAGCACTCTGTTGCCCCAAAATGAAGTCTTATCCTCAAATCTAAAACAACTGCATAAAACAGAAGTTTGGCCCCAAACCCAGTATGTTCGACCACATATGAAAATAATGCAGGTATCAAATACTACAAGAATGACTCTTAAAACTAAACACTTGTGCCATTTAGTACCTAAGTCAAAACAAAACCAAAACTCAATGCTAAACGACCTATAAGCAAAATTAGCTTTTAATTATTATTTTTTTAAATAATTTTCCTTTCTCGGGGCGCCTGGGTGGCTCAGTCGGTGAAGTGTCTGCCTTCAGCCCAGGCCATGATCTCACGGTCCTGGGATCGAGCCCCATGTGGGGCTTCCTGCTCAGCGGGGAGCCTGCTTCTCCCTCTCCCTCTGCTCAGGCTCTCCCTCTCTCTAATATAAATAAGTAAAATCTTTAAAAAAAGTTTTTTTCCTTTCTCTGAACTGAATATTTAAGAATTGAACTTTGGTAACACTTGTCACTCTTCTATTAAGTTGCACAAGTCATCAAATGTAACTTACTTGATTTCATGAAGTATTTCCAGAAGTAGCATTTTGTTTTCTGCATCGTGAACTTTATTTCCAGTGAAGAGCTGAAAATCTGGGCGCTCAAAGAACGGTACCACTTTAGATAAAGCCCTTAATTCTATTAAGTAGAGAAAATACAAGTTCTTAAGCCTTCTTGGACCCTCTCCTTCCGTCAAAATCCCATCAAATCGCTGCTGAAATTCTGTAATGTTGTGTCCCCATTTCTTTTCCAACCAAGTTTCTGAGAGGAAAGAAGAATTAAATATTAAAATCTGAATTTTAAAATTAAGTTTGTTTACTTATTACATTGGGTTATTTATGCCTACAGAAGCTAGTTTCATTGTATATTTGAAAATACAGAACAATGAAAGCTGCTTTTCATAATTTAGCTTTTAATGGTTCTACATTAATATGTTATCTTCTACAACCCATCCTTAGAAGGAAAATAAATTCACTATTTACTGAGAAGTATGATTTCACAGAAATCAAATTTCTGGGGGCGCCTGGGTGGCGCAGTCGTTAAGTGTCTGCCTTCAGCTCAGGGCGTGATCCCGGCGTTATGGGATCGAGCCCCACATCAGGCTCCTCTGCCGGGAGCCTGCTTCTTCCTCCCCACTCCCCCTGCTTGTTCCCTCTCTCGCTGGCTGTCTCTCTGTCAAATAAATAAATAAAATCTTTAAAAAAAAAAAGAAAAGAAATCAAATTTCTGAATATAAACATATTTATAAAACCAAAATATGCAATTTAAAAATGACTACCTGAAATTACTGAGAGAGTCTGAAGCCCTATTTAAAACTAAAGTTACTGTATTTTGTTCCTGAGCCATAGAGACACTTGAAATCCCAAAAGAAATAGGTTACTGATGAAAATCAACCATGGTCTTTTTCTGCAACAGCATTTTTAAAGCATAAAGAGCAGCAGAAAATACTTTTACCCATTAAACTCCAGGCCTGAAGTTGGCACACAAGTAAAAGGGTTTTAATACAGTAAAAATATCTAATGGATAACAAACTGTACCATTAGGAGAGATTTTAACTCCCACAACAAAACAAAAGACTATTTCTGAAGAGATGTGCACAATTTTGAGCAGCTTCTTAAAAGCAAGTAAACAGAGGTAAGATCAGGCTGAAAATGTCCTTATAATACCTACAGTTTCTACATTCCTGATCACTGCCATTTAAGAATGAATTTTTACGGCCTAACATTCAATAGGGTCAACTTTTTCCCACTAAGGTAAGTACCAAAAATTTTAAGGATATCTGAAAATAACATGGTAAAATAAATAAAAGTGAATGTCACGTACCTTGTAGAAGATATCGTGCACTCAAATGCACATTAATGCTTGCATGCAGGCCAGAGATAAGTCTGTAGAATGCTCTTTTTTCTACGCAGAGGCCTAAAAATAGTAATTTGGTGATAGAAATTTTATATGTGAAATGTAGCATTTTTAAAATAATTTCATATGTCTTTAAAGATGAGAAAAATTTTTAACATTTAAATTTGTTTAAAAGTTTCCAATTACCTTCTAGCCAACTGTAAAAAGTGTTCTCTGAAATAAAAAGAAAAAGAAGTCACAAAGTTGTAAAAATGCCAAAATGTAAGTTTTTCAATATATAAAAGCAATTTGTGCCAAAAGGTGATTTAAAAATTAACAAAAGGTCCAAATTTTATTTGCAATTTATCCAAATGAAGGAGAGAAGTTCTTGGTATGGATTCAATTAAATACCATTCTCTTGCTCAGTCTGTAGAAGGTTTCAGCATTGCCTTCGGTAGCCCCGGTCTCATAACTTTCCAGATAAAATATTTCATGTGTGGTCAGAACACAGAATTTAAATAATAAGTCAATGCAAGGAAAACTACTTAGCCTTGAAAACAGGTGATGCTATGAAAATTAAGAATTCATTATATGCTTTTCTAAATTTTTTAGAAGATTTTATAAATGCACACATAAGCAGGGGGAGTGGCAGGCAGAGGGAGGGGGAGAGGCAGGCTCCCCACCAAGCAGAGAGCCTGATGTGGGGCTCAATTCCCAGGATCCTGGGTTCATGACCCGAGCCGAAGGCAGACGCCTAACCGACTGAGCCATGCAGGTGCCCCTGTGCTTTTCCAAATTTTTAAAGTAAATAAAAATTATAAAATAGAATTGGTGGTGTATTACTTGCATATCGCTCATGGTATTTCCTGCCATTCAACAGTTCAAAGGAGCAATACAAGGAAATATTACAAAACCAAATACCATTTACATTCTATGACCCAATAACATCACTGTTCATATACTTAGACCTGGTAATTCTGCTTTTAGAATTATGTTCTAGGCATGCCTGGGTGGCTCAGTCATAGAATTATGTTCTAAAGAAATAATTCAAATGGTGGAGGGGTCAATAATTTGTACAATGATGATTATGTTATACATAATTGTTAAAAACTGAAATAATCAAAATGTACAATAATGCCTAAGTTAACATGATAGGATATTATATAGCTAGGTAACATGGTAGAATAATATAAAACTATTTAAAATGGTAAGAATGTGGAACATGACAATACATGAATTATTATTTGAAATAACATGAAAAGCATAGAAATAATTTTCATAACTACGCAAAGATTCTACGTATGCATTTAGTAGAGATGGCAAACATTGTACTACATAGTTCTTTTGACTAAAGTTGCTTATGGTAATATTAAAAACGAACTAAACAAGCATAAAAGTCATAAAAGGAATGACGAAGAGAATACACAATAAATTAGACTATCTAAAAACTTAAAACATCTGTTTGTCAGAAAACCTCACGAGCAAAAGTAAAAGGCAAATAGCCAAGTAGGTAGAACGTATGTTACAAATACAACAAAGGGATAATATTCTTTTTTTTTTTTTTAGAGATTTTATTTATTTTTTAGAGCGCCCGCCCGCATGAGTGGGGGGAAAGGGCAGGAGAAGGAGAGGGAGAAACAGACTCCCCACTGAGCGAAGAGCCTGACTAGGTGCTCAATCCCAAGAGCCTTAGATCGTGACCTGAGCCAAAGTCAACCGCTTAACTGACTGAGCCAGCCAGGTGCCCCAAGGGATAATATTCTAAATATATAAAAAGTTCATAAACTGAATAAAAGTGCTTTAGTGCCCATGTAAAGTGGGCAAATAACAGAACTAGAGAATCCACAAAGGAAAAACCACAAATAGTAAGAACACAAAAATTACTCCGTTTCACTAGCAATAAAAAATGCAAATTACAACCATAGAGATACCACTTTTAACAGTAAAGATAAAACTATGACAATACTTAATGCTGACAAGGGTCAGGTAAAACTAGGTGGCACACTGATTGGAAGGGATATAAATTCGTACACCCTTTCAACGACAAAATGCAATCTGGTCCTATGTATCAGGAGCCTAAAAGGTCCATAACCTTTGATCCAGTAAACCCATTTCTAGAAATCTAGACTGTGACGGATAAAATTCATATGTTGAAATCTAAGCCCCCAGGAGATGGTATTTGGAGGTGGAGGCCCTGGGAGGTGAGTAGGTTTAGATGAGGTCATGAGGGTAGGGTCCCCGTAATGGGATTAGTGTCTTTGTAGGCGGATGAGGAGACCAGAGCTCTTCCTTGGCCACGGAAGACACAGTGAAAAGGCGGGCTATCTGCAAGCCAGAAGACAGCCCTTAGAAGAATCAAGTCTGCCAGGGGCACTCTGATCTTGTACTTCCCAGCCTCCAGACCGTGGGAAAACAAACGTCTCATTAAGCCACCCAGTGGATGGTATTTTGTGAGAGCAGCCTGAGCCAAGACATAGGCGAAGGAATCGAGCAGACATGGGAATAATAATATACACAACTCTAAATATACCTAGTATGAAAATACCCATATGTAAATAATCATAATTATCAAAATGTTGGGACACCGGGGTGGCTCAGTCGGTTAGCGTCTGCCTTCGGCTCGGGTCATGATCCCAGGGGCCTGGGATGGAATCCCACATCGGGCTCCTTGCTCAGTGGGGAGCCTGCTTCTCCCTCTGCCTGCTGCTCCCCCTGCTTGTGCGTGCTCTCTCTCTCTCTCTCTCTCTCTGACAAATAAATAAATAATTTCAATTCCAACTGTGCTACTTACAAGTCATACATGACTTAGCTGAGTTGCTAAACCTCTCTGGCACTCATTTTCCTTGTCTATGAAATGGAAATAAAAGTAATAGCTCATAAGAATGTTGGAAGGATTAAATGAAATCATACTTGTAAATTGCTTAGAAGAGTGCCGGCACGTAGCCGGTACTTAGCCATTACCATTACCAATTGTTTTCAGGTTGTGGGATTACAAAGGATTTGTCTCCTTATAAAAGCCTTCAGAGTTGGGGCACCTGGGTTGTCCTGTTGGTTACACTCAACTATCGGTTTCAGCTCAGATCTGACCTCAGGGTCATGAGACTGAACGCCATGTCAGGCTCCACGCTCAGTGCAAAGTCTACTCTTTTAAGACTCTTTCTCCCTTTCCCTCTCACTTCCCCCTGCGGGTGCAAACTCTCTCTCTCTCAAATAAATAATTAAAAAAAAACCTTCAGAATTTTGGGGGTTTTTTTTGTGTGTGTTTTTTTCAAGTTTGGGACCATGAATCAGGGCGAATGGGAGTGTAATATTACTTGGGACCCAGCCTTCCGATGAAATTTTCGGTTCTGTTCCTGAAGCAGCCATCCTCAACTTGACATGGTTGTGATAATCACCTAATATGATAGCTGTCAGGGGTAACTCTTCCAAATTTGACCAAAATGAAAAATTGTAAATATACTCATAAACAAGATAATTTCTCTAAGGACAGCCTTCACAAGTTAACAATCTTTTCTCTGACAATGAGAGACAGGATGAGGTCTTTAAATAGTATTGAAACACTGAAATATCCTCTAATGTAGATAGGAATGCCCAAGGTAGAATAAAATCTCTCAAAACTGAAAATTATAGGATCACTCCTAACTAACAAAATACGAGGCATCTTTGGAAGAATAATCTTATGCTGAAGAATTTCTCTTCCAAATAGGACAATTCTGATTCAGTATTTTACTCTGCTATTATTATTACTATAATATAAAGTATAATTAAAAAAAAGCAATGTTATCACACATTGGTATTCTGTTATTTAGACAGAATACAAAAGCAATTTGTAAAACTAATGTTCAGAAGACAAAATTTTGAAGGAGAGGAAAGGGATACGTCACATTTTAGCAATTTCATCTACCTGGACTAAAGCTAAGTACTGCTTTGTCTTTTCATATGGTTAAACACATGGCCTTAAGAAGAAGAAAAATCATTTCAGGGCACCTGGGTGGCTTAGTTGGTTAAGTGTCTACTTTCAGCTCAGGTCATGATCTCAGGGTCCTGGGATTGAGCCCCACTTCGGGCTCAGTGGGGTAACCTGCTTCTCCCTCTCCCTCTCCCCCTCCTCCCCCACTTGTGCTCTCTCTCTCAAATAAATAAATAAAATCTTTAGGGAAAAAAAATCATTTCAATTTCACTCAGAGAGCAGAAAGATTCTCACAAAGACAAGTAAACCTAAAATATGTTAAAAATTTTAGCATTACAACTAAAAGAGTTGGCCATAACTACCCCCAAGAGTGAACACAAGCCTTGGAAGCCAGCAGAGCAACACTGTGACCATGCCTAGAAGCTTCCTATCGGACCCGACAGATCCTAGAGGTCTGCTCTAGAAGTAAAGGAGAGGGAGTTTTCCCTGACAGAAGCTGGGTGGGGGGGGGACGCCTGGCTTCGAGAGCAGTGGGTAAAATACACAAGTGAAATATCACAGGCTGAGGCAGGCTGCCACTGCTGCCTGATCCCGGGCACAGTCTTTTCCCATAACCTGTGCTTTCATCTCCTGAACGTGAGATAAATAGGAGTTCTCAGAAGTAGGAAGAAAAGTCTGCCAAATAAACATCTGACTATATCAGCAAACTCATATATATAATACATGACAAAGAAATTATATTTACCTTCACTTTTCCCTGAAAAACAAAACAAAATGTTGATTATTTTATGCTCCTTCCAGATGTCACTTTAAAATGTTATACTTCCATAAAAATAAGACTTTGAATAATGGTTAGTTTGAGTCCATCAGTTCACCCGCACATGCAAAATCTGAGGGAGACACGCGTGACACAACCCTGTCTACGTGGCAAAGAGGAATTATGCCTGATTCGCTTCCCGGGCATCGTCTCCAAGAACCTGGGGAAGGAGCGGCTTCAGCTCGTACAAGATTTAATGTGGGCTGACGGGAGAGAAAAATCGAATCTATCATCTGAGAGTACTCTCAAGTACCTCAAGGACTTACGGTTATTTGGTTGGCAGAGCCTTTTTCCACATTTATTTATCCTAAATCTATAACACGATTTCTGCTAAAGAATTGTGTTCTTGCTTTGAAACCTCCGGACTGACACTGTAAAATTCTACCTTATTCAGGAATATTTTGAAAGACTATTTGTGAAGATTCCACTTATGCACAGTTCGGCAGTTTGTAAGCAGCTGCTCATTTACTGTCAAAAAACTGTCTTCATTTTGCCCACGCTTATTTAATGCCATCATTGTTTGATTATTAAAATAACATATGCTCATTGCAAATACATGTTTTTTTAAAAAAAGAAGACACAGACGAAATAAAAAATGTCATCCGTAACTCCCTCTCCTCTAGATAAATACCATTTACATTTTGGTAAATGTCCTTTTTCTTTGCATATAGACATTCAGATATTATACTAAGTATGTTTTTACAAAAATATACATACTGTTTGATGCCTGTTTCTTTTCTTCAATGTGCTACTGGTCATTACTGACCTAAATGAATACAACTTTTCGGCAATATTTCTAATGGCTATATTCTACTCCATGAATACACCGTAAATCACTTAACCAGTTCCTTAATGATAAACATTTAAATTGTTCCCATTTATCTTTATGATAAGTGAGGGTAGTTAATCAGATCGTAATGTGAGTTCATACTGAGGATCACCCCTTATCTAGGAATTTGCACTCATCTGATATTAAATCAATAGCTTCCAATGAGTTACCATCTGTGACTCATATAAACCCAAACTCTTATTTAAAGATGTTCTTTCATTTCTAATCTAACAAAGACTAGTCTGCCAACACGTAGGGAATGATGCAATCTCATTGCTTTCCAGGAGGAAATTTATGTTTATTGACTATATGAGATCAGCAGCTTTTCAAATAAATTTTAAAAATGAAAAACTTACACATTTGCTAAAAGCACATCAAAGACTTCATCAGTAAGCACATTTAACGGGAACAGGGATTTGTATTTCCTAAGCAAAATGTCTGAAATCATACACTGAAATGGTTTATTCAACAAACCATTCTGCCTATTACAGACTGGGCAGGGTTTCTGAGTCCCAGTTTTACACCCCTCTGCCTCTCCACGGTGCCTAGCACGCAGTAAATGGAGGGTAATTACTTGTTGAAGGAACAAGTGATCTTCCCAATTGTAGACAAGACCATTAAATGAGGAGAGCAGTTTTCATCAATCATTCACTTAACAAACCACTCCCTCTGTTATGTGTCAGGCTCTCTATTAAGAGATGAAACCAATAAACACGCCCCATATGCCCAAACTACTAGGGCAGATCAATAGATACGTAATAGTAAAAAAACGCCAGACAGCTGAAAGATGGTAAGAGACACAAAACGTGACATTAAGATCACTTTATGAAGAGAGAGAGGTTACTTCCAGTTAGGAGAGTCGGGGAAGGCGGAAAAGGCACGATTTGGGCAAGACCTTCCGTGTAAGGAGAAAATGAAAAATGTTAATGAAACATAAAGACATGTGAATTTGAAATCAGACTCCAAATACGTACAATCATTTCAGTTTCTGGGAAAGATCTGAGGAAGAATTTTTTTTGGATATTCATTTAACTAGAAAAGGAATAAAAATAGTAAAAAACTAAATATATACATTAAGTAAAAATGCACAGAAGAATAAATATTTAACCTAATCTCCATCCTATGATAATCTAACACCATGAACTTCATGACACCAAATACTCCTTACTGAGGTATAAATATTTTAAACACCAATTTTTCTGTAAAGATGAGGAATAACTTCTATGGAAACAGGAATATATGATCTCAAATGCTCTTGCCTACCCTTATCTGGCCTTCCTCCTCCTTCTAACCAAAGTTCACCGGCTGATAAAACAGTACAAATAAATAACTCACCTTGACCAGAAGCCAAAGGATTTAAAGGTCTTTTAATTGTCTGTGGCCTAGAAACAAAAGAATTAAATTGTAAAATATAATTGTTACCTATCTTGTTATAATTATCTAAGTAAAAGTGAAATTATCTCAGAGAGCTGCTTAATGATTGATTACATCTAAATCAAACTATTTTATTGAGCTTATAAAATATTTAGTTTTCTCTAATTGTTTTAAGGGAGGGTGGTTGTTATTTGTTTTAGCAATAGTTTCTGATCTTTTCCCATTGTAGCAGCCAGAAAGCCATTTCCTAATCACTTCTTCAAACAAAGGAAGAAAATACCAGTCACGCTCTTCTCCTAGAGTCACTAATGTTTTTATATATATTACATATACAAATATGCGTGCCTGTGCACGTGTACACGTGTTTGCGTGTGCCACAAAGTGCACTCCTGATTGAAAGACGAACAAGCAAGAAATATAAATACCCAAACCAAGCATGAAAATAAAAAGGGGAAAAAACACTGTGAGTAGATTATTTTCCACTTAATCTTAGGTATGTCAATTGACCCTGTGGCCACCAAGTTTGTTAGGATTTCAATAAAAGGTATTTTTTAATACGAAATTAAAAGAGTTAAAATGTCACTAAAGTGCCTTATAAATCTCAAACTAAATATTCACTAGTATCATTAGTAAAGTGTAGGGATTGGTTTCTCCACAATTTAAATTTTACGAACTTGCACAAGTTGAGACATTTTGATAACAGAACATGTAAGCTATATTTTAACATACTCAATTTTATGCCTCATATATTGTTTATATTTTAGAAATATTTACACTGGGAATCATGATATAAATTAGTTAGGAAATAACTACAATACAAATATAAAATCTAACCAATGTTTCAGTTGGGCTCTATTTTAGTTCATATTTTTAAAAAAATCCTTTAGGGGAGCCTGGCTGACTCAGCAGAGCATGTAACTCTTGATCTCAGGGTTGTAAGTTAGAGCCCCAAGTTGGGTGTAGAGATTACTTAAAAATAATATGTGTAGCAAAACAAAACAAAACAAAAACCCGTAAAGTAAGTCAATTAAGTCAAACATTCCTAATAATAAATCAGGGAATTTAAATGAAACACACGGCAGGAATGAGTAAATAATGAAAATTCACCAATTCAAAACTGGAGAAATTCTTCAAGTCAAAAAAATAAACAGACTGTCATTTTATTGGTATAAGCATAACTGCTAATCTCTTGTATTTGACTTCTGCACAGTGAAAAGTATTATTACCGTATCTGGGAACTCCAATGACTTCCCCAGAATTCCCCCCATCTCTGAGATAGTATAATGCAAATGCACACACAAATTCCTTCCAAAAACCAATAAGCACATTGGTTAGAGGCCAGTGGCTTTACAAGCAGGTAAACTTGAAGCATGTCCCAGTCACACAGTGATAAAATCGACTATTTCCATTGTAGCAGTTAAGAGTACAAAGTGGGTTCTTCCACTTACTAGATTTTTGACACTGGAAAAATCATTTAACCTTTCCAAGTCTCAGTTTCTCCACCTGTAAACAATGATTACCACAACACAGGGCTATCGCAGGGACTAAAAGAGAAAATGTACGTACCATGCTTAGAACAAGTCTGGCACACAGTGAGTGGTCAAGTGTTACCTATTATAATTATTCTCTGAAATTAATTTAACTTGAAAGCAGGTAAAATAACTACAGCCTCAAAAAGATGAATACAGAGCACCAAAAAGATTTAGGAATCACCTATTCTCTACTACTAACTATAAGATCCTGGGAAATGAAGTAAACCTGGCTGGCTCTAGGTTATTTCATCTATAAAATGAGATTATATAATCCACTGAAGGAACATCTGTGAAATGTCTACAATACTCCCATAAAAGTCTTATACTATTCTATGTCTCTTTTTTTCCCTCTGTCTTTTAAAGAAGGAAAAAATACTTATTGAAACTCATGTACAAATGTTTCCCCAGAGGAGAACTGGATTAATGAACGAGAATGTTTCTATGTCCAAATACATCCTTAAAGTGAATGTGATTTGCAATTTAGAGTCATTATGGTTTATTTATTTGTTTATAAGTAAAAATCACTATATCTGTCAGGATTTTCTAAATGAAAATGACACATACTTAAAACAGTTTTCTTCATAGATGACATTCCAAATCTTCCAAGCATCTGGTCCCTTGTAACCCGTGTAGCGCTCAGGGTTAAGGAGCAAGTCTACATACTCAGCGTCGGGAGACTGGATGTCTGCAAAATGAAATGCTTCATTAAATCTTTTTCTTCAGTTACCTTAAAAAACTAGTATAATAGACTATATTCCACTCATTCTAAGGTACCACAAATGTAACAGGGCATCCAGACTTTAAAAGGCACAAACAGCCACACTAAAGGTACTCACTGGTTGCAAAAGCATCTGCTTTTAAAAATGGTAAAAAACAGGAATATGTGAATTTTAGAATCTAAGAAACATGGTCATTTAATTCTCATAAGCTATCCAGATGAAAAAGATACTATATATTTCCCTCCACATTAACCACGAGCAGTTCATCAGTAACTAAGATAAATGAAGATGTATTACTACCATACACCGTTCGCTACCAAAAACTTCCTTCTTACATGACCACCATCAAGATCCACTACACAGCTGTCCCAAAGGTATAATCCTAAACATGCAAAAAATTATAAGCAAGATGATACTTGCATCAGCATTATTTATTAAAGGGAAACTCAGAAGTTGTCTAAATGTCCAACAGCACACAGGGCTCTGGAGCCAGAGAACCTGGGTTAGAATCCAGGCGCTACTCCTTATTCAATGTGGAACCTGGGGCAAGTTACATATGTTCTCTATGCTTTAGTGCCACCATTTATAAACTGGAGAAAATACTCAGTGTTACTGTGAGATTAAGGAAGTTTATATGTACAGAGTGCTGAGAACCATAGTTAGAGTATAATACGTATTAGCTAGGGGTATCATGACATACCTTACCAGACTATTTTACAATCAACAAAACTAAGTACAGAGGCTATCTAATAAAATGAAAAGTATTATAGAAAAGTCAATTACAGATACCAATGAAAAACATACAAAAATGGTGAGATATTGGTTTCTCATATGTTCCATAAATTTGTGTAATGGATTATAACTTTGAAACGAAAAAATGGCCCCTTGTTCTCCAGTGGCTTTGGGAAATTATTTACTATACAGTAATCCCTTACTCATTTATAAACTTAACAACATGAAGCAACAAAAAATGAAGAAGTGGGCGAAAATGGTCTCAAAGCAACCACAGATGACAAAAATCTGAGCTCACAGGTGCTTATAAGAAGGTCCATCAAGCTCTCAACATTGCCTACTTATTAAAAACACAATGATGAAAACAAAAGTAAAACTAAGTTTGGCTATTTTTATCCTAATTGACAGTACATTAGAGACTTACATTAGGGGAAATTTTGCTTCTAGAATTAGCACACTGACAGCATCTAGAAATAACTGAGAGTCCATGCAGAAATGGCAATTAAAATAACCAGAAAAAATAGAAATAAAAACTTAAAAACAGGGGTGCTTGGCTGGTTCAGTCAGTAAATCACGTGACCCCTGATCTTGGGGGTGTTGATTTAAGCCCCACGTTGGGTGTAGAGCTTAAAAAAAAAAAAAAAAAACACCTTAAAACAAATTTGTATGGAATCCTCTAGCCCAGGAACGGATATTTCTGTTCATCTCAACTAATACTAGAAGTATCACCACAGTATAGCAAATTACGATAAATTCATTTTTGCCCTCGTTTTCTAAACTATAAATAATGCTTGGCATCTAGTACTTTAAGACTGAAAACAAATTACCAAGAAATGATTAAACTTTTAATATTCTGCCTAATTAGACATAAATATCAGTTGACTCATAATTTTACTTATACCAAATACTTCATCTTGTCTCAACTTTTTAATAAAAAATAATTGTTACTGGGGTGCCTGGGTGGCTCAGTCGGTTAAGCGACTGCCTTTGGCTCAGGTTATGATCCCAGGCTGGGATCAAGTCCCACATCAGACTCCCTGTTCAGCGAGAAGTCTGCTTCTCCCTTTCCCTCTGCCCCTCCCCACCGCTCGTACTCTCTCTCTCACTTGCTCTAAGTAAATGAATAAAACTGTTTAAAAGATTGTTACTATAGCCATATTTGGCCAGATGACAAATTTCTAATTAAAATTTATAAGATACCTTCTGTCTTCTACCTACCACTTACATACATTTTATCTTCCTTATAAAGCTATCCCTTTTTTTAAATATTCACCCTTCTTTAACAAAAGAAACAAATATAAACGGACAAGTGATTAATCCAAGATAACAGAACTCTACCAGGTAAGAATTATTGATTCTCAGCCCTTGCTACACAAATATAAGCAGGTAGTCTCAAAAGTATACTTTGGTAAACGAAGTCCAAGTATTCCTGTTCTTTCTCTAACACTGCAGGTCTAAAAAAATATGCTGCATGTTAAAAGTTTAATTTTAACTCACATAATAATATTCAGGCCAAAGAATGCTTGAGGAAAAGATGGTAAAGTTAAGGGGCTGGGAGAGCGTTTTATCCCCCTTCTTTACTAGTCTAAACCTTGGTGTAAGTCCATAACTCCTATCTAACATCCCAGGGGCCAAATGTGTTTCGGAGTTCAGAACTTCTCAGATTTTAGCAAAGTATTATAATATATGCAACATATACTGAATAATTACTCCAGCAGGGACTGGGCAGCAACTTTTAATCAAACACCAAAAATATTTCTGTAGTGAAATCTGAATATTCACAGTAAATGAGTCTGTGCTAAACTTAGGGGGAAAATATTCATTTTTCAGAGTTTTCAGATCTGGGAATTAGGACTAAAGGATTATAAATATTATTTGCCAAGGCATAATCATGTTTTACATTAAGGAAAGCATATGTTTCTTTTTTTTTTTCCAAAATGAACCCACAATGTTAAAAGTAGGTACTTTCTCTTTGCCTTCCTCTTTTTGGAGGGAATTGCAGGATTCGTCTCTCACTTGCAATTAAAATGATCTAGATCATTCTTTTTGCTAATTTTTTTTAAAGATCATTAATCTGCTTCAAAAGAGCCACTGAAGGATACGAAAACTCGGTTTGATTTAATTTTGTTTGGCCAATTAAAAGGCTAACAATTAACTTAGAAAAAAGAAGAATAGGAGAATCCATAAATCTGATTAAAGGGTTCTAATGGGTCCTAGAGCTCCTGGCTTTGAATAGTACCAGCACTCTGGCCCAGCTTCCAATGTCTCAGATGCAACTCATGTTTCATTCTTCTCTTTTCCAAAAGTTAACACACACCATCTTTAAGGAAAATATGTAACCCAAGGCCCGTACGACAAAAGCAAGGTTTTGCAATCTCAATCTCTACATTTGAGCTATTTACACAAAATGCCTGTGTATATTACGAAAAATAAAAATAAAAAAATTATATATACATACATCTGTATGTATGTATGTATGTTTGTTTGTATTTTATATGCCTGAGATACACAAAACTGTAAGACTCAGACTCAGGAGGTAAATTTTTTTCCAGAAACTGAGGGTTTGGTTTTTTTTTAACTGTGGTAAAACGTATATAACGTAAAACTTAACCGTTTTAACCATGTTAAGAGTACAATCCAGTGACATTAATTATATCCACAACATTGTGCAACCATCACCACTAACTGTTTCCAAACTTTTCTATGACCTCAAACGGAAACTGTAACCATTAAACAATAACACCCCATTCTCCCCTTCTCCTAACATCTGGTTACTCTGTCTCTATCACCTTGCCTAGTCTAGATATTTTATGGGAATGGAATCATACAATAATTGTCCTTTTGTGTCTGGCTTATTTCATTTAGCATAGTATTTTCAAGGTGTATCCGTGTGGCAGCACGTATCAAAACTGTTTCTTTTTATGGCTAAATAATATGCTATTGTACGTATTTATTACACTCTGTTTACCCATTCATTTGTTGATGGATATTTGGGTCATTTCTACGTTTTGGCCATTGTGAAAAATGCCACCGTGAATACGGGCATACGTATCTGCTTCCCCATCTTCAATCTTTTTTGGTACATATTTAGGAGTTGAATTGTTAGGTCATATGGTAACTCTGTCTTTAGCTTTTTGAGGAACTGCCAAACTTTAGAAAGAGAGTTCTAAAAACCATTTTAAAATACTTTTTTCCTTAGACCCCATTTTAAACAAAATGCACACTGTGAAAAATGTTATACCATCCGCTTCACAGAAGTTGTCTGAGGAATCATCATGCTTGGTCCACTGAAGAACAGCCTTCTGTGTTTCCTCACTTCAAATAAAGAAAACGGTACTGTTATCCCTTTTTTTCAGTTATCATTTCACAAGAAAAAAACATAAAATACTACTGCCAAAAAAAAAAAAAAATCAAACCTGAGAGATTCATCCACAGCTCCAAGTCGTTCAGCTTGCTCACATTCTTCAATGAGATTATTGGCTACCTCAGAATACTAAAAGGAAAAGGAGGATTAACAGATTACGATTTATTGCATTTTAAAAACTTTTTAAAAGAATTTCAAAGTTATTTGAAGTTTTTTTATACCTAGCACCCTTTCCTTGGCTTCAAAACTTAAAAAAAAATTAAGCCCTCACATCTTCCCTGAAGCTAAAAATATATGTATAAAAGGCTTTGCCCCTTGTTTTTGTTGGTGAACACATTCACTATATGGTCACAAAATAAAGAACAAAGTTCTGATAACTCATTACCAAGCTGTTCACTAAGAAAATCTCTGCGGTCTAAGGAACACTAAGCAAAGCATCATGAGGTAATGTCCCACTTTTTTTTTCTTTTTTTTCTAAAAGTAGGCTCCATGCCCAGTGTGGAGCCCAACACAGGGCTTGAACTCATGACCCTGAGATCAAGGCCTGAGCTGAGATCAAGAGTTGGGTGCTTAACTGACTGAGCCACCCAGGAGCCCCAATGTCCCACTTTCCTAATGGCCTAACTGGAAGCATCAGTTTTCTCTTCCATAAATAAGTGGTTGGACCAGATGATGTGTGTCTAGGTCCATGTCAACTCTAAATGCCGTGATTCTAAATATGCCCTAGCGCCCAACAAGTCTTATAAAAAATATTCTAGTGTCTTTAGGTGTTTAAAATATATTTAACAACCACCTTCCTTCTCAACGTCTCACACACACACACACACACACACACACACACACACACACACACACACATTATTTGCTAGGCATGTACACGGCACAGCAGAAGTGAATGTAGATGATACAATCTCAAACACACTGGTCATCACCACAACAGACCTGAAAGATGACACTGGAAGCAGAAGGCACAGATTCCATCGCTCAACAAATATTTACTGAATGCCCTTATTGTTAGGATGACCATACTAACGACTGCCCAGCCTATGACACTTCTGAGGATAAAAGGGAACACGAAAATAACTAAAATGATACAAATTTTAATATTTCTTTACTAAATAACAACTTTCTTTCATTACATTGACCTATAAGACAGCTCAATTCCAACACTATTTTCAAAAATAAAATTCTTTCTACATAATTAAGTGTTAAGGGGTAAAGGGATATGATATATTCAACCTACTCTCAAATGGTTCCAAAAATAAGAACATGTATATAGAAATATGTATATAGAAAAATGAGGCAAAATATTAAAAATCAGTGAATCTGTAGAGGACACAAAATATCTTTATACTAATCTTGCAACTTTTCTATAAGCTGTTTATTAGCTTAAAACAAAAAGTTAAAAATACATATCAAAAAATGAACAGAATTTACTCAAAAAATAACACACCTATCTACATTAAAACAAAAAATTTTAAAACTTTATTATAATTATCTGAATACTAAAACATAAGCTAAACAAAATATTTTTGGGGTTTTTTATTATTCTTAGTTTCTATTTAAAAATTTAATCAGCTTTGTTAAGTCACATATGTCTCAATTTTATATCATTGGCATTTTTCTGAAGAAAAATTTTTTTCAATTTATCATTTTTAATTTTTCAAAAAACTGCCCATAATCTTCTTCAAAGTTAATTTCTATGGCTATTCGATTTGAAATCACCAATACCTTCAATTAATTCTTCCCTGAATTTATAATTTTTAATTGAGAAAAATATTCTCTCTATAGGTAAATATGTGAAAATATTTTAAACCAAATTATTTTCACAAGGTCTATTCTTTGGTCTCCACAGTATGTTTCTTCACTAAATATTTTAAGACAAAACTCGTCAAATAATTTTTCTTTTATTATTTTAAATGTTTTGCCAAATATAGATGCTACAAAATTGTAAGGCTTATTTCATTTCACTTCAATGAGAATATAAACTTATCCAATTAAAAACAAGAGTTTGATCAAGAAGAGACTTTTCCCAAAGAGGGGATACTTCAAAACACAATTATAAAATTTCAGAATTAAACCTTAGAACACCATTTGAACTTTCCCCAGCTAATATGTTCAATTCCTCCCTACCTACTGTAGGAAAAAATTTCAACATCTCTGTTTACAAGCTTTGTTATAATAACTGCAATTTGCTAAACCTTCAAAAGCTAAGAATTTTTTTCTTTAAGCATTCCATTCAGTGATACTTTGAATATTTTTCCACTGATTTTAAACATACAGCAATCGACAGTTAGAGATCTCATTTATTAAAAATTGGTTAATACCACTGAAAGACTCTTGGGTTGTTTTACAATATAGTCTTCAAAAGCTCAAACATTTATAAAATCTGGATGATGGTGGACAGCAAAGAAAGGATTCCTGTCCACGCCAAAGGACTATTTTCTTCAGTATTAGCCTCACCTCAAAAATGTTATGGTCATTAAGTATATATATAAATACAAAAACCTCTATATCTTGACAATTACTACTTCTATCTTAATTGGTAAAATATCACAGCATGTTTGGACACAATTATGAATTATGTGTATGTCTTTTTCTTTTTTTTTTTTTAGATTTTATTTTTAGGTGATCTCTACACTCAATGTGGGGCTTGAACCCACAACCCCGAGATCAAGAGTGACATGCTCCACTGACTGAGCCAGCCAGGTGCCCTTGAATTATGTGTATATCTTAACCAACTACAAATTCATTTCTGCTCCACAGATTTCTTGATTTAGTCAGAATTGTTTTTATTAAAATTTGTATATTATCACCACAAAACAAATATTTTGTCTTCAATTTTGAGCCTTAAATGAATTTATACTGGCATTCACAACAGAGACAAATGTTTTCCCTCAATAGCGTGAACTTCCAAAAGTTCTGATGATGATAGCATCATTTAACAATGTGCAAAGTTCTGCCATTGGAGCCAACACATTAATAGCTATGACTTCATCCTTTGTATGTGAACAAGAAAACATGGCACCGAAAATGAGCAAAATTACATTAGAATCTATGGTGGAAAAGTGAATAGTGGTCGCCACTGGGGGGGAAAGTAGAAATTGATTTGGACAGTGTATAAAGCAACTTTCTAGAGTAATGATAATGTTCTCTATTGTAATAGAAGCATAGATTACACAGGTATACGCATTTAGCAAATGCACACTTAAAGATTTGTACATCTCATTGTGTATTAACTTATACACACACACACACACACACACACACACACATTTAGGGCAAAGTGTACTGATGCTTGCAGTTTACTTTGAAATACATCCAGAAAATGATATTTTTTAATGGATAACTAGAAAGATGGACAGATCCATATGAGATAATGTAAGTTTACAAAATGTTAATGGTAGAATCCAGGTGATCGGTATGAATGGTCACAGGAAAATTCCTTCAACTTTCCCGTATATATGAAAATTTTCATAATAACATCAGACAATTTTAATTTAGAAGAGTTACTTAGTCTAAATGAAAAATCACATATACCAGAATGATATGGAAATGCATCACTGCATCTACACATTAAGTTGGTTTTTTTTTTAAGATTTTATTTATTTATTATTTATTTGTGAGAGCGCGTGCGCCCACAAGCTGGGGGAGGGGAGCAGAGGGAGAGAGAGAATCTCAGATTCCCTGCTGAGCATGGAGCCCGATACGGGGCTGGATCTCACCACCCTGAAATCATGACCTGAGCCAAAACCAAGAGCTGGGAGCTTAACAAACTGCACCATCCAGGAGGCCCAAGTTATCATTTTTAGGCAGTTTTCTTAACCACTAATTTACACTAATTTACAAAGTAGATGCTTAAACTTTGTCAGCAGATTTGTGAGTTCTGGCGTTCATTCGGTCAGAGATACTTCTATGGCTCTTGTGGATGGTAAATCGTGACATTTTATGCAAGTTACACATCATCAACTGTTGTGAGAAATCTAAATTTAATACTTTTTCATTAAGCATGTACTTCTTTTTTTCTTTCTTAGTTATTTTGGCCAAAATGATTCACTGTAAAACATTTTTTAATTACTAAATAGTAAAATAATTGTAAGTTGTTGATTTACACTATACAAAAAAAAAAAAATAAAACCACTATAGGAAGACTACTCTTTCTGTGCAGGATTGCTCGCCCTTTATTTCCCATTTTTGTATTTAATAAACCTGAACTTTAATTTGCCAGGTTTAACACTGACCAGTCAAATGGCAACGTGGAAGCTTAGGATATATCACCGGTATGACACAGGCCACAGCACAATTGGCTGTTAAGTCCAAGAGACCAGCGGGCAGAATGTCCAATGATGTTCTGTTCCCCCCACTTCCCAAGACGGTAAGGAGTTAGCTGTCCCCAGCAATTATGTCTGCCTGCAATTATCTTATCAGCAGGTATTTTATCGCCCAGCATATTTTCCTTGAAAAATCATTTATTTACATCTAGAAAAGGTCAGAAAAAGAAGCACAAGTTATTATTGGTCATCTAGGTGTTAAAGTAAGAACTATTTAGTGTACATATATCTCAAATAGAGGAGACAAGAGAGGAAGCTAGAAATACAAAGCATTTGGTCAATCAAATCTATCTTAGCTTATTTTAATGCAACTACTAATATTTTATTTTAAATATTTAAAACTCAGGACAAATGATAAGCTTATTTTAACCCAATTATTAATATTTTATTTTAAATATTTAAAACTCAGGACAAATGTTAAGTCATTCAGGACGCCAGAACAACAGGCATAAACCACTTCTGCCTCAGGCAAACCTTGGCTTATGGTCTCTTGATATACCGTTACTGTCTAAGTGCTTTGGATTTTACTCCAAGAGAGATGGAGCACATGAGAGGATTTTCAACAGAGGAGAGATACAACTTCATTTCGTTAAAAAAAAAAAAAAATCACTCTCTGGGCACCTAGGTGGCTCACTTGGCTAAGCATCTGCCTTCGGCTCAGGTCATGATCTCAGGATCCTGGGATAAAAAGCCCTGCATCAGGTTCCTTGCTCAGCGTAGAGTCTGCCTCTCCCTCTCCCTTGCCCCTCTCCCAGCTTGTGCTCGTGCTCTCTCTTTCTCTCGATCTATCTCAAATAAATAAATAAAATCTTTTTAAAAAAATCACTCTCAGGGTGCCTGGGTGGCACAGCAGTTAGGCGTCTGCCTTCAGCTCAGGGCGTGATCCTGGCGTTATGGGATCGAGCCCCACATCAGGCTCCTCCGCTATGAGCCTGCTTCTTCCTCTCCCACTCCCCTTGCTTGTGTTCCCTCTCTCGCTGGCTGTCTCTATCTCTGTCGAATAAATAAATAAAATCTTTAAAACAAAAAATCACTCTGGCTGCTGTTTTTTTTTTTTTTTAGATTTTATTTATTTATTTGACACAGAGAGAGAGTGCACAAGCAGGGGGAGGGGCAGAGGAAGAAGGAGAAGCAGGCTCCCTGATGTGGGGCTTGATCCCAGGACCCCAGGATCATGACCTGAGCTGAATGCAGCTGCTTAACCAACTGAGCCACTCAGGTGTCCCTGCTGTCTTTAGAAGAGACAACAGATAAGCAAGGGCAGAAGTAGGCATGCCATTGAAGAGGCTACTATAACAATCCAGGCAAAAAGTGATTATGGCTCCAAATATGGCACTAGCAATAAATATTGTAAGATTCTGGGTATATTTTAAAAGTCTGTAATTGCAAAGTGAATTTGGCCTAGAAAAAGGCCTTGAAACAATAACAACCCAGGAACAACTAGCACCCCGTAGGGCCCAGATTATAATCTCTAAACACCATTTCCCACTAAAAGAACTAGGACTCCTTAGGGGGAAAAAAAGCCTGGAACAAGAAAGGTACAAAATTAACCTAGAAGATCTTTTCATAATAGAAAGCAAAAAGTCTACTAAGACTACTGGGATCATCTTAAAAGGCCATAGTCACTAACCTGAAGGAGTTCCTAGTAGCCAAAGACAGAACAACTCAACCATCAAAAGGAATCATAAAAAATGACTACAATAGAGTCCAATACATAAAATATGTCAAAACTCGTTAAGTTCAAAATAACACTTAAAAATAAAAACCTTATTAGGCATCGTTGGCGGTGCTGGGTACCAAACTCATAATTATCCTGAAAAACTGGTAAACAAAGGAAAAGAATGAAGCATTTATCCTGTCTGTCCTGTATAAACTGTATTTCAGGGCAACCAAATAGTTGACAAGAAAAGATCTTTATAGAATAATAACAGATAATAAGTATAGAAAGAATGATATAATTAGAATATCAGCATTTCCAAAACCCTAATGAAAGAATGCAACTAGGTAATAATTATCAAAGTTGCTAAAACTTTCAAGGAAAAACCTAGTAGGGAACTTTATATTGGATGTATAATGAACCTAATGATCGATCTTAACATCGTAAGACAAAAAGAAAACCAGACATTATGTGTCTTCTGATATGCTGTAACAGTAAATACACAGCAACGCTAATCAATACATATCAGAAAATGAATCTGAAAAGCTGTAATACATAACTGCCAGTTGACAGAAAATAATGTGTTGAATGATGGGATTGGTTCATGAATTGTGACACATGGATCACACTAACGTAAGATACTAATTATAGAGAAAAATAGTGTGCCGTTTATGGGAACTCTGTATTAGCATCACAATTTTTCTGTAAATCTAAAAGGATTATAAAATCAAAACTGATCCAAAAAGAGAGAAAGAGACATAAGAGACACATGAACCAAATGCAATGTGTGAAATACGCCGGAATCCTGTTTCAAACAAACTATGAAGACACTTAGGAAAAACGAGTGGAGAAATCTGAACCCTGACTGTGGTTATATTTTTTCAAAGTATCTTTTGTCTTAGAAATGTCTATGAAATATTTGTAAACAAAAAGACTTATCTGAGAATGGCTTTAAAATAATTGGGAAAATGGAGCACAAGGTACAGACGAAACGAGACTGATAACAGACTAATAATGGCTGAAGCTGGGTGATGGGTTTTTTCCTTTTTTATTTATCCCTCATGCTTTCCATAATAGAAGGTTGAACAAAAGGAAAAAATAAAGAATTGGAGCCACTGAGTACAAATGACCCTCCAGGGGTATCACTGGGAAGGAGAGCAAGACGCGGAGACACATCTGGCCGGGGAAATGAGTTTTACGAGTTTTTTGTTAAGATACTAGACACATTTGGGGGCGCCTGGGTGGCTCAGTCATTAAGCGTCTGCCTTCAGCTCAGGGCGTGATCCCGGCGTTATGGGATCAAGCCCCACATCAGGCTCCTCCGCTATGAGCCTGCTTCTTCCTCTCCCACTCCCCTGCTTGTGTTCCCTCTCTTGCTGGCTGTCTCTCTGTCACATAAATAAATAAAAGCTTAAAAAAAAAAAAAAAGATACTAGACACATTAGTAGGTATGTGCACATACCTTGTAGCTTGCAGATTTAATTCCATCAGGAACTTCATCCTGAAAAAGAAAAAAAAATGCTTTTATCAGACATTTAGTCTATCTTCTGAAAAAAAATTAAGTTTCTCTAATTTATGGGATTATTTTTATTTTTTTAAGTTTATTTTATTTATTTAAGTAATCTCTACACTCGTCGTGGTGCTCGAACTCATGGCCCAAGATCAAGAGTCACATCTCTTCCAACTGAGCCAGCCAGGCGCCCTATGAGATTATTTTTAAATTGAGAATAGTTAGGCAGTTTTTATATTACTTCTTAAAAGCAAATAAAACCCCAACAACAGGGGCGCCTGGGTGGCAGAGCGGTTAAGCGTCTGCCTTCGGCTCAGGGCATGATCCCAGCGTTATGGGATCAAGCCCCACATCAGGCTCCTCCGCTGGAAGCCTGCTTCTTCCTCTCCCACTCCCCCTGCTTGTGTTCCCTCTCTTGCTGGCTGTCTCTATCTCTGTTGAATAAATAAATAAAATCTTTAAAAAAAAAAAAACCCAACAACAAATTATTGTATAGGTTGCCAATCACATATTTTATTACTTACATAATAGCATGGAAATGTAAAAATAGTCACTGCTTTTGATGCTCAAACTGTCCCACACTGGCCACCAGGGGGTCCACAAAGTGATCTCTACACCCAATGTGGGGCTTGAACTCACAACCTGGAACCTCTCTATAAACTGAAAGCCGATTATTTATTACCTTTACAATGGGTCAGAACAACATTCTTTCCCCTCCGTTACTAATTGGCCAATGTGAAAATGAGTAACAACATCTAGTGTTAGTCCGTGAATAAGAAATGAGCACTCTGGTGGTTAAATCATTTTGGAGATCAGTTCAGCAAATGTATCAACAAAATTAAAAAGGTACACATCTTTTGGGCTAGCAATTCCACCAGGATTTTCACTTACTAAAATAACTGGACAGATGTTCAAAGACCATAAAGCAGTAATAAATATTGTAAAGGTGTCAATTCTGCCGAAATTAGTTTATGAATTTGGCATGATACAAAAAAAATTAGAAACCATCTAAATATCTGGTCTTAGAAAAAGAATTATACACTGAGCTAGTTCAAAGTCTGGAAAGTTACACAATACAAGGATTGTCTCTGTGTCGGTCCTTCCCTTTCAGCAGGTATAATCTATTTCAGAAATATACTTAGCACTGTAATGGGGCCCAGCAGTTTAAAGAGTACTTACATGCTTATGTCTATTCACAGCATCACTTTGAGGACAGACAGGTCCTATAGTTCATAAGTGGCCAACACACGACTAAAAAACAGTGTCATTTTCCTCTGAAAAGAACTAGGGCTCCTTAAAAAATAGTTGATTCCAAGACTGGAACAAGAAATATACAAGGTGGGGCACCTGGGTGGCTCAGTTGGTTAAGCGGCTGCCTTTGGCTCAGGTCATGATCCCAGGGTCCTGGGATCAAGCCCCGCATTGGGCTCCCTGCTCAACAGAGTCGGCTTCTCCTTCTCCTTTTGCCCCTACTCCTTGCTTGTGTGCTCTCTCTCTCTCTCAAATAAATAAAATCTTAAAAAAGAAGGAAAGAAAAGAAAAAAAATTTTTTTTTAAAGATTTTATTTATTTATTCGACAGAGATAGAGACAGCCAGCGAGAGAGGGAACACAAGCAGGGGGAGTGGGAGAGGAAGAAGCAGGCTCATAGCGGAGGAGCCTGATGTGGGGCTCGATCCCATAACGCCGGGATCACGCCCTGAGCCGAAGGCGGACGCTTAACGACTGCGCCACCCAGGCGCCCCAGAAAAGAAAAATTTTTTAAAAAAAGATGAGATTCAAATTTTCAATAATTGTAAAACCACTTGCCTATTCTGACCAATGTTAATAATGGCCCATTTAACGTATAAGTGTAATTAAATGCCTTTATTAAGTATCTGCCATACTTTTAGCATGTTTAATAAGTCATACATAAGGACGCTGTTGAAGCGTCTGCCTTCAGCTCAGGTCATGATCCCAGGGTCCTGGGACTGAGCCCGTGTCAGGCTCCCTGCTCAGTGAGAAGCCTGCTTCTCCCTCTCCCACTCCCCCTGCTTGTGTTCCTTCTCTTGCTGTGTCTCTTTCTCAAATAAATAAATAAAATCTTTTAATTTTTTAATTTTTTTTAATGATTTTATTTATTTATTCGACAGAGATAGAGACAGCCAGCGAGAGAGGGAACACAAGCAGGGGGAGTGGGAGAGGAAGAAGCAGGCTCCGAGGAGAGGAGCCTGATGTGGGGCTCGATCCCATAACGCCGGGATCACGCCCTGAGCCGAAGGCAGACGCTTAACCGCTGTGCCACCCAGGCGCCCCTAAATAAAATCTTTAAAAAAAATAAAATAAAATAAGTCATACATAAGTTATTGGTAAACTCAAATTTCCACAACTAATGTTTCCTATTACTAAATATAAATGCTAGAACTTAGGAAATAAAATGAAACGGTTTAACCGATGATATCACTTTAATGATATTTTCATAACAGAGGTGGTTTCACAAGTTAATGCTTGAATTTTCAAAAAGTTTTATCTGTGAGGATGAGTATAATTAAAGACCTGATTCTCATGTATCTAATGATAAAATACCCATAAATAATATTTTTCTATTTGCTTTAATTTCATATGCTGGATAGGTCTATATAGCAATATTTACACATATAAAAATAAACCACTCAAAATTATAGCACCACTTCATACCCATTAGGATGGCTATTATCCAGAAAACAGAAAAGAACAAGTGTTAGTGAGGATACAGAGACATTGGAAGCTTTGGGCATTGCTGGTGGGAATGTAAAATGGTACAGCCACTGTGAAGACAGCATAATGTTTCCCCAACACTAAACAGAGAACCACCATATGATCCAGTAATTCTAATTCCGGGTGGGTATACACCCAGAACTGAAGAACTGAATGAGGCATGCAAGCCGACACTTGTGCTCCATATCCAGAGCAGCATTCTGCACAACGGCCAAAAGACGGGAATAACCCAAAAGCTAATCAACGGGAGACTGGATAAATGAAACGCAGACTCACATACGATGCAATATTATTCAGCCTTAAAAGGGAATGAAACTCAAATACGTGCTACTATGGATAAACTCTGAAAACATGTTAAGTGAAACAAGCCAGACACGAAAGGACAAATCTTGTAAGAATCCCCCTTACACGAGGTACCTAGAATAATCAAATTCATAGAGAAAGAAAGCAGAATAGCAGTCACCGGGGGCGAGAGGGAGGGTGGAACGGGGAGTTTCTGTTTAATGAACGTGCAGCTTCCGTCTGTGATCAGGAAAAAGTTCTACAACTGGATGGTTTGATGGTTGCACAACAAAGTGTACTTGATGCCAATAAACTGTACACTGAAAAATCGTTAAAATGGCAAATTTTATGTTATGCGTATTTTACCACAATAAAAAAGTAAAATAGAAATATATGCTTTTAAAGGGGAAAAAAAGGCTTTGTTGAAAGTGTAAAATTCTGTTTTCAGAGTAAAATTCTTCAAATTTTAATGTTCTGAGAATTTTTTTTTTTTAAGATTGATTTATTTGTCAGAGAGAGAGAGAGCACGCACAAGCAGGGGGAGCGGGAGGCAGAGAGAGAAGCAGACTCTGTTTAGCAGGGAGCCTGATGCGGGGCTCGATCCCGGGATCCCAGGATCATGACCTGAGCCGAAGGCAGCCGCTTAACCAGCTAAGCCATCCAGGAGTCCTGTTCTGAAAATTCTTAATTAAAACCAGGTGTTTTGTCCAAACCCTCCCCACGGAAGGAAAACACTACACCCATGAGAAAAGGAGGGATTTTGTTTCCACTTTGATTTCATGGCATTATACTATAAACACAACTTTGGGTAAGACATAAGAAGAAAAACAAACATCAAGCCAAAGAACAATTAATCTCACTAGCAAATCAAAGGATTATATTTATCACAAAATTTAAATTCTATTATTATAAAAGCAGGATAATTCAAAATAGGTTTTATATTAGTAAGCTTAGGTTTTGTTTTAAAGATTTATTTATTTATTTATTTATTTATTTATTTATTTATTTATTTGAGGGAGAGAGAAAGTGTGGTGGGGGAGAAGGAGAGAGAGAATCTCCAGTAGACTCCCTGATGAGCACAGAGCCTGATGCAGGACTCGATCCCAGGATCCTGAGATCCCGACCTAAGCAGAAACCAAGAGTTGGATGCTTAGCCGACTGAGCCACCCAGGCACCCAAGTTTACATTTTTAATCTGTAAATATCAAACAATGTTATATTTAACCTAAGGATTGAAATGTTATTTTAGTTGCATTGCCCCTTTTTAAAAATTGCAATTATTTGAAAAAAGATGTAACAGGTCTTAAATGTATACATGGTTCTTACCGACTGACAAGGCTTGACAGCACAGTCTCTTCTCCCACACTGGCTGATGTCATTCCAGAAAGGACATGGCCTCTTCAGGTTTACCTATAGAATAACAGAAAAGGTTATAAAAGTAAGAATCTTGAGATTATTACTGACAGGCGTTGAATTAGGATGCTATAACCTGGTCATGCTATTAGCTGCAATTCTTCTTTTTCTTCCACTTCCCAGCTGCCAAGTTCCAGTGATTGTATCAATGTGTTAGCTTGTGTACGTAAATTGGTGGACTTGGGTCAGAAAGACACAGACAGCTACTAAAGTGTCCCTGAACAGAAGGTGACTAGGGGCCAAAGTAGCCCATATCACCACCACTCACATGATAGTCTTTCTAAGCAGTAACAGGCATTTGTGAACTCAGATGAGAACTACACACTCCAATGATCAGATTTTCTAAACTTTTTCTGCAGATCTCTCAAGTGACTAGTTAAAATAATATAGGTCAGAATAAAGTCATGCTGGGGCGCCTGGGTGGCACAGCGGTTAAGCGTCTGCCTTCAGCTCAGGGCGTGATCCCGGCGTTATGGGATCGAGCCCCACATCAGGCTCCTCCACTATGAGCCTGCTTCTTCCTCTCCCACTCCCCCTGCTTGTGTTCCCTCTCTCGCTGGCTGTCTCTATCTCTGTCAAATAAATAAATAAAATCTTAAAAAAAAAAAAAAAGAATAAAGTCATGCTGCTCAAAAAATTTAATTATTTTAATTAAGTGGAGTCATACAGTATTTTAGAAAAGTATGAATCAGCAATTTTGATAACAATATAATAGTTTCTGTTCTGACTTCAATTTAACCAACAAGTTTCTAACTCCAGAGTGCAAAACTGAGTTGTTGAAATTAAAAGTATCCAAAGGATAGTTTCAGAACCACATTGTTCACTCTTGCGAACTGAATTGTAAATAATGGCCACAATATTGATGCTCAACAATTCCTAAGAAAATGTAGTTATCCATTTAAACTGTAAGTATTCTTGTACAAAAAAATTAAAAATAAAAATACCTTGTAATATCTAAAGTAGTCGCTTTCAAGAAGCTTTTGTAGTCTTGGGAAGAGCCTGTAGTTATTAAATCTATCGATGGTTTCAACGTCACAGGTACAATCATCCAAGTAACCACTAACCTGTTAAAAAGAAAAGGAAATAATACATAAAATACCGTAGGCACACCAGGGTTCTTCTTCCTCAAGAGGTTATGATTCAACCAACTCTCATCATCCCTCCTCCTCCAATTTTCAGAGATGGGGTATGACAGTAATCTAATAATGCTATTGCTCTTACTGTATACCTAGCGGAATGCAGTGGCTGCTGTTTGTAGGGGGTACTGAGCTCATCATCACACGTATGTGGGCATATACACATGCAAAGAGTTGGTCCCCTGCAGCCACTCTCTAACCCCACCCCAGGCCTGACCAGGAGTAGGCATCTAACCCAAACCAGGCCATGGTCCCTGCTCCAGGAATCTGGAATTGAGAATAAGAAGAGATGTCTCTCCCTGCATGTAGACCACCAAACAAGTAAACTTGGACTATATTCCACCATGTGAGCCGAGGAGCACATAAGCCAGTCCGAAAATTTTTAAAAGATACACAGTGAAGCAGAGACAGGAGATAGAGAACACATGCTACATGGATTCCCTGGGGGTTTCCAGCACCTACTTCTCCCCATCTTTCTTGAAGCCCCACTTGCATTCCCATTCTTGGCTTTCCTGAGACTCATATTCCTAAGATTCAATTGTCTTTGTCTTTCCTTTTGTTTTTTTTTTTTAAAGGTTTTATTTATTTATCTGACAGAGAGAGAGACAGCCAGCCAGAGAGGGAACACAAGCATGGGGAGTGGGAGAGGAAGAAGCAGGCTCATAGCAGAGGAGCCTGATGTGGGGCTCGATCCCAGAACGCCGGGATCACGCCCTGAGCCGAAGGCAGATGCTTAACGACTGAGCCACCCAAGCGCCCCTGTCTTTCCTTTTAGTTTCCAACAGGATGTATAGTCTGGAGACAAGCTTAGTGAAAGTATAAAAACAAGTGATACTACTGTATTTATAAGAGAAACAATAATTCATTATAAGGATCTAACAACTCTCAAATATTAGGCCATGCTAATTTGTCTAGGTTAGAAACAGTGCCTATACAAATCACTTGTATCGGCAGCAGAGAGATAGCAAATTGACCATAAAGCCAATTCTGACCTTCAAATGCTTAAAACTAACGTCTTAACTGTAATTACAATCATACAATGTTATCAGAAGTGAAACTAAAAGTCTTAGATGTTTATTTGGGGCCAGGAAAATACCTCGCAGAACTACTTACACATTGCTAACATTGTAACATCATAAGTAACAAATACATCATGATTTAATAAGAGTAACTAGATTTTTTTTTTTTTTTTTAAATACAGGGCATGCTGCAGAAAAGAGATCCTTATCATAATTTGGTCTGAATATCTGCATTACAAACTACTTTGAATTACATTTTAGGGAGACTTATTATCGAAAAAAAAATTTTTAATCTACTGATAAGTAAGCAAATAATGCTTTATTGAAATACCAAATGTAGGTGCCTTCCCTTTGGAATACATAAAATCCTGCACTATCTTTTAATTTTAAAACATCACAAAACAGGGGCGCCTGGGTGGCACAGTGGTTGGGCGTCTGCCTTCGGCTCAAGGAGTGATCCCGGCGTTATGGGATCGAGCCCACACCAGGCTCCTCCGCTATGAGCCTGCTTCTTCCTCTCCCACTCCCCCTGCTTGTGTTCCCTCTCTCGCTGGCTGTCTCTATCTCTGTCAAATAAATAAATAAAATCTTTAAAAAAAAAAAATCACAAAACAGTAATGCAAAGTTTTCACCTAAGAGTGAACATGTTTGCACGATAACAGATAACACTTTGGATGATGACAGCAATATTTAAGAGCTAAGATTTTACATAATTTACCTAGTCTTCTTTTTTTGGACTAACTCGGGTACTAGAAATCTCATCTACATATTTTGTTACTGTAATAACTACTTTCATTTCATATGCAAATTTGTCCTTGTTTCCTGCTAAAAATTCTCTGAGCATACAATAACCTTCGGCTTCTAATTTGGGGTAATAACAAAACAAAAAGTGCTTCTAACCTAGATGATTTGATTTTTCGCACCTCTTTCTTTCAAGCATTAAAAACAGAACTTCTAAGGACGTAAAATAGCTACTGTTTTTTCCCCTTGGATACAAATTATTATACAAAGGAATAACAGGCACAAAGACTGCAAAGGCCAAAGGGACACATGCCAAATAGAAACATTAGGTCACAAAAAGAAACAAGCACACACACACACACACACACAAAATAAGAGAAAGGGTCTGAAGCTTACTTTCCCCCTTAAGTAATTCATTTTTAAAAAATGTGTCCACCTTTTCCTTTTCAAAGATTTTATTTATTTATTTGAGAGAGAGAGAGAGCACAGAGGGAGAGGGAGAAGCAGACTCCCCGCTTAGCAGAGAGCCCGAAGCAGGACTCCATCCCAGGACCCTGAGATCATGACCTGAGCTGAAGGCAGATGCTTAGCCGACTGAGCCACCCAGGTGCCCCTTAAGTAATTCATTTTTAAGGTAAAAATCTGTTTTTGAAATTCCAGCTCAGGCATCACCTCCTTTGGAAAGCTACCCCTGGGGTACCACTCAACCCCTGCTGCCTTAACTGTCCCTATGTGCTCCCATGACACCCCACATACTCCTACATACAAATTACCTCACGTATTGGATTTATCTATTTCACTTCCTCCCTCTAGAGTTTAAAATTCTTGAGAGCAAAATCATGTTTGTTCATTTTGTATTCCTAGTCCTTAGCATTGTACTTCTAGAAAGCACACAGTAGGTGCTCGATATTTATTTGTGGAGTGGATGTATGAATGAATGTTTCCACGAAGGCTGTCCTCGCTCACTGGCACTCACTGGAGCCCAGCACCAGTCTCACGATGACTATGGACTACCATGTCACATACGGTGGTGCTCGGTGCTCTAGACCACACGAGCCCAAGCGGCAGGAATGCACTCAGAGCACTGAAGGCGAGCAGCAAAGGTAAACAACCCACTGTGCGCAACATTTTACCGATCTATACCTTAACCACAAAGGAAGCTAGAAGAAGCCCCAAACCATAAAGGAATACAAGACGCACAGAGCAGAAATGGCTTATTGCCCAAAGACCTCAAAGAGAGAAGATAGGACAATGGCAGATTTAAAAATCCTCTGACCTTTACCTTAGAAATTGAGTAGGAGGTATTTCCAACTACTACAAAAGGTAGCAGGGCCGTAAGGAGGTGGAGCAGGGGTGGAGGAGTTTTCAGTAGATGGAGAGGGCCCAGCAAAGGAGAGACAGGAAGATACTCAGAAATGCAAGCCACGTGACCGTTCAGCTAAGCCTGCCAATAGGCAAAAACCCAATCCCTGGAAAGAGTCTGGCAGGTATGATGCCACACCCAGTTCTAGAAACTAGAGAACCATCCATGTTACCAGAATAGAGTCTCTGGGAAAGACAAAGGAAGAAATCCAGTGAACAGACCCAGAGAAGAATCTTGGAAACAAAGCAACGTCCTAGTACCTAAACTAAGACCAAAAGATGAGTGCTGATCTGGAACAAGGATGACTCGACACTAATGCAGCTTTGGGATGTGCTAAGGCTGCTGAAATAATTGCCACACGATCTCCTAAACTGCAACGGAATTCTGACCCGACCATAGGAATCTGAATGTTTTGTTTACTGCACCTCCCCCACTCCCTGCCACACACATACACAAAGCCACTGATGCATGCTGAACTTGGAAGCCTCGGTGCTCTAGGCCTCAGGTGGCAATCAGCCTTGAATAGGGGGCCAAACTAATAGGGGGCAAGTAGAAGGCCCTTGCTGAGGGACAGTAGATATAAGGACCAGGGTAGGCCTCACATAACATCACCCAGTTTAAAATCCTAGTCTCTAAAGATCTGAAAAGCCTTTGAAGGCCTTCTGCGGCAACCTCCCAAGCACACAGCAGTGCCCTCCCACACACTCTCAAGGAGGCAGTGCGTAACAATAGTCAGCACCAAGGCCCTGGGGTCAGGCCTTCTCGGGGTTGAATCCCATATCTGCTACTTATTAGTGATTGATCTTACCCAAGTTTTTTTTAACCTCTTTAAGCCTCAGTTTCCTATGTCAACACAAAACGGCAATACTAATAGCTCCCATCTCTAAGAGCTGATATCAAAATGAAATGACAGAATAAATGGCCAGTAAATGTTAGTCAGTATTCTTACCCTACCGCTATTTAAATGCTTCTAGTGAGAGGGATCTTACTATTCCCCAACCCACAACATTTTTTTTTTTGAGAGAGAGAGTGAGTGTGTGCGCACGCGCGCACGGTGAGTCAGGGGTGGGAGCCTGGGCGGAGAGGCAGAGGGAAAGAGAATCTTAAGCAGGCTCTATGTACGCCTAGTGCAGAGCCTGATGTGGGGCTTGATCCCACGACCCTGAGATCATGACAGGAGCCAAAATCAAGAGTCAGATGCTTAACCGACTGAGCCTCCCAGGCACCCTTACATTTTTTTAGTAAGAAAAAAAAAACCCATCCAGTTTGCAGCTAAAATTTTCCAAAAATTTGACATCTCTGGCCCCAATGGAACACAGTACTTGGTACCCAACAGTGAGCTGCAGAGGTAGTCTCAAATACTTTCTCCGCAGACTCTGACTGGTTTGGACCAAATACCAAAATATAAAAATGCAAGAGAAAAGAAAATAACACAGGCCTGCTTGTTCACTGTTTTCTGGTTAAAGGTATCCTTTAGTTTATAATGAAAGACAAAACAAAACAAAAACACTTTCTAGTTTCCTTATGTGCCAACGACTTCTAGTCCTAACATAGACTATCGTTTTTTTCCTGAAGCACTGTGAGAATATATTCTTCATACTTGTATGAAATATGAAATACCTTTTAGAAGTGTTCAAAGTGTGCTTTTTTTTTTTTTACAAGACCTTTAGTTGTATTTACTTTTATAGTAGTTTGTGACCATCAAAAAGAACATGAAAACTATTCATTGAAAGAGTTGAGTGAGACACCTCTGTTAATGAAAGCATGGAAACTCCAAAGATTCTATACTGGGTAGCTGGCACCATTCTGAGGACATGGAAAGCTACAAGCTACTTCTGCCTTAAAGCCTTAGTCTTTAGAACTTTAAATTGTTGTTGTGACCGTAAGTGTAGCAAACAATGTGAAACGTGCTTTGTTCCACATTCTTTGTTCAAAAAGGCCTGGAATGTAGGAAGTACTCAGAGTCAATGGATATCTCTCCAGTATAACCTGTTTCAAAGATTCCTCTGACTAAGTTTTAATCCTGGCTTATTTCCACCTACCACGCAACGTACTACCGAGTGTCTCTTCCATGGTTCAGCGACTCTGACTAACAAATAAAAACTACTTTCTAAGTTGACCCAAACAAGACATTAGACAGGTAAATCTGCTAAAATACACGTATGCAGAGTGCATCTATAAAATGAAAATAATCAATTCTGAAATAGCCATTTTGGATTATCTGAGCTACTAGCGTTTCATTAGCCTGATATTTACTGCGCTCAAGTAAGCGGGTCTGAGTGTTATCAGCACTAGCATGTTAACGATAAAACATTCTGACTACATGGGAGTTTACAGACTTGTTTCTAATTAATTTAAATGGAAAAAATGTGTCCATACCGACTCCATATCTGGGCTTCAATATTTCTCCTGGGGTTAAAATGCATCCTGGGAGTCCATGAATTGGGATTAAAGTTCTGTTACATTCATTCTCTCTAATGGTACATAATGGGGAGAAGGAAATTTGAAACTCTGTCAAAAGCAAAAACAAACAAACAAAAAACTAAACAAAAAAAGGAAAATAAGAAAGTCTGAAGAGTCTCCATTTACTTCAAGCCCATACCTATTATTACAACAAATAATACAACTATTATTTTGGTTTAAAGAAAGGGCAGGTCATGACATGGGGTTCTTTACACAGACTATATAGACTTGCACACCAAAAGGGAAAAAAGGCCAATTTTCTGCATAAAAAAATTTTTTTAAATTTTAAACAAAATGATAAAAAGAAATGGGGAGCTGTATATAAGGAAGATTGATAAGTCCCTAGAAATTTATCATTTATTTGCAGCAACTAACACTGAAGCACTGTTATTTATTGGAAATAACTTACAACATACAGTGAAAACAGTTTTAGTAGGATTTGATGTCAACAGGCATATGCAGTAATTGACTAACTTGAAAGATTCATTTGGAGCCATCAACCCATCTGAAAGATCAATTCCAAAAAAACATGCAAATAGCTCGCTAAGCAGAGTAACTGAAAGAATATACTCCTGCTAGCACAGTGCTCACATCCTGTACTGTAACTTACCTAAATACTTGCAGAGCACCAATTACGTACTAGGCTCAGTACTCTGGAGTATCAAGAAATGGAACTAAATTTTTATATTTTTAGTTTATTTCTTGATCTCTCAAAATGTATTCACCATAGGCCTCAGTAAATGCTTATTGAATTTAATCTGATTATTTATAGAGCTTTGTACAGTTTACTTCAACAACTTTCTAAGGCCAAATAACCACATGCTGCTTTAGCTTAATTTAGAGTTGGTATTCTGTTAACAGAACCCCTACTACCAGGCACCCATGCAAGAGTGTGAGGGGGGCTGATGACGTGGTAATTCAAGGCAGAAGTGCTAAGGGAGATTGCAACACGGAGAGAAAGACTATTAACAAAGCAGACTTCACAGAACTTTGCTGCTAATTCGGTACTGCAAAGAGAATGAGATTTTAACTTGTATTTCTAAACTTTAGGTCGAAAGTTAGTATTGCTAGACACTAAATCAAAAACTTTTTTTTTTAAGGTTTTATTTTTTAAGTAACCTCTCTACCCAACATGGGGCTCGAATTTACAATCCCGAGATCAAGAGTGGCATGCTCTACTGCCCAAGCCAGCCAGATGTCCTACTAACTTGTTTTTTAAAATGCTTAGGATTGGGGCGTCTGGGTGGCTCAGTAGGTTAAGCATAGGGTCATCATCCTGGAATCCTGGGCTCGAGCCCCCCACATCGCCAGGAGCCTGCTTCTCCCCCTCCCTCTGCCACTTCCCCTGCTTGTGATCTCTCGCTCTGTCAAAGAAAAAATAATAAAATCTTAAAAAAAAAAAAATGCTTAGGATCTCTGCATCTCCCCAGGCTCCAACGAACCTTATTCACTAAATTGAAAGTTCTTAAAGGCAGCAGTCACACCATAATTATTTCTGTATTCCAAACATTCAGGTCAATGCACACAGTGTTTATAAATGTTTATTGAATGAATAATTTCAACAATTAATCTCCCTTAATCTTTTCTTCCACCATTTTCTCCCTTTATTTCTGTCTCTCTCATCTCTGTACATGTCTATGTCAATATGCTTGTCTCCAATTTTCATGTCTATTCATCACTTGTCCCTTCTCCTCCTTACCCCCATCTCTTCCGTTAGGGACCATAACAGAACGAAAATGTATTTTTGTTTCAATCTATTGAATTGAAACTGATGGTCTCTGTTCTTAAATTGATTTAAATAGACCATTTAAAATTTTTCTTTAAAGTGTTTTTTACCTTGTGACCCTCAATTTATTATTTATTATTTTTTAAAGTTGATTCTGAAAAGAAAAACAGCCACTCTTGTTCTAAAAGGGAAAGAAAGGGACCTAACAGATTTTTGTGTTGGGGGAATATTCAAATCTTGAAAATATTATAAGGGTGGGGGAGCTTAAATACTAATCAGAAGAAAAAAATATAAAAAATTAAAACTCCCCAATTTTAATCAGATAGCTAAAAAGGTTGGGGGGGCAGTGAAAGTTGAAAAGCTCAATATGTACTACTATTTCATTAGCTAAAAATTTAAAATGTAGTTGAAAATGTTATATTGGACATCTTCTTTCAACACTTATTTTAAAATCTTTCACCTCGACTTACTTGTAAATGTTTACACTTTGTGTTATGTTGTATTTGTAAACTGAAGAAAAATGACCCTTCTTCCTTTTAAGTACTTGATTGTGTGCAGTTTGCAATCCCTGAAGGTAAAGGAGCTTTTCAATCTTAGTTGTAAAGCATCAATTTCCTTTCAACCTCTCCTACTAGTGCCCAGATAACACCTCAACTCACAAATCACTCAGCAAATCAACAAAATGCAAGAATATAAAAGCAGTGAAAGAGACAGTTTTCCCCCATAATATTGATTTACTTATTTTTTCCTCCCATAATATTTAAAGGTGTTTCTTTACTCTGTGAAACAGTAGCATTGCCCCTACACATATAAAATGTTATTTATGATAATAGTACAATCCACTTAAAAGGAAAAGTTTGGATGCCTATCCTCAATTTTGTATAAAATGTAATTTTTATCAACAGAAGCCAACTAAAACGTGACTTTAAGAGTAATGATACTAAAATACAGAATACTGTAGATCCAAAAACCTCTAAATTTCTTTGAATTTTTTTTCTCAAGGAACCCACATCTCATACTAAAAAGAGAAAATGATCACAATAAGCTCGTAAATAAACTTGTGCACTAAGGAGTAAGGTTCATCCTCCCAATTCGGCCCAGCCAAATGGGCGTCACGTTACGAGAACCTCATCACATTTAGGAAAAAGAAAGGACACACAAGGCGAAGAGCCACAGGGCAAGCCGCGGCCCCAAAGACACAAGGCAGTGGGGCTTAGACACAGAAAAACCACATGATGCCCTTCTCGTGCCTGACAACGAGATCCGAGAGGCCCCCCTACAAAAGCATGTCCTGCCCAGGAAGGAGAGCGAAGGCACCCACCATTGGCACAACGTACACAGTTCCAGGTCAAGTTAGAAGTTAGGAAGACCCAAGTTCTGCTAAAATAACACATATTGAGTGTGCGTGCACACTGTGCACGCCCTTCCCGGGCAGGGAAGACCAACAAAGATGCATAAACCAACTCGGTAAAAACATAACAGCGTGCACCCACTCCTCTCACCGCACACGGGATCCGAAGAGCGGCTGTGTTGGGACCGGTCCACACCACGCCAGGCGAGCTGCAGAGGACTCAGCCCGGCAAGAGAGCAGAAGCTCTGGGGGCTCGTCTGGGAGGGCGGAGACTCAGAGGTACTCCTAGCCCCTCACCTGCGGGGCGCGCGAGACGGAGCGCAGGGGGGACGCGGGAAGCACCGGGAGCGGCAGCACCGCCGCGCACAGCACTCACCTGGCAGAAGCACCTCTGCGCCGCCGTCTCAGGGGGCTGCTGCCCACCGTGACCCGAGCCGAGCAGCCACACGGCCCCCACGAGGCCGATCAGGAAGCCCCAGCGGCGGTCCATAGCCGCTCTGGCCGCTCGTCGGGCGGCGCCTCGCGGTCCCAGCACTCGGGCGCAGGCCGCGCGTCCGCAGATGAAGCCCGCGCGGGCCGGCCCCCGGCGGCGCCCCACCTCCGGGCCGCCTCCCAGGCCCGCCCTCGGCTCTCCCGCCTCTCAGCGGCCGCCACCTCCCGGCGGAGCCTGCGGACGTGCCTAGGCGCCCGCAGCGGCCGCCCGGGGCCTCGGGTCGGCTTCCTTCCCCGAGCGTGAGGCTGACGCACGAACCCGCTTCCCGGTTGGGCCCCGCCCGGCGCGCCGCGTCCGTCCCCAGCCCCCCTACGCCGGGCGCCTCGTGCCGCGCTCGGGTGCGGCCGCCCCAGCCCCCGCGCGGGAGTCGGGGGTCCTTCCCGCTGCGAGAGCGAGCGAAACCGGAGGGGTTTGGGTCTCCCGGCAGGGCCCGGCCCCACCCCGCGCACTCCCCGCCAATCCTCCGGTATCTCGCGGCGAGGAAGGCGAACCGTACGAATTAACGCGTCCACAGTGTCCCTGGCAGTCTTAAAGCTGAAAGGGACGTGAGTGACCATCTGGACCAGGGCTGCATAGGTAATTTAGAGTTTCTAGTAGTTAGTCGAAAGAGCAAAAAGAAACAGGTGAAGTTGATTTTAATAGTATGTTTTATTTAACCCAATATGTGCAAAACATTTCAAAATATACTCAGTATTAAATTATTCATAAAATATTTTACATGTTGTTTTTAAATGAAATCTGGTGTGCATTTTATGCAAACTAGCCACATTTCATAGGCAAATGTAGCGAGTGGCTACTGTATCCGTCAGCGCAGGTGGAAACTACCCTCTCATTTCCTCTCCCCAGAGCGGGGAGATGACATGAGCAAGGGGGCGAGCTGGTGCTTTCATTCCCAGCCATGGGTCTAGTCTAAAAGCTTTTTTTTTTTCAAGGAGAAATTTTCACGGTGAAACTGGAAAGCTTCCCAACATCTTACACATTAATATTTCAAATTATCTTTTTTTTTGGGGGGGGGGTAATGTCATTTTTAAAAAAACCATCGTTTAACGAAGTAGCTTAGGATATGGTAGGCCCCAAATCGGTATTACTTCTGTTTTCCAGCTGAGAAAAATGAGCATAGAAAGTTTACCTGTGTTATTCACAGCCACATGATGCGCCAGAGGTGAGACTCAAACTCAGGTATTTCTTACTTCGATGCCCATAACCTATTCTCCGCCCAATCACTTGCCTAGTGGACTGCCGCATCGTAAAATGTCATCAACCATCTGAGATCCTGGTGGGCCTGAGAAGCTCAGATTCTAATATCTACAACATGCCACATTTACATATTAATCCAATCTCCCTCTTCGCCTAGGAAGTTTTTTCATCATACCTGTGTACTCATCCTACTTCTCTCTCCAGGGCCAGACCCAGCTCATGAATTCCCTCTTCTACATGGTCTTTCTGGTTTCGTCTTCACCCATTTCCAGTCTCTAAATGAATTTCAATTCAATAAACTTACTCTATGCCAGACTGAGCTTGACATTAGAGATATAAAGACGTAGAAGGCCAGTCCCTGCATGTACAGGGACACCCCACAGAACTCAACAGGTGATCCTTTATGACATTTCTACTTCATGTTTCTACCATTAAATTGTAATCCCTTTCAACTCTTTAAGCGGGAATTATGCCTCAAACATACCTGTGACTCTCCGTATCTTAACAAGGCTTCTCCTTTGCTTGTGTTTGTAAAATGAATGAATATTTTTTCATATACAGTATTAATATCTGAAGATTACACTATCAGATATAAGAGGTATGAAAATGGAGAAACTAAATGAATAAAGCCTAAAATTGCAGAAGGAAGCAATCTGAACATGAATCAGCTCTGATTTCACCCTGATGCAATAAACCTGTAATTTGGGAGAGCTTAAAAGTATGAATGTTCCCAGGATGAAAGCTCCATTCCTAAGATTTGAACTCTTGCCCGCAACAAATTTCTAGCAAACTTGTAATCAGAAACCATCACCATATGAGACAATTTAGTTTTTACTTTATTGCTTTCTCAGCTTTATTGAAGTTTAATTGACTAATAAAATTGTAAGATATTCAAAGTGCATGTCATGATGATTTAATATACAGATGCGTTTTCAAAGGACCCCCCACTGAGTTCATTAACACATCTGTCTTCTCATGTATTTACCCTTTCTTCCTCCTTGGTGAGAATATTTAAGTTCAACTCTCTTAGCAAATTTCAATTATACAAATAGTTACCAACTATAGTGATGATATTACACATTAGATCCTCAAAGCTCATTCATCTTATGTTTGAAGGTTTGTACCCTTTTACCAATTTCTCCCTACTCCTACCCCCACCCCAGCCCCTGCCAACCACTTTTCTACTCTTGTTTCTATGAGTTTGACCTTTTTTTTTTTTTTTTTGAAATATCACATGTAAGTGATACCATGCAGTATTTGTCTTCCTCTCTCTGGCTTATTTCACTAGGCATGATGCCCTTAAGGCTTATCCATGTTGTAGCAAACATCAGATCTCCTTCTTTCTGATAGCTGAATAATAGTTCATTGTATATGTATACCACACCCCCTTTATCCATTATCCGCTGATGCACACTTAGGTTGTTTCCATACTTTGGCAATTGGGAATATGCTGCAATGAACATGGGAGTGAAGGTATCTCCTTGAGATAATGGTTTCATATGTACCCAGAAGTGGGATTGCTGGATCTTACCTTATTGTCTTGATAATTATAATTTTTCCTTTCAGCTTTGTAAGGGACTTTAGAATGTGTAAAACACAGCTTTATACACATGGCATAACTACCACTGACATTTATTTCCCTGAGAATCCTTTGAGTCGGTCCCTTTTGTGTTGAGTTTGCTTTTTCCACCGTGCCTGCTCTGGCGATCATCTCACCTGTGTTAGGGCCTGTGAAATAACTGGTTAGTCATTCAGTAACTATTACGGAGCACCCACAGGGCACATAGTTCAACCTTGCTCTCCAAAAGTCCAGCCTTCCTTCTATGATACCTTAGCTAAACAACATTAAATTTTTTAGAGATGAACAAGGTCACAACCTTGTTATTCTAATACTAGTGATTATAACAATAACATAACTTAGATTTAGTGTACACAGCATTTCTTGATGGAATTCTGATTACCTGTTCAAACAAACAGCTATTATTATTATTATTTTTTTTAATGACCAAAGCAGGAAATGGCTTGAGCCCAATTTCTCAAAATGAGACATGGAGATTTCTGTAGGAAGCGTCTCAGTACTGAAACATTTTCAGGCACTGAATAGGCTGGAAGGAAATAATTTAAAGGGAAAAATTTGCTCAAGGAAAAGGAATTACTACGACACTAAAGAGGAAGAAAGGCTGAGTAAAAATCAAAGGTTTGGTGTTGATAGTTGATTAGATCTATTTATCTAATTAGTATTTATTGAATATAAATATGCACATAATACATTGCTAGAATTTTCTCTCAAGACGCTTGAGATGATTTGAGATGGAGAAATGTCACCTAAGCTCTATCTTCACCTCCTTTCCCTCATATTCCTGGAAAAGCAAGCTTCATATAGTAGTAACTGATGTATTAACTTCCCATTTACACCTTAACCCCTTGTGCAGTCAGGTGTCCAACCCTACCCTCCGACTCCTCCATACCTGGCCATCTTATGGTCAATCTAAATACCATTTTCATGAGATCGTGAAATCTCTGCTGCATTTTGACAATGCTGCTTCCATCCTCCTTCAATTCAATTTCCTATGCACCAAACACTCCACAGATTCTCCTTACACTTCTCTAATATTATTTAACTGTCTCTTTCATGGGCTTTCCCCCACCCTACCTCTACAACGTGAGTGGTGAATGTTCCTCAGGGTTCTTCTATTCTCTGTCCAGTGCTCTTCTTCTATACTTGCCCTTGAGGAAAGTTGCCCAGTCTCATGATTTTAAATACCTCCTCCTTGCCGATGACTCCCAAATCTATTTTTCTATTTCAGATCTCTCCCTCGACCTTCAAAATCCAACTGCCTATTGAACACAACCATCTGCTTTCCTCAGAACTGTTTGGTCACACCACCGTCCATATCTAGGCACCTAGAAAGCAGGAACCCGTCCCAGTTTCTCCCTCTTTTTCACCAATCTGTAGATTGGTTGATCTATTAGTCAACCAAGTCCTGCCAGTTCTTTCTGCAATTTATTCCCTCCTCTTCATCTTTATGACCAAGGACTTAGTTTCAGCCCTTATTGTCACTCACCTGATTTATTGTCACATTTTCTTAAACGATCACCCAGCCTCTAGGCTTGTACCCATCAAAAAATAGCCTCCATGCTAGCCTCCTTTCTCAAAAATTTAAATCTGACCACATCATGCCTCTGTTTAAAATCTCCAGTGCTCCCCACTATCTGAGGAATCAAATTCAAGATTCTCAGCATGACATTCAAGGTCCCCATGATCTGGCCTCACCTATTTTTCCAGCCATATCTTCAATACCTCTCTGCCTTAGAGTCACTGAACTATTAACGATTCCCCATATAGACCTTGTTTCCACTCTCCATGTCTTTACTCACTCTGTTTCCGCTTCTGAAATGTTTTCTGCCCTGCTCCACACTGACCATCCTCACTTCATCTGGCTAATTCCTTTAAGAGTAAGCTCAGGCAACTGCTACCTCCGTGAAGTCTTCCCTAACTCCTCTGTGGTGGGATTAGGTTTCTCCTTTTTGGTTCCATAAGCTCATATAATTGTGCTTAGTACATGGAATCAAATATGTATTTATGTAGTTCTCCCCATTCAACAGAGGTAGTCTTGGTAGTCTCAGCTTCCTCAGCACTTAGTGTGTGAGTTTCACAAGATGACTTCTGAGTGAATTAATGAATGTACACATAAATTAAATAAGGAACATGAAAAGATCACAGCATGAGATGTCACAGGGCAACACGTGATTATGTTTCAAACAAACATAAGCTTAGAGGCAAAGCAATCATTTTGGGCAGAAGTAAATTGGATAGGGCAGAGGACACAAGAAAATTGGAATTGACAAGAGAAAATTCACAAAAGGTGTGGTTGTGGGAAAACTGATGACAGAGTAGGAGCTCAACTACCAGTTGATGGACTAGAAAAAAAATAAAAGAAACTTACCTAAATGATTTAGAACACATTGCAAGATCAAGATTGTCCAGTCAAGAAACAAGAGTGGCTACAAACTCAGGGACTCTAGACTCAGCACATTTACAGAGAGAGAGGAGAGAGTTCCAAAATGAAAAAAAAAAAAAAAAGTGGATTAAGTGAAGCCCCTCCCTGCTGAATGTTAAAACACCACCCTTACCTCCAGCAGATCAATTGTAACACTCAGCTCCAAAACTGCAGACCTTATGCATACCTGCTTTCCAGTCACTGCCGCATGCCTGATCTCCTCCTCTCCCATCCTACAAGGAGAGTGGAGAATTCTTCAGGAATAAACAACAGCATCAAGTTAGTGCCCCCAACACTCACACACTCAAAATTCTTCTGCCTTTTATTTAATGACTCAGTCTATGATCAGAATACCCAGGCTAAGATGATCGTCAAGGAAAACCTCCAACATGAAATAGACCAAAACAAATAAGAAAATAGTAACTTTGAGGAAACAAAGAGGGAAGAAAGGAAGACAAACAAAAAGCTATAATCAATATCATTAAACACATAAGAACAGGAGTCTATAAAAAGGAACAACCAGAGAACAAGAAAGAGATCTTGGAAACTAAAAATATGATTGCCAAAATAGAAAGTTTTGACTGAAATATTGGAAACATTGAGGAAATCTCCCAGGTAGTGATATAAAAAGACAAAGAGGTAGAAGTAAATGAGAAGAGATGGAAAAAAATAGAGGGGTAATTCAAGGAGAACAGAGTCTGACTAATAACAGTACCAGTAAGAGAGAACATGAAAACGGAGAGGAAATCATCTTAGAGGTTATTCAAGAAAATAGCCAAAATTGAAGCATAGCTATCTAAATTGATAGGGTACCCAGGTTTGAGTTTTGATTGAGTGCCCAGGCTCCTGGATGGAAAATGCCCCTAACAGAAGTAAAATTTTCAGAAAGAAAAACAAAACACCCAGTCCCCTACAAAGAATTAAGAATCAAAAGGGCACTACAGAAGCACTGGAAGTTCCAGGACAATAGAGGAAGGCCCTTAAACTTCTGAGACTTCTTTAGCCAGCTAAGCTATTAATCAAGTCTGAGAATAGAGTTAAGGTATTGTTATATATGAAGAATAATGTACACCTTTAAATCCTTTCTCAGACAACTTATGGGAGGATATGATCCAACCAAAGGAGTAAACCAGAAATGAGGAGACATGGGTATCCAGAAAGAAAAGGTGGCAGCCAAGAGAGGAGTTAGAGATGCTCTGAGAAGACAGACAGGCAACAGCCCTAAGACCCACGTTACACAGCCAGGGAGGCCTCAGGACGAGTCTCACGAGGTGAACTGGAGAGATACCTGCTGTGACTGACTTTATGGAAAACACTCTTCTGGGGAAATTAACAATTATATTGTAAAGTTGGGGAGAAGTCATTAAAAAAACACAATAACATTTTAAAAATGAGGCAGCTTTTAATTCTAGGAAGTTCAAACCGTTTCAAAATAAAATGTACCTATTATTATTGGTTTGATTTACATAGCTTCACAATAAGACAAATACTGGATGGCGATTTCACCAAACTTGTATATATTGTATGTATGGAGGGTGGAGGTAGGAAAAGTGGGGGTGTGGAGTGATATAAGGGTGCCACATCTTTATCTTCCTTGTTAGCCAGTCGAAAGATAAATCCTAAAATTGGTCCATCAAGAAATAGCAGCATAAGCATGTTATTTAGAAAGAAAATGTAGAAGAAACATGTTAAAGAGTTGAGGAATGGGACCCACAGGTGGGGCAGTGAACTCCTCTTTTTCAATCTAAGTGTTGTGGTACTTAAAAAAAAAAAAGTCTTTCTGTATTACTTTATTAAAGAAGAGTATTTCCCAGAAGTATAGGAATTCTAACTTTTTTTTTTTAAGATTTTATTTATTTATTTGACAGAGATAGACAGCCAGCAAGAAAGGCAACACAAGCAGGGGAGTGGGAGAGGAAGAAGCAGGCTCCCAGCGGAGGAGCCCGATGTGGGGCTCGATCCCAGAACGCCCAGAATGCCAGGATCACGCCCCGAGCCCAAGGCAGACGCCCAACGACTGAGCCACCCAGGTGCCCAGGAATTCTAACTTCTATTCCTACCTCAACATCTTACTGCTTAGCCATGGATACATTCAATTATGTGCATTCTGGTAGGCATTTGGGGTAGATATTTGGGATGACAAATTTCCAAAATCTCGAGTGTTGCAGCTGATGTGGGAGCAAAAATAGTTGCTACTTGCCTATCTGGTAGTTTCCCAATTTCTCTCTAGAAAAATATCAGTTCCTGTCCTATTATCTATCTATCTGTTACTGTGTAACAGATTACCACAAAACTTAATGACTTAACACAGCGAACGCTGATCACTTCACAGTTTTTGTGGACCAGCAATCCGGGAGCAGTTGAACTGGGTGTGTGACTCAGTCTCCCACTGTGTTGCAATCAAGACTAGGGCTTCCGTCATCTGAAGGCTTCCCTAGGGCTGGAGGCTCTCCTTCTAAGATGGCTCACTCACACCGCCGCTGGCAGGAGGAAGCCTCAGTTTCTGATGGAGAGGAGTACAGTCTTATGGGTGCATATAAAAAGGAAATAGGGGGCGCCTGGGTGTGGGTGGCTCAGTTGGTTAAGTGTCGGTCTCTTGGTGTTCAGCTCAGGTCATGATCTCATGGGTCATAGGATCCAGCCCAGAGTTGGGCTCTGCACTCAGCAGGGAGTTGGCTTGAAAGCTCTCTCCCTGTGCCCCTTCCCCGACTTGTCTATGCATGCTCGCTCTCAAATATATAAATACATAAATAAATCTTAAAAAAACAAAACAAGAAGAAGAAGAAGAAGAAGAAGAAGAAGAAGAAGAAGAAGAAGAAAAAGAAGAAATAGAAGAAGGAGAAGAAAAAAAGGAAACAGGCCTGTTCTGGAGCAGCCATGTGGACAATAGGAGGTTCATCTGAAGTTGGACTTTTGCCAGATGGGTGACAGAAAAAGAACAAGGGTCAAGGGAGTTTAAAATATTGGTGTGTTATGATGAAATAACACACCAGTATGTACTCATAAATATTTATTGAATTGAACCAAACTGAGCTGTCTTTTTTCTCTGTCTCTTCCTCTCTTTACTTAATATCAGAGGTGATGTATTTTGGTATTGTTGGACTAGTTTGACCAGAATAGTTGCAGCTGAGAAGAAGGGACTATCCCTGCTCAATCCATCTTCCTTGTTTATTAGCTACTGCAATTTTTAATTATATTTAGAAAAACAGAATTTTTTTTAGAAAAACAGAATATGATAGTCATGCAATACCCATAAGATTTTTTCCTAAGAAATTTGAAGACCTCTTTTATGTGACTTTTGTTATTTAATTCACATAAATTTGCACTTTATATGTATATGTAGAAATACCTATTTAAACTCAAATATCCAGGGCCACTGTATAAGATCAGATCAAATGGAGTTTATTGGGGACTTTGACTTAGTCTATTGGAACAACAATAAATTATCTCCAGGAGCAATGCTGGTAAGAGGTACAGCAATGGGAATCTGTTCTGCAAAAATCGAGGTTATTACTACCCTTAAAATAAATAATTTAAAATCACTATTTAAAACACTATTGAGTGCTTATTATGTGCCGGACGTTGTGTTAATAGTTATAGGCACATATTTTATTTAATACTATGTTATCCCTATGAGATAGGTACAATTGTTAAGCTCATTTACAGAGATTTTGAGAGATTAAATAATTTGTCCAAAGCTCAGAAATCTGAAAGTTCCGTCGGACTTCAAGTTCCTGACTCAACCTACCTCATCGCCTTTATCTTGTGCCCCATATCTCTGTAACCCATTCTCTTCCGGTCTCATTGGCCTCCTTCCTGTTCCTAGAAATGAGCCAAGCTCAAGATCTTTGCACTTGCTGTTTTCTCTGTCTGGAAGGTTCTTCTCTACTTTGTTGCTTGGCTGGCTCCTATGTCAGATGCCCTTCTAAGTTAGTTCTCCTTACATTACTCTATAACATCACCATGTTTTATTTCCATTATAGTACTAATTACACTCTGAAATTATTTTTTAATCTCCCCACCAGATCGTATCCTTAGTACCTCATTCACTGAATGAAGTAAGTGAATAAAAAGCCTACTCGGGTTCCTGAAGTTCCTTGGTAATACTGTGTTATACCAATAGGCTATCTGTGTTATCCCGATAGTCCACTGGAACTATTTAGAGAGACTGCACATTGCCTACTTCACTGTCATCTCAGTTTATCACAAAGTCTTTCGTGGTTTCGTGGTTTCCAGGACAGCAGCGGTTTAACGTAACGCGACCGCTCAGGGGACGACCAGAACAGCTCTCTGCTCTACCTAGCACGACCTGCAGGGGACGGTGTGGGTGGAGGCCTCCTTCGGTGCGCGACGGCGCCATAGGTGAAACGAGACGCAGAAGGGAGAGGAGTGCAACAGAAAGGCGGAGCCAACCGGAAGGGGCGGGGTCGTCCACGAATCCGCGCCCCCCGGGAGGCTGTCCTCCCTCGCCCCGCCCCTTCCCCCGCCCGGGCGGCCATGGCCATTCCCGGCATCCCCTATGAGCGACGGCTTCTCATCATGGCGGACCCTAGAGATAAGGCGCTTCAGGACTACCGCAAGAAGCTGCTGGAGCATAAGGAGATTGACGGCCGTCTCAAGGAGTGTGAGTGCGCCTTTCTTTCCACACAATCCTATGCCTGGACGTGCTTCTGTTTCTAACAAAGCAGAGGCCGTTGGCCGAGCCCGGCAAGCGAGCCCCAGGGATAGGAAGGCCTCGGTCCAGGGACAAGGCGCTTTGTCATCCGGCCCTGAGCTTGGGAAGCACAGTCTCTTCGGGCGTAGAAATGGCCCAGTCTGGTCCAGGTGACAGAGAACATCCCCAGTTCTGAGATGGAAGTGGAAGAGGACTAGACGAGGAGTGAGGAAGAAGTGGGCCAGGGATGTTTGCCAGTTTGGGGTGCAAGGAGGGCGGCGTAGGTGAGTGCCGGGACCCAGAGAGGAGAGGAGACTTGAGTCAAGGAAGCTCAAGCAAGAGATGAGACTCGAGGTGCTGGCTTGTTATTGGTGTGGAAAACCAGATCGGAGCTTGAGAGGCGAGTCAATCGGTGGGTCATAATAACTGTCCTCCTCTTTCCGCGTATTTTGAGTTGTACTCCATCAAGCACACAAGTTTCTCTTACCTCCTGAACTAAAGGGCGCTTACATTTTTTCGTAGTGCACCTTCACTGGAAAGCCTGAGTGGTTTGATTAAATGGAGATAGACCGTAACCGTATAATTCTGTAGATCTCTGCACCTGTTGACCTTATTTAGGGTCGAAAGCCATAGAGTAATAATCCATGCGGGTAGCTGAAGAGGTGAGGAAGGGTCTCTTATCATTCGGGTTTGTAGTCTCGAGGAGTGTCAATATCTTCAAGAATGTAACAATGTTATGAATGTGCTTGAACAAGTATTGCTGATGAAGAAAATAAAAATATGGTGCTTTTTCTGTAACATTTCATTTTTAAACATGTCTCCTACAAACGGCATTATTTCTTTTGTGGTTTCATACAGTGGATATGAAATATATGTAAAGTGAAATAGACTCAAATAAACTAAAGTGATACTTAGTGACTTAAACTCACTAAGATTATTGTTTAATTAAAAATGTCCAAATTATATTATTTCAGTAAGGGAACAATTAAAAGAACTTACCAAGCAGTATGAAAAGTCTGAAAATGATCTGAAGGCCCTACAAAGTGTTGGGCAGGTAGGTAATGAAGTTTGGGGTATAGGGAGTGATGGCAATTTGTTTTTTAGTTATTGGCAAAAAGTAATGCTTTTTTTTTTTTTAATTTCCCAGATTGTAGGTGAAGTACTTAAGCAACTAACTGAAGAAAAATGTAAGTGGATTGGACTGTTAATTAGTAAAGAAAAAAAGAGTGGACTCCCCTTTCTCCCGCGGTGAACTTTTGAAATGCTTATTAGCTTGATGATGATAATGAGGGTAGATGATACTTTTGCATAGACTGAGTTTTCTTTCAATTACTGTCTCCTTGGAGGACAGAAATAAAACTCAACTTGCCATCAATGTGGATATATGTATTTATATGTATTTATTTTTCACTTTCTGTTTTTCAATTTGTCCTTCATTTTCTTCCTCTAGTCATTGTGAAAGCTACAAATGGACCAAGATATGTTGTGGGCTGTCGTCGACAGGTAACACTTTACATCTGTACAGTGCTTTATAATTGGTAAAAGTGCTTTCATATACATTATTTAATTCTTGAAGTAAGCAGTCAGCCATTATGCCCGTAACTCCTAAAGGTGATTTGTTCAGTTATAACTAACAAAACTTGAGCTCCAACTATGGGCATTGACTGGTATTCTTTATTTTCTACTCTGATCACAGTGTCTCAGTAAGCTCTACATATTTAGAAATCTAAGAATTTTAGAATTGGAAAATATCTCAGATCATTTTAATGTCTTTTTTGAAGAGACTTAGACCTTGTCAATTCCTTATGTTTTATATTTAAACACTCAGAAATGTTACTCAAAAGACTTTTCTGTAGCCTAAGTTGATTTGGTGTGAACTCATTTGGATTAGAATAGGCAAATTGAAATAACTACAAATTTCATTTTGCTCTAATAAAAAATGCCAACAAATGGCTTTAAATAATTTAGTAGCCTTGGAAGCCAGTTTATGTACTATCCTATTCTTTAGGAAGTATCCTTAGAACTTTCTTTTTTTTTTTTTTTTTTTTTTTTTTAAAGATTTTATTTATTTATACGACAGAGATAGAGACAGCCAGCGAGAGAGGGAACACAAGCAGGGGGAGTGGGAGAGGAAGAAGCAGGCTCATAGCAGAGGAGCCTGATGTGGGGCTCGATCCCAGAACGCCGGGATCACGCCCTGAGCTGAAGGCAGACGCTTAACCGCTGTGCCACCCAGGCGCCCCTCCTTAGAACTTTCTTATAAATTCATTGGAAGAGCTTTTGCTGAGTGTGTATTGTATCAAGTTCACGTTTGAGAGAGAACATTAATAGGACATGGCCGTAGAGTGGAATTTAAGCCAGGGACTAAATCTTATCCTAGCATTTGCCTAGTGTATAAGTGGGAAGACATTTTCTAAGTCAAAATGTTAAATGTCTAGCCTGACAGGAGTTCTATGTCCCTTACAGGGCCGTCTGGATTCCAAGAGTTGGTATTTCTAAGACATTTCATGGTTGTATGAGGGCAAGAGAGTATTTGAAAACTGGAAAATATTAGAAAAGCCAGAGTATATATTCTCTATACATGTAAATGTTGAAATAGCTTTACATTGATTTTTGTGTAGCTCTTTTCAAGTACCTCATTTATTAGCAACTTTGAAAGTTTAATCCATTACATTAAACCTAGTATTTTTGCCTATCTCCACTTCATTTTCATTGGCACTAAATCCTAAATTTAGAGTTCTTTGCAAAATCCTGTGAAAAGTAGTAATTTTTATAATTCTGAAATTATATTGGCAAGTAGTTTTTTAAACTATCAAAAAGTAACTTAATTTTGGAAAAGTAATATCCTGAGATTGAGGTGAATCTGTTGGATAAATTCTAATTCTAGCCAAATAAGGTACCCTACCTAAATATGCCAATAAGTTGTTCAGTATGATTCAACTTAATATATAATGTATTTAGAATAATATCTGACATGTAGCAGAAAGCATGAATGATGATTGCTGGGGTTTTTTTTGGCTTTGGTTTAGCATTTTAATAAAAACCTTGAAGGGGATACAGAATGAGTGCATTTCTCCCTTATTTCCTATAATCAAATAACATGTTCTTCCCCAAAGCTATAGTTTTAAAAATAAATCTAAAGGGCATATTATCAAAGTACCACTGTACACCTTAAACTTAAATGATGCTATGTGCCAAATTAATAACAAATAAATAAAAATAGACTTTAAAAGAAAAAATAAAAATAAAGGGCATACCCTTAAAGTGCTTCCCTTTTCTTCTCCCAAAATGTTCATTTAGAGATTTCTGTATAAATACTTTGGTACAGATTCATTATATTATAATGATTTTGCTACCAAAGTCATTATATTATAGTGCGTGAATCAAAATAATGAGCAAAACTGTATGAAATAGTGAGCCTTTGAAAGTAAAATACTAATACCCATTTCTTTCTTTAAAAATAAGGCCTTTCCTACCACAAACTTTGTGTATTAGTGATTTCACATTTTACACTGAGATTGCATAAAGGGCACTCTTTTAAGGGAAATAACTTTGAATTATTACTTTTATAAGCCCATCTGTTGGTATGGTGTTTATAATCTGACAGTGTTCTCTCTGAAGGGTGAAAGTGGTTATTTGGCTTCTTTTTTTTTTTAAATATTTTATTTATTTGACAGAGAGAGACAGCCAGTGAGAGAGGGAACACAAGCAGGGGGAGTGGGAGAGGAGGAAGCAGGCTCCCAGCGGAGGAGCCTGATGTGGGGCTCGATCCCAGAACGCCAGGACCACGCCCTGAGCCTAAGGCAGATGCTTAACGACTGAGCCACCCAGGCACCCTGATTATTTGGCTTCTGAATATTGTGTTCTTGTTAGAGTATTATTTCCCCTTTTAAGTGTTATATAACACTTTTTGTTTTATAAAATTAGCTTGATAAAAGTAAGCTGAAGCCAGGAACAAGAGTTGCTTTGGATATGACTACACTAACTATCATGAGGTAGGTGTCTTATTCTGTTTATTTTACTTTTATTTTCACAGAGGGAAGATTTTAGCCAAAATACATGCTTTTTTTTTTTTTTTTTTTAATTTTATTTATTTGAGAGAGAGAGATTGAGGGAGAGCACGAGGAAGATAAGGGGTTGGGGAGGGTCCAGGGAGAGGGAGAAGCAGACTCCCTGCTGAGCAGGGAGCCCGACTCGGGACTTGATCCCAGGACCCTGAGATCATGACCTGAGCCAAAGGTAGATGCTTAACTGACTGAGCCACCCAGGTGCCCCCAAAATACATGCTTCTTGAGATCAATGAATATCTAGCTACTTTTTCCCTTTTATTAGTTTCTAATTAATGTTAATGCATTTTTATGAGATCATCTACAGGTGCTTGCATAAGCAAGTCATTGGTACTCTGTAGGCTGAGAGAAAATACATCTTGTAAAAAAAAAAAAATACATGCATTATCATTATAGATATTTGCCAAGGGAAGTGGATCCATTGGTCTACAACATGTCTCATGAGGACCCTGGGAATGTTTCTTATTCTGAGATTGGAGGACTATCAGAACAGATTCGGGAATTAAGAGAGGTTGGTAGTGTATGCTTTGTTCTCTGAACTTACTAATAAATGGTATTGGTTTTAAGACATCCAGAGGGAGAAAGAGAATGAAAGATTACTTTGTCCAAATAGTGGTTACTAAATATTATACATTTAATATTCTTGCTGAGAGAAAAATAGCACCAAATTTCTAGCTATGAAAATTATAGCTACTGTTAATTTGGAGATAATTTGGTGTTAGAAAAACCCTGCTCTTTTTGTGACAAAAAAGAAAAAACTAATAATTGATATAAATTTAATGCCCATGCCATTAGTGGTTTTGGTTATGATAGGTTACTGGGGTCAGAGCACATTTGGATCATGTGTAACACAGTTTTTCCCATAACCTTATTGATGCTAGCTTCCCATCCTTAAAGTAAGTTACCTGTACCTTTTTTTTTTTTTTTTTAAGATTTAAACAAATTTTTTTGAGTAATCTCCACATTAAATGTTGGGCTCAAATTCACAACCCCAAAACTAAGAGTCGCATGCTCCACTGAGTGAGCCAGCCAGGTGCCCCGAACCTTACATATTTTATTTTGATAAAGCTGTTTGCTGCCATTTAAGAAAAATATTGGCTTTAGGGTAGCTTAAACCTTTTAAGCCCTTAGGTAAGAATCAAATCAGGATTTCCTTGCTTCATATAGCACAGATGGCTTAACAATGCTCCTTTTTTTTTAAAGATTTTTTTTTATTAATTTGAGAGAAGAGAGCACGAGCAGAGGGGAGAGACAGAGGGAGGGGGAGAAGCAGACTCTCTGCTGAACAGGGATCCTGAAGCGGGGCTGGATTCCAGGATCTGGAGACATGACCTGAGCCGAAGGCAGACACTTAACCATCTTAGCCACCCAGGCATCCCAACAGTTCTCTTTAAAGCAAATTACATTGTCCTATTGGTTTCATTCTAATATAGGATGGAGATGTTTAGGAATGAATGAGGATAGTTAGTATGGCTTACATCATCTGATTTAAGCACTAAGCCAGTAGTTTTCAGACATTAGCATATTAAGTTTTCTGGAACTTTTATTAAAGATACAGATTCCTAGGCCCGTTGCGTGATTTTGATGCAGTAGATTGGGGGTGGGACACAGGAGTTAGCATTTAAACAAGCATTCCAGGTGATTATGAAACCAAATTGTTTTTTACCATCCTTGAGGAAGCACTAGTGTCATTACAAATAAAAGTCTATTCTTACTTTATAGTTAAAAGACAAGAGACGAAGAACGAGCTCTTCATGTAACTATGAAATCTTGTCTTTTACAGTGATTTGCTACATCAGCCATGGGATTAGAAAGTCTCTCTCTTTCTCTCACACACAACCCACAAAATATGTACATGCAATACTCTTTTCCATCTGCAGATACTGAGAATATTGATTTCTTATACTTTTTATTTTAATCACACCTGGTGGACACAACTATTCAATAGAAGCTTATTTCTAAAGTTTCTGGTACTATAAAGAGTTTAATTTGGGCAAACTCTCAATTTATCTATTCTCCAGCTTTCTTTGCTTAAATCAGTCTTAGTAGGAGATTGAGAGCAGAATATATGGTTCTTTTTTTTTTTTTTTTTTTTTTTAAGTTTACTTTCTTTTCATCATCTCTACATCCTTTGTGGGGCTTGAACTCACAACCCCAAGATTAAGAGTCACATGCTGTCCCAGCTGAGCCAGCCAGGTGCCCTGAAATATGGTTCTTTGAAGGCTGCTATGACAAAATGCTGCTATGACAATATGAACATTTTATATGCGTTTTCTCCTAATGGCAGTTCTAACTTACTAAATTTCCCCATTTTATAATTATTTTGTGTTGTAGTCCCAAATGCAAAATAATACAAATCTTTTTTGTTTTGTTTCTCTTTTTTGCTTACCTGATTTTTTTGTAGTGTGATGTTTCATTGAGGTATAATTTACATTCAGTAAAATGCACAGATTTTAAGTGTACAATTCAAATATGTCTTGACAGATTACATCCCTGTTAACCATCACTTTAGTCAGGTGCATAGTTTGTTAAAATAACTACAGCCTTTTTAATTAATTTTTACATAATTAAAAAAATATCTTAAGTCCGTCTGAAGAATAACCTCTTAATATAAATGGCTTTGCGTAACATGGAATTCTAGATCTATTATGAATTACAGTGTGTTTACCTAACTATGCTGATATTTCACTTAAAGTATTTTAAAGTTCATCAGAATCTTTACTGACTTATTAAGAAACAATCAACTTCTTTTCTAGGTGATAGAATTACCTCTTACAAACCCAGAATTATTCCAGCGTGTAGGAATAATACCTCCAAAAGGCTGTTTGTTATATGGACCACCAGGTTAGTGTTGAATTATGTCTGACCTACTAATAAGGAATGAATTAAGGAATAAAAAAGTAAGGTGAAAATTTAATGTGGGGTATTCCAGCCTCCACTCTGTTCAGAGTAAGGAAGAAACAGGAGATGTGTGTCTACTGTTCTCTCAGGTATGCTTCGTCCTCTTGTGCCTCATAAGATGTGCCTCTTAGCATGCTGTATGATTCTGGTGCATTGGTCCTGTGTCGTTCACAGACCTCTGGCTGTTGCTGAGACATTTTCAGGGAGTCTGCAAGGTCAAACCTTACTTTGATAATACTTAAAATGTTAGTTGCCGTTTTCACTGTGTTGACTTTTGTGCTGATGGTGCAAAAGCAGTGTGGATAAAACTGCTCATGCCATAGCATGAGTCAGTTAAGTCAGTGGCATGAAATGGTATGAGTAGTCATTGTGTTATTGACTGCTCATACTTAAAGTATTAAAAAAAAAATGTGAGTTTCACATTTAGATGTTCTTGTTGAAGCCGCAAAAATTATTTTTATTAAATCCTGATCTTTGAATAATGTTTTATATTCTATGTGATGAAATGGGAAATACATGTAAAGTACCTCTGTTGCATCCTGAATAGGATAGTTATCTCTAGGAAAAGCACTTGTGCCTTGAGTTGTCAGCTGAATTAGCTGCTTTTCATGGAATATTGTTTTTACCTGAAGACATAATTTACAGACATTCTATCATCGTCAGACTGGTTTTTGATTATTCAGACTGGTTTTTGCTTATCTGGCAAACATTTTTTCAAAAATGAATGAAGTTAGCCTGGTGTGTTAAAACAACTGACACCATCTGTAGCCAGTGATAAAATTTGAGCTTTCAAGTGAAAATTAGGTTTTCAAAACTTATATCTGACTGCTTTTTTTTTAGAGAGCGAGTGTACATGTGTAGGGAGTGGGAGGAGGGGCTGAGGGCAAGGGAAAGAGAATTTTAAGCAGGCTCCACACTCAGCATGGAACCTGATGCTGGGCTCTAGCTCACAACCCTAAGATCATGGCCTGAGCTGAAATCGAGAGTTGGGCCTTAACCAGCTGAGCCACCCAGGCACCCCCATCTGAGAACTTTCTGATATTAATACTTAAAAGATGAGATGAGATTGATGATATTAACAGACGTGGCTTTTAAATATTGTATAATGAAAAATGACAAGATTTGGAAGATTTTCATAACTCACTGAAGCAGTAGTTTCCAGATAACCAGTAGTTGATGTTACAATATCATGCATAGGTAAAAGATCCATTCATTATGCAGGATAGACCAGTGGATTATAATGTAACAGACTTCTACTATAGTGTCTGTAAATCAGGGTTGATATATTTTTGAAGATATGTATTCATCATGTTTAGAATTATAAGGGATATTTTGAATAAAATTTAAAATTTTAATATTACAAGTTGAAGTGCTTTAGAATTTTAAATGGAAATTCTCTTTAGGATTTAGCTTTCATTTTGCAAAATTTACTGTCCGGAGGATAACATAAAAGGCTTTTGAGAATTTGTTTTGCTTTCCATCTAATTAGGACTTCTTTCTGCCATTTTAGGCACAGGAAAAACACTGTTGGCACGAGCTGTTGCTAGCCAGCTGGACTGCAATTTCTTAAAGGTAAAGGGAAGATTCTTTCTGTAGCTGTTGAAATTAAATTTTATTTGAATTGTCTTATGTTTACCTTAATGTTTTTCCTTATCAGGTTGTATCTAGTTCTATTGTAGACAAGTACATTGGTGAAAGTGCTCGTTTGATCAGAGAAATGTTTAATTATGCCAGGGATCATCAACCATGCATTATTTTTATGGATGAAATAGATGCTATTGGTAAGAATAACGCCTTTTAAAGTTTATTTTGAACTTCTTTTTTTTTTTTTTTTTTCTAACTTTTAGAAGTGTTAGGAAATGTTTTAAAAATCTAAAGGAATCCCCCCTTCACCTCTAATTGCAATTTGTGTGAAGTAGTAAAATGAATTGAATGTTACTTTAAAAAAAAATTCTTAAGAAAATTTAACCAATTTTAATTTGACATTGACAAAATGAAAAACGCTATACCAAAATCATTTCTAACTTTGTCAGTATAATTCTTACTATTTTATTTTTATCTTAATGTTTTTAACTCCAGACACTATTATTCTGTCTCCTTAAATGATGGTTGTAGAGGAAAAGAGTAACACATGAGTTTCCATATCATTATTTTAGGTGGTCGTCGGTTTTCTGAGGGTACTTCAGCTGATAGAGAGATTCAGAGAACTTTGATGGAGGTAATATTTGGTAAAGGAGGTTCAAAGAGAAGCCAGTATGTATTAAATGAAAACATTGGATATTTGAAGGTCAAAATATGTACAATGGTTTAAATAAAGAACACACTTAAGGGGCACTGGGTGGCTCAGTTGAGCATCCGACTCTTGATTTCATCTCAAGGCCATGATCTCAGGGTTATGGCATCAAGCCCCAGGTTGGCTCCAGGCTCAGCGGGGAGCCTGCTTGAGATTCTTTCCCTCTGCCCTTCCCCCTGCTCTGCTCGCACACGCTCTCTCTCTCAAATAAATGAATAAGTCTTAAAAAAAAAAAAAAGAGCACACTTAAATATAAAATTTGAAAATATTGTTGGGAATAAACACATTTCTTTACAACAATCTCTAGTAAGAAAATGTCTATTGGAAAGTAATAGGGGTATTTACAAAATTCTATATGATGTATAGCTATACTACTCAGTGTGTTTACAGCACACCGGCCATTCAGTTACTTAAATTGTATATTGTTCTTCTGATACTCACATTGTGTGAACGTGGCCTTGCACTAGTTTCATTAATACATTTTACGAGTAATGGATATATTAAAACTGATGGTAATAAATGAGTTATAATTATGAATGAGGCTGCTCTAAAAATCACTAACATTTTCCTCTGTTGCTGAGAATAAGAAGAAACTAAAATAGTTTTGATAATTGAAGAAGATGGGTGATGGAATATTAGAATGTACATAAACCTTTCCCCACTCCAAGTTCTGTGAAAGTGATGGCAAGATCCCAAACATTTTTCAGCTTCTACAAAGAAAAGCTAGGTTTTTTAAAGCTAGGCATAAGTAATAGTGTCAAATTCTATCTCAGTAGGGGTATTTGAAAAGGACTTTCATAAATTAATAATGATCCCCTCAGAATATATACAGCATTTTCAGATGAGTTCTATAGTCCTGGAAACCTTAAATTGAGGTATTTTGAAACAACACAGATACTACTCTTTTTTTAAAGATTTTATTTATTTATTTGTCAGAGAGAGCGCATACAAGCAGGGGGAACGGCAGGCAGATGGAGAAGCAGGCTCCCCACTGACCCAGGAGCCCGATGTGGGACTCTTGATCCATCCAGGATCATGACCTGGGATCATGACCTGAGCTGAAGGCAGATGCTTAAGAGCCACCCAGGTGTCCCACACAGATGCTAGTCTTATTCACATAACTGATATGTTGTCAGCTATCAGATATTTTGGAAAAGATTTTTCAGCTAGTTATATTTTAAAGAGTTTGTTGAATGTAGTTAGGTTTTTCAATATTTATTCAAGGAAACTTAGTAATTGAAGGAAATATGCTTAGTGTCTCAGTATTTCTATGTATAGTGAAATTATTTGAAAAGATAATAGACATTATCAAATTTGTAGAAATGTCATTATATCTGATTATCTGTAAATTTTATGTTTGGCGTACCATAATACTGTATACATTAGATTTTATTAATAATGTTTTTAAAAGTAACAATGAAAAAAAAATTGAATGTTGGAAATCAGATCCAAATGGTTTAATTTTATAATACTTGACTAGATGGAAACCTTCAGATTTATTAAAACTTTTTGATAGCTATAAGAAGGTACATAGTTAAATAATCTATCTCAGAATTTCAAGGCTGGAAAAATCTATTCCTTTGTATAAGAGAAAGAAGAGATAGTCCATCAGGTGGTCATTCTGGAGGTGGCATACTATCTGTAGACAATGTATTTCATAGTATTAGACATATAGAAGTTGTGTACTGTAAATTTTTTAATCGTTCGGATGTTTTGTAAAAATCTGTCAATGATTTTTTTTATAAATATATTAGTTACTAAATCAAATGGATGGATTTGATACTCTACATAGAGTTAAAATGATCATGGCTACAAACAGACCAGATACACTGGATCCTGCTTTGCTTCGTCCAGGAAGATTAGATAGAAAAATACGTGAGTTAAAGTTTTTTTCCTGCTGTGTTCTCTTTGTCTATGTCCATTTCTCTTTCCATATCTCTTCCTCACACCCTAATTTGTTTAAAAAACAAAAAAACCTGACTGCAAAAGAATTTCTTATAATTTTTTATTTTCAGATATTGATTTACCAAACGAACAAGCAAGATTAGATATATTGAAAATCCATGCAGGTCCCATTACAAAGCACGGTGAAATAGGTAAGGAAATAACCTTTTTAATGTATATTTACATTTGGTAAATGAAGCAAAATGCTATTAGATATCACTGACAGTCTACCAAATCTGGTTTTAAATTTACCAAACATGGAAATCTCTTATATTCAGCTAATATTTATTGAGCATCTTGTGTATGTTAGGAATTGTTCTAAATGCTGGGGATATACCAATGAACAAAACAAATTCCTGCCATATAGAACTTACCTTCTTGTCAGAAAAGACAGACAAGGTCAGTAAAATGTTTAGTAAATTTGATGGTGATATGTGCTATGGAGAAAAATAAAGCAAGAAAAGGGAAATAGGTAATGCCAGGAGCCAGAATGAATAGATACATTCTTAAATGGAGGTGAGGTGGGGGAGGCAGAGGGAAGCCTTACCAAGAAGATGATTTTTAAGCAATGACCTGAAAAGGTGAAGGAACTAGATATTGATATTTGGGGCAAAATGGTACAGAGGAAACAACAAGAGAAAACCTTGAAGCAGGTGTATGGCTGGAACTATTCCAGGAGTAGCAAAGATGTCAAGGTGTCTATGGCAGAGTAAATGGACAGTGGTAGCAAGTGAGATCATAGAAGTGATGGGAATCAGATTGTGTACAACTTTATTGAGGTCATTGTGTAGGAACTTTGGCTTTTATTTTACTATTTTTGTCATTGGAGGATTGTGAGCAGAGGAATGATACACTCTTACCTTTTGTTATTTTTAACTTTGTAGTGTAGAAAATTAGAAATATATACAAGTGGAAATAAGAGTATAATGAACTTCTAACCCTAGGTTACTCATCCCCTACCTAACTTTAATAATTATTAACTCTTGGCCAATTTTGTTTGATCTGTAATCTCTTCCACCTCTTACCTTCCTTCTGGATTTTTAAAAAGCAAATCCCAGGCATTGTATTGTTTCATCTGTGAATATTTTGAAATTGACTTGTATTAAATAAGATCATTCTGGTTGCATGTAGAGGGGCAAGAATAGAAACAAGAGGATCAGTTAGGATATCTCCATAATCCAGGCAAAAGATGGTGCTGTGGTCCAAGGTGGTACCAGAGTCTTAAAATGATGAGATTCTGCACATACTTTGCAAATAGAGGTGACAGGGCTTGCTGATGAATCAGATGTGGGATGTGAGCTAACAAGAAGAACCAGGGAAGACTTAGATTTTTGACTCACAACTGGAAAGATGGAGTTATCATCAATTAAAATGGGGGAAGACTGGAAAGATTAAGTTTTAAAGGGAGAATAAGGAGTTTGATTCTGACTATATTAAAGCTGAGGTGCCAGTTAAATACCAAATAAAGATGTTGATTGGTAATTCTGTATGCAGTTAGTTTATTGGGGTGGTCTTTGCTGGTGATATAATTGTGGATAATAACAGCATAACATTATTTTTAAAGTCTTGAGATTAAATGAGATTTCTGAGGAAGTAAATGTGGATAGAGAAGAGGTTCAACAACTGAGCTAATTCCAATATTAAGTTGAGATGAAGAACCATCAAGGGAGACTGAGAAGGTATAGTCACAGAGGGGAATTAAACTGGGAGCGGTGATGTCCTGGAAGATAAATGAAGAAATTGTTACAAGGAGGGAGTAATTTCCTGTTAAATGCTGACAGTGGGTCAGATAAAAAGACTTCTGACAATGGACCTTTGGATTTACTATGTGGAGATTATTGGTGACCTTATTAAAGCAATTTCTTTGGAGTGGTGAGAGTAGAGCCTACCTCCAGTGGGTTTCAAGGAGATTGTAGGGAGAGGCTTTGAGTTCAGACATTTCTTTCAAGGAGTTCTGCAGCAAAGGGAGAAGAGAAGAAATGTAGCTGCAGTGAAAATGGAGATGAAGATTTGGAGGAGCTTTCTTTAAGATGGAAGAATTTACAACACTTTTAATGCTAATGCAAGCGATCTAGGAGAGAGAAATTGATGATGCGCTTTCCTTGAAGAGAAGGTTGGCCCTGTCTATGAGCATAGACTTCATTTATGAGACTAGGAGGAAAGGCAAATAAATAGATGCTGATGATGACAGTATCTCAAATATGGCAAAAACTTGTAGAATTGTTCTTCTGAATGTGTTTATTTTCTCAGTGAAATAGGAAGCAAGTTCGGAGTGAGGTTGGGGGATTATTGTTAGACATTTGAGGACATGGGAGAAATTATAAAATTGTTATCTCCAGAAGTGAGAGAGTGCACTCTAGGATGAGGTCAGCAAACCATTGCTGTGGGCCAAATTCTGTCTTCTCTTTTTGTAAATAAAGTTTTATTGTAATAACCACTCCAGTTTGTTTATATATTGTCTGTGACTGGTTTCCCACTACAATAGCAGAAATGAATAGTTTTGACAGAGACCACATGACCTGCAAAGCCTAAAATATTTGCCGTCCAGCCCATTATAGAAAATTTGCTGACTCCTTGACTAGGGAGCATTATACTATTCTAGTATAATTGCCAGGCAGCTTTACAAACCCTTAGAAGTTAATGGTCCAAAAATGATTACAAATAGTTGATTATTGCCTCTCACTAACTTTCTCATTGCTTATGTGAAAATAGTTTTGAGCTGGAAAGACTGAGCTAAACTAGGGATGCCAATTTATAGGTTTTTTTCAATACTGAGCTCTTGCTAGGTGCCAAATACTGTGCCAACCTTGGGAATCCCTGCTCTCAGGATGCTTACATGAACTTGAACCTGAATGAAAATTAATTAATGAGTATTTGTCTGATTTCAGATAGACGTCAGCATACTGTAGATGGCCTGACAAAGGGTGTCTCAACAGAATTACACCGTAGTAGCCCATGCTGTCTCTTATTTCTCTCCTTATTCTCTATCAAGTCCGTAACCGCTATTTCAAACTAATAGCTCTTTAATTCGAGTCTGTCTTGTGGATAAAAAGGTCACATAACCATCACTGTTATCATAGATCTGATACTTCTCTACTTGGAGCCTGCACAGGAACTAGGAAAGCTAGCCATTTTAAATGGTTATTTAAAAATACATGATTAAAATATGATGAAAATTTTTTCTGATGACCATTTTTGGTATATCTTATATTAATGTCACTAAATTCCATTGTGGTTAACAGTTGGTTCTGAATGTTCTAGGTTTATTCAAATTGAAGATTTGTTTACAGTTTTTATAAGAGTCATGGCTTCACAGATAACTCAAGTTCACGTGTATATAACTGTTTCAAGTCTGCATTGAAACAGGTTAAGAGGCTTTCAGATCTTGATGCTGTTTCTTGGGGTTAAAGTTTCAGAAGTATAGTATTTCTGTTTAGTGCTGGCTTACTTAACAAAAGTATAATTTTTGGTGGTTAATATTGTGGAGGACTTGCTAAATATTGTGGAGGTATGTTAACAGATGATACCTAGCTGATCAAATTCAAAGCAAGCTCTGTGTGCAGTTAAGTTTTCCATATGGGCATAAATCAAGAGAAGAGTTTATTTATGTATCTATGTATCTATCTATTTATTTCTAATTTCCAGTATTTTTTCCTATACAGATTATGAAGCAATTGTGAAGCTTTCAGATGGCTTTAATGGAGCAGACCTGAGAAATGTTTGTACTGAAGCAGGTATGAGTTTAAAGTGCAGTTCTTACTACTGATTTTGATTTGTTTAATTTACTAAAAATGTGTTTAAGTTTATTCAAAAGCAGAGCCTGGGCTTTGCCAGGATTTGGGTGCTTGGTGTTTTTGAGAATTGATTCCAGGAAGCAGGAGAGAACAGGCAAGTGAGTTGGAAAGAAGCAAATCTATAATAAGGGTGAACCATTGAGGTAGATCCTATAGACAGGGGGGTTTGATTTGATGAAACCTCAGAGAAACATACAGAATGCCTTCCAGGATTACCTGGCTGAAATATGGAGACTGGAGCATTTATTTACCAGCTCTCATCCCCCATGAGAATTTGCCCTTGGGGTTGTTAACTCCTTTATACTTATGTATGCCTTAGGGCAGAATGTGGAAAGACATGCATGTGATAGCTTACTGGCCCCTTGAAGTAAGTCTGAGACCCTGCAGAACTGTCTGCCACACCTCTGGCTGAAATCAGACTGGGCCAGCCCTGGAAGTAATCTGCAAAATGGATAACATGTTTTCTGATACTAGTCTGTTAACAATAAGCTTTGCAAGATTGATTTATGAATTTTGTGATCATGCAACTTATGTAAAATGTAATCTTTTTTTTTTTTAAGATTTTTTTTATTTGTTTATGTGAGAGAGAGGGAGAGAGAGAGAGAGAGAACAAGCAGGGGAAGGGCAGAGGGAGAAGGCAGGCTGAGCAGGGAGCCTGACCTGACGCTTGATCCCAGGACTCTGGGATCATGACCTGATCTGAAGGCAGACGCTTAACCTACTGAGCCACCACCCAGGCACCTCAAATGTAATTGTTTTTTATTAAAATTTTCTCTGTGGATTATGTGATCCTATTTTTTTTTAGTTCTGGTACCAGGTGGCTTTAAAACTACAGACAGACTGATTTAGTCTTTGTCTTCCACATAGAATCTTAAAATTAAAAAATTTAAGGGTGGCTCGGTGGCTCAATTGGTTAAGCGTCTGACTCTTGATCTCAGCTCAGGTTCTGATCTCACGGTTGTGTATTTATTATAATAATGATGAAAAAATAAAAAATTTTTGCAGTAGTTTTTATATTACTGACTTTCATAGGTTGTGAGTGAATAGTTTTTAAGTATACAATATGTGATTTCCTCGTTTTTTTTTTTTTTTTTTTTAAAGATTTTATTTTATTTATTTGACAGAGATAGCCAGTGAGAGAGGGAACACAAGCAGGGGGAGTGGGAGAGGAGGAATCAGGCTCACAGCGGAGGAGCCTGATGTGGGGCTCGATCCCAGAACGCTGGAATCACGCCCTGAGCCGAAGGCAAACGCCCAACCGCTGTGCCACCCAGGCGCCCCGATTTCCTCGTTTTTATATCACCTATAGCCTTATTTTAACATTTCCTATAAATTAAATAGTGTTTAAAGATGTTGCTCAGACATGGCTTCTCCATAAGAGTATCTTCATGGGTATATTGTGACTCAGTATCTGGATCAAAAATCTACAGGTCTAGGGATGCCTGGATGGCTCAGTCGGTTAAGCGTCTGCCTTCGGCTTGGATCAAGATCCCAGGTTCCTGGGATCAAGTCCTGCATTAGGACTTGCTCAGCTGGGAGCCTGCTTCTCCCTCTGCCTGCCACTCCCCCTGCTTGTGCTCTTTCTCTTGCTTTCTCTCTGGCAAATAAGTAAAATCTTTTTTAAAAATCTGCAGGTCTAGAAACTCTCTAAGTACAGATCTGAGTAAATCATGCTCACAAAGACTTACTAATATAAAAAAAAATATTATGTGGTAAACTTGAATGTGGCTTAAACTACTTGGAATAACTTACGACATTCTCTTTCCAAAATCTACACTGGACCAAATTATTATTAGACTACTGCTTTGGTAAAATTGGAATCCAAACAAAAGCAATGTTATAATCCTAAAGGTTGATACCATCAAATTATGATATTTGCTTTTTTTTTTTTACTTTTTTTCAGTTTTATTTATTATGTTTTAAAGATTTTATTTATTAATTTGAGAGAGAGACAGAGCACAGGCAAGGGGAGAGGCAGAGGCAGAGGGAGAAGCAGACTCCCTGCTGAGCTGGGAGCCTGACATGGGGCTCGATCCCAGGACCTGGAGATCATGACCTGAGCCGAAGGCAGATGCTTAACCATCCAAGCCACCCAGGCGCCCCTTTTTTCAGTTGTATTGAGAAATAATTGACATATAGCACCACATAAGTCTATGTCGTACCGCATAATGGTTTGGTTTACATATATTGTGTAATGATTACCACAATAGTTCAGCTAACATTTATCTTCTCATTGAGATAGAATTAGAAAAAAGGAAAAATAGTTTCTCCTTATAATAAGAACTCTTAGGATTTAGTCTCTTTCCAATATATCATATAGCAATATTAGCAATAGCCATCATGTTGTATTACATCCCTCATACTTATTTATTTCATAACTAGAATTTTGTACCTTGCACATTTTTGAAAAGTTATTTTTCGCTGGGACATCTGGCTGGCTCAGTAGGTAAAGCATGCAACTCTTGGTCTTTGAGTCATGAGTTCAAGTTTCATGTTGGGTGTGGAGCTTACTTAAAATATAAGTATATATATATATGTATGTATGTGTGTGTGTGTGTGTGTGTGTGTGTGTGTGTGTGTGTGTGTGTAAGCTATTTCCAGTAAAGAGCTATAACTTCTGTGTGGATTACGATTTTAGCTTTTTAAATGGCCTGGGATATTCATATTTGGAGACACTGAAATTCTTTGGTTTTCTTTTTATTAGACTTCAAGCCTTTTTTGCTAACATATCTTTCTGTAATTTAAAATAAACTTAAATTCAGTTATAGTTGTTTTTTCCATGCAAATCCTGAGATTATCATCCTTTTCGGATTAGGATGTATCTCAGATTCAGTCATTCACTAAACAATGATTTGGAAATAGTCATATGCACAAAGTTTGGAAAAATAACTTACCTACTTTAGTTGTAACCTTCAAAACAGGTTTTAAAACTTCACTTTTAAAGGACTAGAAATTTCCATTCACGAGATTTCTGAGTACAACAGAGTGTTTCTAAGACTGTACAGAAATCTTTAAAGAGAGAAACTAACCCTTGAAATCTTCTATTCCATTGAATGTATGTAAGTGAAGGTCAATATAAGCAGATCTTTAATGAAAATATTAGTAGGATTCATTTAATTAGCAGATAGTGATAACCTCCTAGCTTTAGCTTGTCATGAAATTACGATTGTCTCAAAATCTTGGACCCATATCCATGATATACCTAATGCTTCAAAACACACACACACACACACACGTTTTACCCCTTTATCAAGTAGTTGACAAGTAACTTGTCGATAACTTGAAAGAAAAAGTTTTCAAGTTTGTAATACTTGAGTATCAAAGTCATATAAAAATATCAATTTGTACATAAGTAAGGTAAATTTTAATATGTGAATAATGGCACTGGTTTTTGATATAAAGGCAGTGTTGACTTTCTTTAATTGTATTATCTAAGCTTTTGATTATTAACGAGGGGAAAGACTATCAAAATTACTAGAGGTGTTTTGTGTTTTTCCAAACCATACATGCGTTCCCTTCCTCCAGGCAATTGTTGCCTGTAAAGAAGCTACTGCTTAAAATGTCTTTGGTTGATTATTGAGTTTTGTTTGTTTTGCTTTTTCAGAATGTCATCGGATACAGGGACTGTGTGAGCTAGATTTTAAATATCCAGATTGTTGTCTCATTGTTGTCTAGCTTCGTTGTCTAGCTTTTGGTTTGGAAAATAATGCTCACTGTAGTTAAGTTCAATTAATTGAACAATGATGGTTGTTTTTAACAAATTAGAGCTACTGGCTCAGAAGTAGTAAATCTCGGCTCCTTCACATTTACTTCATAGAATTACTTAGTTTTCGTAAAAGACTTTTTTTTGAGATATAATTGACAAATAACATGTTAATTTCAGGTGTACAGCATAATTATTTGATATTTGTTCTTATTGTGAAATGACCACTACAATAAATCTAGTTAACATCCATCACCACATGTTGTTAACAAGATACTTTTTCTTGTGATGAGAACTTTTAAGATCTGCTCTCAGCAATTTTCAAATACACAATACAGTTTTTTTTTTTTTTTTAAGGATTTTTTTAATTTGTCAGAGAGAGAGAGCGTAGCAGGGGTAGCAGCAGGTAGAGGGAGAAGCAGGCTCTCGCTGAGCAAGGAGCTTAATGTGGGACTGAGTCCCAGAACTCTGGGATCATGACCTGAGCTGAAGGCAGACACTTAACTGACTGAGCCACCCAGGCATCCCTACAATACAGTATTATTAAGTCTAGTCACCACGCTGTATACTGCATCCCCAGGACTTATTTTATGATTGGAAGTTTGTGCTTTTTGACGACCTTCACCCATTTTGCCCCCCCTTTAGTTTTCTTATAATTAACAAATTAGTCACATATTACATACAGTCATGTTGTTTTATTCTCCACAGGTATGTTTGCAATTCGTGCTGATCATGATTTTGTAGTACAGGAAGACTTCATGAAAGCAGTCAGAAAAGTGGCTGATTCTAAGAAGCTAGAGTCTAAATTGGACTACAAACCTGTGTAATTTACTGGAAGGTTTTTGATGGCTGCATGACAGATACCGGCTTAATGTAAAAATAAAGTTAAGGAAAATTATGTATTGGCAATGATCTCATTAAAAACATATGAATAAAAATAAGTATGAATAACATTGTAAAAATTAGTAATTCAAGTAATTCTACTTTTAAGATTGGTACAGAAGAAATTTGTATGTTCGTTAATGTTGCATTTATTGCAGCAAAAGTTATAAGACTATGTTAAAGCTTTTCGTATTTGCTGTGTGAGCATTTTGTAAAACATTGAAAGTAGTTTGAAATAGTACAAGAGAGCATTTCTAATGACTTATTTTATATCATTTGTTTTCCTCATCCTAAAAAGTTGAATAAAATCTGTTTGATTCAGTTCTCCTACACATATTTTTGTCTTTTTTAAAAATACATTTATTATGGTCATTTATATTCTTTAGTAAATCAACTATTTAATAACCAAAATGAGTTGTATTTAGATGACAGACTTTTAATTTTAAAACTGTACCCACACTCATTGTTCCTAAGAGCGTCTTGTTATACAAAGCATAGACATGTATGTCTATATCGATAATGGAAGGTCTTTATTTACTCTTCACCTACTATGGTTATTCTGTGTGATAGTTAATTGAAAAGTACACGCATATCCATAACCTTTTTTTAGATTATGATTAAAAGTAGTATTTGCTAACAAATGTGACTTTTTCTTGATTTGTGTGAGATGAGCATTCCCTTTTTAGAATGTTAAGGTCTGGACCCTCTTCCCAGAAAGTTACACATATATACACACAATTTTGCATATACTAAAATTAAAGGAGATCTATCATTTCCAGGCCCACCACCTATTGACTCTGTAGGTATCTATGGATACCAAGCTAAGAGTGTCTGATGTAGAGGATGTTGATGTCAGAAATGTTCAAAGCAAAAGTTCTGTTACCTACACACAATTCTTTCTATATCACGTGGAATTAAAGCCTTAACGAATTAAAATAGGAAATCATCATTGGGCATCAACTGAGATCTTATCAAAGGTGCTGTTTAAAAAAAAAAAAGACGACTTCAGTTTCATAAACACTAAAGAATGTATGATACATGATGTCCGTAATTATACAATCATTCTTCAAATTAAAAGCTTACTAGAGTATTTTGTGTCTTTTTATAACTTTAAAAGGTAGAGAACAGTTTACATAGTGGTAGAGAAAATGGAGCACTCAGGCTAACCATCTAATACTCAAATTATTGAACAGTTCTATATATGTTGGCAGTGTGTTTCATAAAAATGACTATAAAAATAATAGGATGTCTGTCAAGGGGGTCTTGGTCAAATTTCCACGTGATTCTTTTAACTTTATTCATTGTAATTAGCAATTTAGTTAATGACTTTCTCGCCTTTCTACTTTTTTTTTTTTTTTAAAGAATCAGTTTGGTTTACAAATCTTGAAAGTTTTAAGATGGATTCTTCTTGCTTCTATGTTTGGTTTTCCTCATCTGTTTAAAAATAAAAAGGATAACAGTATCTCCCTAGGCCCAGAGAAAGTATCCTGTACCTCACCTCTATTGACAATATACTATTAACAGACTCAAACTCCTTTTTAAAAGATTCTGAAAGCCATGTAGTTTATTAATACAATTATATATAATAGGAATATTTCAACATAAACTTTGAAAGGGAGAGACCTTCCTTCAGTATGATGTATAATTTACTGAGTGAACTATCAGTTTCTATTTCTTAGGATTTTCTATTTGCCATTGTTTCTTGAGATTTTCTAGTCATGTTCCCAAGTATTCTTAAAAGTCCACCGTTAGTTTGCTTAAAAGTGATGGGTGTTTCATTTTTTGTGTAGCATTAACGTAGTTTTAAGAGGAACTCTTCATTTATTACTGTTTTGGTTATAACCTCACCACAGACCGCGCAGGATTCTGAGGGAAGAAACTACAGTTTTCTTTTCGGATGCCAGTTTCTGTTGGCTAGATGTTTTGCCCGTTCTTGTACTACAGAAGGGATCTGCGTCCAGTCTGGAAGGGGCAGAGCTGGTCTGGTTTGTCCCACTGCCTTTCCCAGGACTTTCACTCGTTCCCTGCCTTCTGCCGCAGCCCCACCTCCTCCACACCGGGTGAGCTTCGTCCGTTGCCCCTTCGAGGCCCCGCCCCCCTCGCGTCTGCGCTCTGGCGAGGGGGCGGGGCAGCGGCGCGCTGACACCTGGCGGCAGCGGGGGGCGGGCGGAAGGCAAGCGTGGGCTGGGATTGGCTGGGGCAGTGCGGGGAGGGCGGGGGGAAGGAGGGGAGACGGTTGTAGGGCTCTCGCTTGTGCCCGAGCCTGTGCGGCCTGAGGGGCGCGGAGACTCAGGGGGAGGGAGACGGCAGCAGCATGGCGGCCGGGTGTGAGCCGCCCAACCCTCCTCTTCCCCACTGTCGCCGCCGTCGCCGCCGGAGTCGCTGGGACTCTTTAGTCTGCGTGTGTTAGTTGTAAGCCCGCTGCCCGCCCGTCAGTCCTCCGGTCCACCCGCCCTCCTTCCTTTCTCTGCCACTGGCAGCCCGAGGGTCGGGCGGGCCGGATAACTCCCACTCCCACCCCACCCACAAGCCCGGGGCCGGGACCATGGAGGACGTGAAGCTGGAGTTCCCCTCGCTCCCGCAGTGCAAAGAAGACGCTGAGGTGAGTTTGTCCGGTGACTGCCACGCACAGGCCTCCCCGTGTGGCTCCTCGGCCGCGGGGCGACCCCAGGCCCCAACCGTCGAAGTCTCCAGCTCCGTCGGAGCCCTGTTGCCTTCTGAGACCGTCCTGGGACCTCGGGGAGCAGCCTCCCTCTCACGGGCGGTGTGCTTTGACCCTCACTCACTCAGTACCTTTTCCCCTCCTGAGACTGGTGGAGGGGCTGCTGGGTCTGGGCTCCTTCATTCAGTGGGAAGGGCAGCAGCAGTCCGTTCTTCCCCAGGCTCGGCGTCGAGGACTTACTTTGAGTAAGGTTCCCCTTTTTATTGCCAAGGCAATACGAGGTAATGTTTTACATCTCAAGTTGAGGGATATTTTGGTGTCATCGATTCGCTTGTGGGACACATGGCCCTACATGTGAAATAGATCTGGGACCTGAACTTTCGAAGTGCGCCTTCAAAAAGTTTTCCAAAGTAGTTGTTTGTTTGGTTTTTTGTTTTTTTTGAGGCAAAGCCTTGACCCGCAGAATAAAATGTCACAAAGCTAGTTCATTTGAATCTAAAAACTGCGGTCATGAAACTTGCCCTTTGGAGGGGAGTTGATATTGAGAATGAAATTCTTTATAATCTGTTCTCCTGATTTCTAATTCGGGATTTTTTGTACTCCACCTTACTTCTTCCTTGCCTAAAATTTGTATTGAGTTTTTTCTCCCATCTCTTGCTAGTTTAAAATAAAATGATGTTACACCCTACTAAATTAGAATTTTCTGATGACTAAATTAGTAACAAGACAAGGATACTCAGGAAAAGAAAAAGACAAGGATACTCAGTTATGCTGTAATTGGATCAAGGAAGGTTAAAATTTCTAGTTCTAAATATCTTAAAAATAATTGGAAAATAAGGCTGTATTTTTAAGAAACCTCAGTTTATACCAAATATTCTTTTGAATATCTTCTTTTGGGGTTCTCATTTTTTATTTGGAGGGATCCTTTGCTTGTGGTAGTAGTCTTTCAGAATTTCATATTTTAAGAGTCTTAATTAGGAAAAAGTTGAATTTAGATTATTTTAAAAAATAAATTTACATTTTTTTCTTTGTTTAATATGGAATAATGTGAATGGGGAATATGCTTTTTGTCCTTAAAGTGATTCAGTGATTTTAGTCTGGAAGCAACCTGAAGAAATAAGTGTAGAGCATTCTCTCTTTTAAGGTGAAGAAATTATAGCTTACTGAGAATAAGTGATATGCCAAGGTAATAGTAATAAGACACAGTTGAGGACCTTGGTCTCTTGATTCCTAATTCATTGTTTTTAATACACCTCAATTCTTCTCTTCTCTGATCTTAAAAATTCTAGTTTAAAATGTTTACAAACTTGCATTTAATCTTTATTATGTATATGTCTTACTCCTGTAAAATTATAAAATCTTACTGGGAATATAGCTTTCCTCTGCAAGGACAGAAGTAATGCTTAAAGCGTAGTAGATAATGATGCAAATATTATTTACTGAAAGCCAATTCGTTCTTTTTTTTCAGAGCATGGGATGTTTGTTTTCTTTTGGTTGCAAGTGACAAAACCAACTCAGACTAGCTTAAGCAAAAGGAGAATTAAATCCAGAAAGGTAGGGGTGCAGCTGGTCTCAGGGACTTGACTAGACAGTATTATAAGGCATCAGAACTACCTCTGCCTCTTGTCAGAGCTTGTCTCTACTTTTTCTCAGGGTTTCTGCTTTTACTCTGGCGTCTCTGCAGATACGGAGTTTAACTGTCAGCTGCTTCAAGGTCACACTCTTACAGAGCTTACACATTAAGGAATAACATCTCTCTAAGCTTCATTATTTAAAATCTAGAGGATTGGCTTAACCTAGGTGATGAGCCCTCCTTTGGATCAGTCCCTATAGCCATAAAGGGGAGAATACAATGAGGAGCCCAATCTAGGTCATATACTCGCTTCTATGGCCAGGGGAGTGAAGTTCAATCATTGGTATCCCTCCAACCAAAACCACAGGAGCATTTTCACAGAAGATGGAGGGTCCTTTCTGGGCAGACAAAACTATAAATAACCATTAAATAGGGCATATAGTTACTCATGATAAACTAATAAAACAATGTTAATTTTCTAGTATCCCATGAGATAAGTAAAGTGTCAAATGGTCTTACATAGTTATGGTGACCAGCCAGTAATAGTGTTTTTCCATCTATTTAGGAAACATGTCAGGAAACCTAAATTACAATCCAAATCTTGTTTTAGTAAAAATGGAATTCAAGTAGAGAAATTTTAATGCATGCTCTTGATGATCGATGTGATCAGTCTATGACAGCTTGATGATCCTGTTATCTCTATAAGAATATTACTTCCACATTTCTTTAAGTACTAGTCCGAGTATTCCTTTAGGACAGTCCTAGCAAAAATTTAGCTGTGTTCAGATGGGTTTCCAAAAAGATTGTCACTCCTTTGTTTAAAACTTTGCTGTGATTTCCCGTTGTTTTAAGAATGAAGTTCAGACCCTTAACATTATCTGCAGGTTGTGTGCAATCTAGCATCTGCCTGCCTTTCTGACCTCATTATGAGCTACTGTTCCCCTTGCTCCCCTCTCTGTTTGCCCTAGCCATATTCATCTTCTCTCAGTTCCTGGAATGTTTTAGTTGCCTCCACCCTCTCACCCCCAACCAGGACCTTTGCCATTTTCCCCTGCTGTGGCTGCCAGCACTACCCTTGCCTCACCTAATTAACTATTTGCTCTTGGGTTAGATCTCACTTTAGGTATCATTTCTTTTTTTTTTTTTTTTAAGATTTTATTTATTTATTTGACAGAGATAGAGACAGCCAGCAAGAGAGGGAACACAAGCAGGGGGAGTGGGAGAGGAAGAAGCAGGCTCATAGCAGAAGAGCCTGATGTGGGGCTCGATCCTAGATCGCCGGGATCACGCCCTGAGTCGAAGGCAGACGCTTAACCGCTGTGCCACCCAGGCGCCCCTAGGTATCATTTCTTGAGAAAGGTGTTTCCTGATTTTGCCAACTCCACCTTTTTCCCCTCTCCCACCCTCTCACCTCCCAGAATAGTTTAATCCTCCAGGTTTATAAGTCTCTGTAGCACATGGTAGGTACTTTTATACCTACCTTGTAACAGGTATCATACTGGTAGTTTTGGTCAATGTCTATATTCCATGATAGACTGAAATTTTCATAAGGGAGTTTATTCACTAATATGTTCCTGTCTTATTCCCCACTGTTTCTTGCACTTAACACACTGTCTGGTATATACCATAAACTTAACAAATGTTTGTTGAATTAATGAAATAATCTTGATTGGTTTTGGTAGTAGAGTCTTGTGACAAGATTACAGAGTTTGTTTTTAGATGTGAAGAAAAGAGCAGCTTACACTTTCTGTTTTTACAATAAATTAGTTGCATAGTTAGGGCTATTGGTTTTATAATTCAGAAATTAATGTTTTCAGATAGAAAGTGTAATATAATTTATTTCAGTTGCAGTTTGGCAACTTTAATGTTACTCTTTCTATTTTCCTTTCTCTTTTGATTCCCATAGTACAGAATAAAAAATAGGAATTGCTTAATATTTCTGATTGAGGATCCTTTAAATTTAGAATGGTGCTTTTTAAACCTGACTGTAGAGTAGAATCACCCAGGGGGCTTTTTAAAAAATAACCATTCCTGGACCCTACCATCACTTATTCCGACTTGACTGCTGTGAGATGGAGTCAGATAATTCTAATGGCAGCCAGGTTTACGAGTAACTGACTTGAAAGTATCTTACTTGAATGCCCTTCTGTCTCTTGTTTTTGGGTGGAAAACTCCTTTGTCCTTTGGTTGAAGCAAAACTTGAAATAGGGATGAGAATTAAAGGAAGGGGCTTATTATGAAGAGGGCTAAATTTTTTGGAGAAGAGAAACTCTAATACTAATTTTTCTGTTTTGTGAAGTGTCCCAGCTCTGGTATAGAATTCTGATGATTTTCTTTTCTCTGAACTGCTCCTCCCATCAACTAAAATTCATAATCTATTTTGGTATTTCTAAAGGTTGTTATGTTTCATTTAGCCTGATCCATTTGATAATAAGAATTAAGTTTTTATCTGATGGTTACAGCCTATATTCTTTGCTGTGTTTATTTATTTACTGATCTTTGAATATTTTTCTATACCCTAAGTGCAATTTTAGAGCTCTTGTAACTGCATTTGTATGAGAAGGAAGGAGAAAACGTGAAAGATGTTTTTGTATTTTTCTTTTTTTAAAAGATTTTATTTATTTATTTGACAGAGAGCCAGCCAGTGAGAGAGGGAACACAAGCAGGGGGAGTGGGAGAGGAAGAAGCAGGCTCCCAGCAGAGCAGGGAGCCCGATACCGGACTTGATTCCAGTGCCCTGGGATCATGCCCTGGGCTGAAGGCAGACGCTTAACGACTGAGCCACCCAGGTGCCCCTGAAATATGTTTTAATATGCCATACCTTCTAGCTCATATTGATGATTGAAGGATTTTCACTTGTGAATTAATTTTCATCAGAAGCATAGTGTGTTTCACAATTAGGAGTATTTTTGTTTAGCTGGCTTGCTTTGGTTTGAAAAATATAGTTGGACTGCTTGGCTAATCGTCTAAATTTGGGAAACTGATTCTACTAATTAAGTACAGTAGTAATTCACAATAGATCATTGGGAATCTGATTTTAGCAGCATTGTGAGCAGGCTGAGATTAAGATTGAGTGTGATTCAGGCAAGACTTGGTTGTTAGAGACATGTTCAGACAGATGGACGTCTGGTAGAGCAAGGCTGTGAGCATGAATGACTTAAAATCTTGATCGAGTATGCTAAAAGCATTAGCAGAATTGATAGACAAGACAGGATTAAGATTTGTTTTGTAGGGTAGGTATTGGGACTAGGTAGACAAAGAGGGTAGATGCTTGAGATCAAAATCTAGTTCTAGCACTAGGAATAGTTTAATGAAATCTGTGAGAGAAAGCCTTTTAGATTTCAGAGGATCCATGTCTATTTCAGCAAGTCTGATGCTCACAAAAGTAGGCTGTGTGCTTTTTTGTTTGGTGAGTAGGAATAATTTTTTGTTCTCTCCTGCAGCACAACGTGCTTTTTACTCCTATAGTATCTTCCATATATAAATCATACACGTCCTACTGTATACAATCTTTCCAAAGCTCAAAATTTCTTTGAAGCCTCTTATTTCACTTAAAACTTCAAGTAAGTTTTGCATTCTATCCCATATGGTCATGTTTGTTTTAAAATAAATAAAAATAAAAATTAGTGGCCGGTCAGTGAAAACACTTTTTCTCCAAAAAAAAAAAAAAAAAAAAAAAATCTTTTGGTAAAATTGATATTCCAGAAGGAAGCACATTTATCCTGTGTCATTGAGTGCCTTCTAGCATATATAGTGCTAGATATTCCCTGGAATATATATACACCATTTCACTATATACGTCCTCCTGGTTTTTTTTTTTTTTTTTTTTTCCATGCACAGTTAAGGCATTTTAATTTAGGTAAACTCAAAAGTACACATTTCTTTAATCGCTTTTCTTCTTTCTTGTAACTCTGATAAGTTTCTTCAGGAAGATAAGGCTGTCTATTAGGCTAATCAAGAATATTTTTTTTAAAAAGGGAAAAAAAGATCTAGCACCATATATTTCCGTAATGTACAACTATCTTGTGCTTGTTCTGTGGCAGGCACTATGCTCAATGTTAGGGGTACCATGATGAAAATGACAGTCTTTGGCTTAAGTTCTTTAAAAACTTTTTAGTATAAAAAGGTTATAACATATTGGTAAATTAAACATACAAACATTCATTTTGTACAAATTGGTTACATTTCCTCCTCCATTGGCTTGGGAATTATATACTTTATTTCTATTAATCCCTATAGGTTAATCATCATCATTTTATGCAGCCAGTATTTGTTTAACTACAGCTGTGTCTGCCATATAGTTCCTTCTTACATTGAGAGACTGTAGAGTGTCAGTGTTTCTGAAGTCAACTACTTAGACTCAAAGTTAAGTTAGTTAGGCTCTCTGTGCCTAAAGTAGAAATGTAAGAGAAAACAATACCTTTTCTTTTGTGGAGGGCAGAGACAGAGGGAGAATATTAAGCAGGCTCCAAATAGGCAATGAATATTATGATTTCTGTAGCCATAGTTTAGTTTTCTCTGTTCTTGAACTTCATTTAAATGGAATCATGTAAAATGGACTCTTTTGTTTATGACTTTTTAAAAACATTTATTAGAGCGTGCGTGTGAGTGGGGGAGAGGCAGAGGGAGGGAATCTCTAAGCCAAATCTCTGCTGAGTGTGGAGCCCAACACAGGGCTTGATCTCACCACCCGTGAGACCACAGCCTCAGCTGAAACCAAGAGTCAGATGCTCTGAGCTGAAACCAAGGGTCAGTTAACGTCATGACTGAGCCACCCAGGCGCCCCTGTTTATGTCTCTTTTCATTGAACATAATATCTGTGAAATTCACCTATATTGTGTTTATGAGTAATAGATTCTTTTTATTGCTCAGTACTATTTCATTGTATCATAATTGTCATGATCTCGTGGTCCTGAGATGGAGCTCCATGTGGGGTTCCTTGTTCAGCAGGAAGTCTGCTTGGGGATTCTCTCTCCCCTTCCCTCTACTCTTCCCCCTGCTCATGCGCTTGCATGCTCTCTTGCTCTCTCTCCCTTAAATAAAATTTTTTTTAAGATTTTATTTATTTGAGGGGGGGGGAGAGAGAGAGAGAGCGAGAGCGAGCGTGAGAGCACAAGAACAGGGGGAAGGAGAAGCAGATTCCCTGCTGAACAGGGAGCCTGATGCAGGGCTCAATCCCAGGATGCTGGGATCATGACCTGAGCCAAAGGCAGATGCTTAACCGACTGAGCCACCCAGGCACCCCTTAAATAAATTTAAAAAAAAAATTTTTTTTTAAATCTTTTGTGCCCTTTTTAAGATATCTTTTCTTTTTCCAAGGTTGTAAAGATGTTCTATGTTTTCTTCTAGAAGTTTTGTAATTTTTGCATTTTGTGTTTATACATACATAACTTTTTTTTCCTTTTATTCATCAAGTATGTATTGTGTGTCAGGCACTGTCATCAGGTGTTGGAAATAGATGCAACAGTGAAGACAGGCAAGATGTTTGTGTGGAGGGAGGGTTTGGGGTGGGGGTGGTGAGGAGAGGTCAGGATCAGAATTCATTTTATTTTCTAGACATTTATCTAATTGTTCCAGCACCAGTTGTTGAAAGACTTTTTTCTCCCTCCATTGAATTGCCTGTTGTCTTTCAGAAAAGTAATTGGTTGCATATGTGAAGGTCTTTTGGATTCTTCTTTTCCATTCCTCTGTTTGCTTTTAGTCTGGAAAAAGAAATTTGCCTCTTTGTGTTTGGTATACTGCTATTTACCTGTGTATTTCTTTACCCTTATCTTGTTTGGGATTTAGTGGGTTGCTTATTTCTGAGGTGTGGTGTCTTTAAACAGTTTTGGAAAATTTTCAGTAATATCTTATGTGATATTATCTCTCCTTTATTTTCTTTATCCTCCTTCTGTAACTTAGATTTTATGGATGTTAGACTTTTAAATTCTGTCTTATGTGTCTGTTAACTGATCATATTTTCCAACTCTGATTTTAGGTCATTTCTTCAGATCTATTTTCCAGTTCACAAATTCTCTCTTTAACTACGGCCTTTCTTCTGTTTAGCCTGTCCACTGATTTCTAATTTCATTTATATTTTTTCATTTCTACATATTCCTTTTGGTTCTTTTAAAAAATAAGTTTCTTAATCCTTGGTCATACTTTTGATGCTCTCATACTTTTGATGCTCTAAATGTGTTATATTTTTCATTGTCCTAATATCCACAGCCTTTGTGAATGTGATTCAGTTGTATCTGTTTTTTATGGTGGTTCATGTCCTCCTCTTTTTTTTTTTTTTTTTTAATTGTGAGCTCATTGAAACTTATCTCTGGGAATTATTTCTGATCTAGGTTTAGGGTATGCTTCATCAGAGAAAGTGCATTTGCTTCTCCCAAGAACCAAAGGACACTATCTACCCAGAACCACTTGACATTGAATTTTCACTTGGCCTCACAAAAATAATTGAATTTTCATGCCAAAGTTGAGTGAAGGCCAGATTGTGGTTAGGAAGACTCCATCCCACCACTACTACCACATTCGACTCAGACCCAAAGCTAAGAAAGGCAAGAGTACTCATTTCTATGGGAATGAGATGAGTTCCCCTCCTCCTCAATCTCCCCAGTTTATCATTCGCTGAGAGTGTTGCCTTTTGGCTTCTCAGCTTTTTGGTGTTGATCTGACTTCCCTCTTTGATCAGGTCCTACTCTTTGTCTTAAGTCTCACATGTACAGTATCATTTTAAATAAGGCCATGGTGAGGATGTGGAACAGCTAGAGCTCCCATACATTGTTGGTGGGAGTGTAATTTGGTTTTGGAAAACTTTTGGCAGTGTCTAATAAAGTCATATGTAGGCCTACCCTGTGACTTAGTAATTCCATTGCTATTTTTTAAAATTAATATATAACGTATTATGTGGGCACCTGGGTGGCTCAGTTGAGCATCTGCTTTCGGCTCAGGTCATGATCTTAGGGTCATGGGATCGAGCCCCACATCGGGCTCCCTGCCCAGCAGAGAGTCTGCTTCTCTCTCTCTCTCTGACCCTCCCTGCTTGTGCACTCACACACTCTCTCTCTAAAATAAATTAAAAAAAAACCACATAAAATGTATTACTTGTTTTAAGGGTACAGTTCTGTGATTCCTCAGTCTTATATAATACCCAGTGCTTATTACAACACACACCTTTCCCGGTGTCCATCACCCTGTTGTCCCATTCCCCTACACCCTACTTTTTTTTTTAAGATTTTATTTTTTTAAGCAATCTGTATACCCAATGTGGAGTTTGAACTCACAACCTCAAGATCAAGAGTCACATGCTCTTCCAACTGAGCCAGCTATACATCCCTCCATTGCTACTTTCATATCCAAGAGAAATAAATGCATGAGTGCATCAAAAGATGTATAAGATAATTTTCACAGTACCTTTATTCATATTTGCCCAAACCTGGAAGCTACTTAAATCTTCACCAACAGGACAGTGGAAAATTGTGGAATATTCATACAATCATATATTGCACAGCAATAAAAAGGACCAAATTACTGACATACATGACAACATGGATGAATCTCACACACATTAGGTTGAGTGAAAGAAGCCAGACATAAAATAGTACTTGTGATTCCATTTATATTAAGTTCAGTGACAGGCAAAACTAATCTATAGTGATAGAATTCAGTCGTCATCTCTGAAGAGAGGATATTGACTGAGAAGAGAAGGAGAGAACTTTCTGGGATGATGAAAATCTTGATCTGGGTAGTGATTACATGGGTGTATTGCCTGTGGAAGTTCATAGAGCTCTATATTCAGATTTGGGCATTTTAACACTTCATTGTGTGTTCTTTTATACCCCCATTTAAAAAGAACAGAAAGAAGTATAAGGCCATGAAAGATCAGATCCTCTTCGGGTATGGCTTCTTAGGGTTTATAGCCTACTAATACCACATTGCTAAGATCCATTTTCAACATGAAAGAGCAAAAATTCTTTCTCTTCTTTATTAAAAAGAAAAACTGCTGACTGTATTGCAGGAGTGCTATTCTGTCTTTTCTGTAGCCAAACTCAAGAGGTTTGCTGCCTGGGGTGCATTAAATTGAACACAACCCAAAGAAGTATTGAAAGCAAAGAGTTTGGGGGCACCTGGGTGGCACAGTCAAGTGTCTGACTCTCGCTTTTGGCTTAGGGTCTTACATCAGCGTTGTGGAGACTGCTTAAGATTTTTTCTCTCTCCCTCTCTTCTCTCTCAAAAAACGGGGAAAAAGGGGCGCCTGGGTGGCGCAGTCGTTAAGCGTCTGCCTTCGGCTCAGGGCGTGATCCCAGCGTTCTGGGATCGAGCCCCACATCAGGCTCTTCCGCTATGAGCCTGCTTCTTCCTCTCCCACTCCCCCTGCTTGTGTTCCTCTCTCGCTGGCTGTCTCTATCTCTGTCAAATAAATAAATAAAATCTTTAAAAAAAAAAAAAAAAACGGGGAAAAAAAACAAAGAAAGGAAGAGTTATTACTTATCACAAGGAGACAGGGAAATGGCTCTCAAAGTACCATCTGTCTCCTCTTGGGGTTCATGCATAAATTTTTATTCTGTGTGCTAGGCAACAGGGCCAGGGAGCTTGATACATTAAGGAACTTACACATTTTGTTACCTAGACACTTGGTTTCAACTGCTCATGCTTAGTATGTCAACATGCTAGTACATACATTGTATGTTCGAAAAATATTTGGAAAACCTCGCCCTTGGGAGGAGATCTTAGTATGATAATGAGCTGGAGGTAACTTTAGGGCACCTGGGGAGGGGGGTACTGCTATGCAGGGCCTCAGCTCCAAACTGGCTCAAACTGGCTCACGGAAGAGGGTATCTGGTAGAACACCTAGCCATAGCTTGTTCTGCAAAACAGACACATTCTTTCCTGCTTTCCCTGCTTTCCCCCCTTCCCCCTCCTCCCTTCTGCTGATAGCCTGCAGCTCTCTGATATGAATAATTCCCCATTGCATCCTAGCTAAGATTTCTGTTACAGATGTATAACATTTCTATCTTACGTGTTAAAAATACTTTTTTGACTTGGAAAATCTAGGTGAAGGGTAAAGGGAATTCCTTGCACTATTTTTAACTTTTCTGTAGTCCTAAAATTATTTAAAAATGAAAAAGGGTTTGGTTGGTTGGTTGTTTTTTTCTTTGATAGGGGGAAGGGGCATAGAGAGAGGGAGAGGAGCAGACTCCACTGAGCGCAGAGCTAGATATGGGGCTCGATCTTATGACCCTGAGATCATGACCTGAGCCGAACAAGAGTCTGACACTTAACTGAGCCACCCTGTTTGTTTTTTAATTTTTTTAATTTAAATTCAGTTTAGATTGGAAGAACAAATACACAGATGTACTTTTTTTTTTTTTTTAAGATTTTATTTAGTTGAGAGGGAGTGAGGCAGTGAGTGAGAGAGCGAGCATGCACGAGGAGGGGGAGGGAGAGGCAGCCTCTCTGCTGAGAAGGGATTCCGATGTTGGCCTCGATCCTGGGACCCTGGGATCATGACCTGAGCTGAAGGCAGACACTTAACCAACTGAGCCAACCAGGTGCCCCCACAAATGTACTTCTAAGCATGTTACTATGTATGGTTGTAGAAATTGTCTGCATGTAACATTCACTGGATATTGGCTTAACAAGGCACATTATTTTCTACAAATTATTTCAATCACAAAGCATTTAAAATAACATTTTGGGTTAAAAAAATAAATTCAATTTAGTTAACATATAGTGTATTATTAGTTTCAGGGGTAGAATTTAGTTGATTCATCAGTTGCATATAACACCCAGTGCACATTACATCAAGTGCCCTCCTTAATGCCCATCACCCAATTACCCCATTCCCCCACCCAGCAACCTGCAGTTTGTTCCCTGTAGTTAAGAGACTCTTATGGTTTGCCTCCCTCTGTTTTTATCTTATTTTTCCTTCCTTTCCCCTATGTTCATGTGTTTTGTTTTTTAAATTCCACATATGAGTGAAATCATTTGATAGTTGTCTTTCTCTGACTGATTTTGCTTAGCAGAATACTCTCTAGTTTCATCCACAGCATTGCAAATAGCAAGATTTCATTCTTTTTGATGGCTGAGTAATATTCCATTGTGTATACATATCACTTCTTTATCCATTCATCTGTCGATGGACATCTGGGCTCTTTCCATATTTTGGGTGTTGTGGACATTTCTGCTGTAAACATTGGAGTGCATGTGCCCTTTCAAATCTCTGTTTTTGTATCCTTTGGATAAATACATAGTGTAATTGCTGGGTTGTAGGGTAGTTCTAATTGATGTATAATATTTTACTAGTTGCAGGTATATTACATAGTAATTGGGCAGATCTATATAATGCCCACGCTCACCATAAGTGTAGTTAACTTCTGTCACCTTACAAAGCTGTTCCAAATTATTGACTATTCCCAATGCTGTGCTTTTCATCCCCGTGACTTACTTTATAACTGGAAGTTTGTACCCCTTAATTCCTTTCACCTGAAAATAAAGGATTTTTTTAAAAAGTTTTTTCAGTTTTAACTTAGAAACCTCATTTTTGTTTATAATTCTGAGTTTTAAGCAACCACGTTAGAAACTTTTGGAGTGCAGTCCATTTACAAATGAGGACTATGCACTATATTTGATTCTTTGTATTAATTCATTGTAACTGCTTTTTTCTTTTCCCAGTTTTTCTTTATTTTTTAAAAAAGATTTATTTATTTATTTTGGTGAGGGAGGGGCGGGCAAAGGGAGAGGGAGAGAATCTCCAGCAGACTCCCTGCCTCTCAAGGAGCCCAGTGCAGGTCTTGATCCCAGGGCCCTGAGGCCACTACCTGAGCCGAAATTAGGAGTCAGGTGCTCAACTGACTGAGCCACCCAGGTGCTCCTCTTTTCCCAACTTTTTTTTTTCTTTTAACATCTATCTATCTATCTATCTATCTATCTATTTATTTATTTATTTATTTATTTTAGAGAGCTCCTATGCATGCACAAGTGGGAGGGGCAGAGAAAGAGGGAGAGAAAATTTCAGGCAGATTTCCTGCGGAGTTTGGAGGCACTGGCGGGCTGATGTCATGACCATGAGATCATATGAGCCTAAACCAAGAATTGGGCGCTTAACCCAGGCGCCCCTTTTACCAACTTTTTTTTTTTTTGAGATTTTATTTATTTATTTGATAGAGAGAGAGAGAGAGAGAGCACAAGCAGGGGGAGTGGGAGAGGAAGAAACAGGCTCCCCGCTGAGCAGGGAGCCCAACTTAGAGTTCGATTGCAGGACCCTGAGATCATGACCTGAGCTGAAGGCAGATGCTTAACTGACCGAGTCCCCCAGGTGCCCCCCAACTTTTAAAATGTTTTCTGTATTTTGCCATTGGCATTTTGCATTATTTTCCAACTTGTTTATTTTGGTCTGCATTCCAAAGACAGAATGAACTCCATACTTTTGTGAAGTGTATCTTTAGAGGGAATCAAACTAAAAGAATTTCAAGCCCAAGTAATATATGAAAAAGGCTGTTTGATAAGCATTTAGAGGTTTAGATCAGGGATGGCAAATACTTATCACTTAACATTCTTTCATCCATTACATATACTGCTCGTTGATCACAGTGCTCTTCTTTTTTTTTTTTTTAATTTTATTTATTTATTTGACAGAGAGAAAGAGACACAGCGAGAGAGGGAAAACAAGCAGGGGGAGTGGGAGAGGGAGAAGCAGGCTCCCAGCGGAGCAGGAAGCCCGATGCGGGGCTCTATCCCAGGACCCTGGGATTACGCCCTGGGCCGAAGGCAGACACTTAAGGACTGAGCCACCCAGGCGCCCCTTTTTTAAAGATTTTATTTATTTATTTGACAGAGAGAGAGACAGCCAGAGAGAGAGGGAACACAAGCAGGGGGAGTGGGAGAGGAAAAAGCAGGCTCCCCGGAAGAGCAGGAAGCCCAATGCGGGGCTTGATTCCAGGACTCTTGGATCACGCCCTGAGCTGAAGGCAGACGCTTAACAACTGAGCCACCCAGGCACCCCACAATACTCTTCTTCTTAAGTCTTTCCTCACACAGTGTTTTAGCTATCTCCTGCCAGTTGGTTAGAGTTGACATGAATCACAAAAAGGCTATTTGACATTTCTGATTTGGAGGATCAGTTTTGGGGAGAAATTTCTGTCATATCTGTTCTTTTAATTAATGAACTCTTCCATCCACTGTATGAAGTAACATAATTGTAATTTTGGAAGGGCGGTTACCTAAAGAATACCTTAATCATTGTTTCTTGTCACTTAAAATTTCAGGAGAAGCCAGTTGAATTTATAGAATATTAAAGTACAGTGGATTTTTTTAAAAATCCATACACTTGCATGTCACATCTTTAACTTTTAATTGGATAACATTTTTTATATGTGATTTACTTTTATTCTTGTGTTTTCCTTCCATCTTTAAGGAATGGACCTACCCTATGAGACGAGAGATGCAGGTAAGATAACCTTTTTGTTTATTCAAATCAACCCATAGTATTATTATCATTATTAAATAACCTAATTTCGCAAACGATTTGAGACCTGTTGACTCATAATCTGTAGGTTCATCATCAATCAGCATATCTAAGGTTAATCGTGGATCTTAAAAAGATGGGAAGTGAATTGTTTCCTTTCCTCCTTAGATTAGAATCATGGACATAGTAATATATGTGTGTGCTTAATAAATCACTTTGTTTTTCCTTATCGGAAAAATTGGGTACAATACTTTAATTCCTTTTGAACCGGTTTGTTTTCTGTGTCTGCCTAGTTTAGATAAGTCTGAAAGAGTTGACTATAAGGCAAATCACTCTTGAATAATTGTTCTTTTTTGTGTCTGATTTCCAGTCAACTTCCATAATGAAGTCCTCCGGAAGACTAAGTTGAAAACTCCCAATATGGAATGATAAAATGATAGTTAACCCTCATAGCAGTTTGTTTTTCTTTCACATTTCTTACCATTTACAGTCACTCTGCTAGCCCCAGAATCAAGCAATGTCTCCTGTTCCTGGGAACACCTTGACTTATAAAAATCTGTTTCTTTTCTCTATTAGTGAAAATTCTCTCTTTTAAAGTATCTGAGTACCTATGAAGCATTTTACTTGATGCTATGGGGAATGTAAAGAGGAGTAAAATGTAATTTCTGCCCACAAGAAGCTAGTAGGAGAAATCAGACTTATGAGCAAATAATTACAATTTTTCATAGAACTGAACTGTAAAATTATACTATATTAGTATCTAGCATATGATATAGCCCGATTAAAATCTTTCTGTATTGAATTTACATAGAATAAATTTTAATCTAGCATTTGGAAGGTGTTTATTTAAAATTGTTGAAACTCTTGTCAGTAGGCAAACATTTGATGTTGGTCTTTTTTAAACTTTGCAATAATACTTTTATTAACTATAGGTAACAAAAATTCTAATCTTGTGTTTTGTGCTTTTGATTTGGCTGAATAAGGTTTTGTGTAATTCCAAAGGGGTAATTTTCTTTATGCCTATTTTATTTTTAGACTATATTATTAGACTATTTTAGAGCAGAGAATATAAGTAAAATTAGAGCTGTTTTATTAATCTAAAAGACAGTCATATAGGAGCATCTGTATGGCTCAGTTGGTTAAGTGTTGGACTCTTGATTTTGGCTCAGGTCATGATCTTAGGGTCATGACACTGAGCCTCTCCGTGGGCATGCAGCCTGCTTAAGATTCTCCCTCTCCCTCTGCCTCTATACCCCTCTCTTTTTTTAAAAAAAAAGATAGTCATATAATACGCTAATTTTACCCAAACTGCTTCTAAAAAGCACTGTGGATGTTCAGATATCTGACTTTTCAGAACTATATTTAAACTTTAAATGTCTCATTTGATATATAAAGCACATCTGCATTTCTCTTCCCAGTCATTGCTTAGTGTGCTGGGAAATGTTCCCTAAATTACAAGCTTTTTAGCAAATTATTATAACTATGAAAATACTCCACAAATCCACTTATATATAAGTACATAATTTGTATAGCTTTAAATTGTTAATGGTAAATATCTCAATTTTTTTTTTTCCTAGGAAATTTTACCTGGATTGTTTTTAGGTCCATATTCTTCTGCTATGAAAAGCAAGGTATGAACTTTAGGTTAGGTTAATCAAGAGACTATTAACCAACTTTTTTGGAATAAATTTTTTTAGTAGTAAGAGTTTTATTTGAGGGAAGGTCCACAAATATTGCATGTTATTCTGGAGTGCCTATCACTTTTTAAATTTTACTGGACCATGATTGTCAAGTGTTTCACCACAAATCACAAATAAGTATATTTGACATTTTAGTTAATCTTTCCTTTCCGAGGGTAAATGTGTGTGTGTGTGTGTGTATGCACGTGTGTTTTAATTGATAAAATCTTATTTCTGTTTTTCCAAACCTCAGAGACCTGGATGCTCCAGGCTGTAAAGTGTTCTATTATCTGTCTCCTATATAGTCAAAGTGAAATGGATTTCTTTAGTTAACACTGTTAACAGGGTAAATTTCATTTTAATATATGAAGCAATTTTGTTGCCACTTCCTAGAAGATTCAGTCCTGTGAATTAGGACAGTGCTACTAGTTCCCTTTGAATTATAATGTGAAACATACCACATGCTTTCCCCAGTACCCTATTTAGAAGTCAGTATTCTTGTATATGATATCTACCTACAGTAAGTTTTGTAATAATAATAAAAAAAAAACAAAAAAAGCAAAACTAGAATTTTTAACTTTAATGTTTAATGTATTTATGAGTTTCAGATGAACAGGGAGTTTTTTAAAACTAGAGTCATTTCTTTGAAACTGGAAGGTTTTTTGACTATTGAGGCATATGTAAGAGTAAACCTATCTTTGATGGCCTACAGCTAGGTTGGAAAGAGTGGGGTGTTGGTAAAAAAAGAAAGAAAATACTAAGGAAAAGATAGATAACTGTAGACTTAACTGTGACTTACAATAAACAAACAGAAGTCAAATAAAAATTCACAAAATACTGGCCTTCAAGATGGTTTTAGATTTTGGATTTAGATTGATTTTTGTATTCCTACAGCGTTTTATAATATACCTATTATAGTATTTGTCGCATTAAATTACAAGTATTCGTTTACAGATCTCCTCAAAACCTCTTCCCCCTCAATTTCACCATGGTCTAATTATTAGGAAAAGTTTCTGTGGCAAAATTAGATTATTTTCCATTCTGAATCACCATAGTACAGCTCATACTCCTTTTCATGGCATCATCCAAAAAATATATAACAACAACAAATAATAATAAAGATAAACCTTAGGGAATAAATTCCTTTTCTAATATTTAGTTAAGCCTGTCGTTTATTGCATTCAAATACATTTGAACTGTTTGTGTACAATTTTTTTGTGGTTTGTAGGTATGAGATTAGGTCAGAATTTGCTTTATATAAATGAAAATCTATTGAAAAGTAAAAAATATTCTGTGTGCTATTACATTTGGGTCCTATTTTTTTAAGGTTTGTTTTTTACTCAGTAATAGTCTAATATGCCTTCAAAGCTTGTTAGAGCAGGTTTTTATCCATAGTTATGTATATCTTCTACGGTTTCTCACACAAATAAAGTAGATAGGAAAACTTATTGTATATCACAGATCAAGTATAAACAAAAGAATAGAAGTTGAGTACATTTTGGAGGTTTAATAAATAGGAATATGGAATATTGATTAAATATTAATCCTACCAAATGCTTACCTCCCTTCTAACTCAGGGTGCACTCAGGAAATACAAAGATAATTAAACTCTATCTAATCTATGCCAGACATAGGAAACTTTGCTATGAATACATTTAAAACTTGAAAACGTTTTCTTAGCTCAGGCTGCTATAGTAAAACACCATAGACCGATGGCTTCAACAACAGACATTTATTTCTCACAGTTGCAGAGGTTGGGAAATCTGAGATCAGGGTGCCAGCATGGTTATATTTTGGTGAGGGCCCTCTTCCTGGCTTGGAGATGGCTGTGTTCTTGCTGCTATATCTTTCCATGGCAGAAAGACGAAGCTCTGCTGTCTCTTCCTCTTATCAGGGCACTCATTTCATGGGGCTGCACCCTCATGACCTCATTTTAGTCGGTATTAACTCCTAAAGGCCCCATTTCCTAATACCATCATCACATTGGGGATTAGGGCTTCAACATACGAATTTTAGAGAGGCACAAATATTCGGTCCATAACAAATATAAATTATTCTTTGATTTCTCTTATGGATTATTAATATTACTGTTATGAACTATTTAATGCAGAAAGTGGGAATTAAATATATAGGAGTATAAGCTGAATGTATAGAAAACTCAAGATTATGAATTCTGATTTCTCTTGCCAGGATGATTTTGTTCCTTCATTTATTGAACAGATAATTATTGAACAGTTAACATGTTCAAGGGACTGTTACACATACTTAGTATGAATCAGTGAACAAAATCCTTGTTCTCATGGAATTTACATTCTAACTATTAAAATAGCATGTCATGTTACATATCTATCATGTCATATATATTATATATTACTTGTATATAATATGTACATATCAAACACATTATATTTGAAACCTATAGTCACTTGCAAATAAAAACTTACTTGATAATTAATATCTAGGATTGCCATATTAAATCGCTTTAAATGTAGAGCCAAAAAAACACCACAGAATATAATATCATTTGGAGTTGCCAGTTTTAACTTTAGAAGAACTGAAATGTTATTAGTCTATAAACTGTATAAATTAATTAAACTGTATAGTTTGTGGTAGAAAAAGTATACTGGGAGAGGCATGGTGTAGTCCAGAGATTTGGGCCCTGGTACTGCTATTAACTATGTCAGTGATGTTCAATAACTGTTTATGCCTTAGTAGTCCTTCTAAAGAATAAAGATTGTGGTCAATATATGTAACTACTGTTTACTGAACACTTGCCATGTGCTCCAGGCATTGTGCCAAACACCTGACATATATAATTTGTTTAACCACTCAATGAAAAGGTTAGTATTTTCCCCATTTTCACTGGGAAAACGGAGCCACAGAGCTCACGTCATTAGCAGAGCTGGAATATAGAGCCTGGGCTCTCATGACTCCAAAGCCCATGCCTTTAAACCACTATCTAGTATTGTTTCCAAAATAAATTATCTTTAAGGTCTCAACAAGCTCTAAAATTATGTAAGATAATGCTATTAGCCTTCTGAGGATATGTAGTATTTATTAATCTTGAATCACTGATCTTGCTGATCACTTCAGCTATATTATAAAATTAGCTTTAATTCCCTGTACTTAAAGTTCAGATGTGGCTATATTAATTTTAATGTTCAGTCCTATGTATTTTCAAACATCTGTGTTACAATAAGATGATGTTTTGTATTTTAAACTATTTCTCTACCCGTCCCTCTTTTTTTATAGCTACCTATACTACAGAAATATGGAATAACCCATATAATATGCATAAGACAAAATATTGAAGCAAACTTTGTTAAACCAAACTTTCAACAATTATTTAGGTAAGAATTATTGCTGTGATTAATTAAAATGTTATGGGCAGCAAACATGTAATGTAGTTTTTATGTCAAGTTGATTTTATTATAGCAGACTTCTGTACATATCTGTTCTTGTGTGTGGGTGGGTGTGGTTTTTTTGTTTGTTTGTTTGTTTTTTTGTGGTGGGCAGTGAAACAAAGTTTATTGAGCAATAGTAAAGTTGATAGTATAAAGCTCCTGAAGAGGGAGGGGACCCAAGAGGGTTGCCTTGTACATTATCTGTTTTGTAAGGATGGTCATATAGTATATTATCTAAGAAATACGTTTCCTTTAAATTTTATTTTATTTTATTTTTATTTTTATTTTTTTAAAGATTTTATTTATTTATTCGACAGAGATAGAGACAGCCAGCGAGAACACAAGCAGGGGGAGTGGGAGAGGAAGAAGCAGGCTCATAGCGGAGGAGCCTGATGTGGGGCTCGATCCCATAACGCCGGGATCACGCCCTGAGCTGAAGGCAGACGCTTAACCGCTATGCCACCCAGGCGCCCCATCCTTTAAATTTTAAATAAGCAATGCATTTAATGCAGAATTTTAAAGATCCAAAAGCATGTACAGTATACTGAAGAGTTTCCCTATTTCTGTGCCTTAGATACTCAGTTCCCCTCTCTAGAGGCATCCACTCTTACTTCTTGAGTATCCTCCTGGGATTATGTTATATATATAAGCATATTCCTGTAGATAAACTTTTTTTTTTTACACTGGCTTTAAAAATGTTAATGTATTTTAGAGATTGCTTCATATCATTACTTAGCTGCAGTGGCTTTTTAAACTTGCATCGTAATCCGTTGTATGGCTATACTAAAATTTATCCAACTTGTCACCTATTGGGCATATAGATTGTTTCCAGTTTTTTGCTAATGTAGTGGGTATTCCTATCTGTGTCATTTAATTCATGTGTGAATATATCAGTTGGATAAATTTGTAGAAGTTGGAATTGCTCGATCAAAGACTGTGAGCATTTAAAATTTTAATGGATGTTGCAGATTGCCTTCCAGTGAATTGTATCAGTTTATGTTCCCACTCTGAAGTGAATGAGAGAGACTCTTTCCTTGGTATCTCACCAAGACAGAATTATAAAACATTTTTAATTTTTCCCAATTTCCTAGAGTAAAAATGATCTCTTGTGTAGTTCTTATTTGCCTTTCTCATTATAATGAGTGTGGTTGAGCATTTAATGGTTTTTAATGTTATTTTAACTTTATTTTAAAAATAAAGAACATGTATTACACATGATACAAGAAAAGGGTGGAAAAAGGGTATATAAATAAAGTAAGTCTCTTTCCTCCTCTAAACCCAGCCATCCAGCTTCTCTCCTGGGAGGCAGCTGGTATTAACCCTTAAGTATCATTCTAGAGATATTTTCTTTGTATATAAAAGCACATATGTTAAAAATATTTTAATGTGCTGCTTTACTGTTTGTAAAAATGAAAGCAACCTGAGGTCCATCAGTATAAGATACTCTAAAGTATATTGTGGAAATATATAATAGAATACTGTAACCATGAAAATGAATGAAATATTTCTAAGTGTGTTGATTTGGAATAATCACTTAAGATTTATTAAATTAAAAAAGCAAGGTGTACAACCAAGTGTATACTCTCAATGTGTTTAAAAATATAATATAGGGGTGCCTGAGTGGCTCAGTCAGTTAAGCATCTGCCTTTGGCTCAGGTCATGATCTTAGGGTCCTGGGATCAAGCCCCGCATCGGGTTCTCCGCTCACTGTGGAGCCTGCTTCTCCCTCTCCCTCTGCTCCTCACCACCCACCCCCCACCACTCATGTTCTGTCTCTCAAATAAAAAATAACCTTTAAAAAATATATATATAATAGGCATATATTCTTGTACATGCATAGAAAATTTCTAGGCTAAAAGACCAGAAATCTGACAGTGGTTGCTTCTGTGACAGGAAGTTCAGGGTCTGGGATGCTAGAGGGGCCCATTTTTTATTGCAAATTTTTTTTTTTTTTTAAGATTTTATTTGACAGAGAGACAGCCAGCCAGATAGGGAACACAAGCAGGGGGAGTGGGAGCGGAAGAAGCAGGCTTCCAGCAGAGGAGCCTGATGTGGGGCTTGATCCCATAACGCCGGGATCACGCCCTGAGCCGAAGGCAGACGCTTAACGACTGCACTACCCAGGCGCCCCTGCAAATATTTTTATACTGTTAGAATTTTTTTACCATGTGTACACATTTTTCAGTTAATAAAAATTTATTTTAAAAAAAGGAATGTCTATATTCTAAATTAAAATAGATTGAATTTTTTTCTAATTGTAAAAGAAATTGTTGGTCTTGGGGTACCTGGGTGGCTCAGTTAAGTGTCTGCCTTTGGCTCATGTCATGATCCCAGGGTCCTAGGATCGAGCCCCACATTGGGCTCCCTGCTCAGTGGGGAGTCTGCTTCTCTCTTTCCCTCTGCCCTTCCCCACTACTCCTTCTCTCTTTCTCTCAGATAAATAAATAAAATTAAAAAAAAAAATCCGTGTTCTTTATAGACACTTTGGAAAATACAGAATGGTGCCAAGAAGACTATAAAATCATCCATAATTCTACAACCCAGAGGAAACACTTTATTTTTTAAATTTTATTTATTTATTTATTTATTTATTTATTTATTTATTTATTTTTAAGATTTTATTTGTTTTTTGAGAGAGAGACAGCCAGCGGGAGAGGGAACACAAGCAGGGGGAGTGGGAGAGGAAGAAGCAGGCTCCCAGCAGAGGAGCCTGATGTGGGGCTCGATCCCAGAACGCCGGGATCACTCCCTGAGCCGAAGGCAGATTAACGACTGAGCCACCCAGGCGCCCCAGAGGAAACACTTTAGTTAGCATTTTGGCATATTCCTTCTAAATCTTAACTCTGTTATATATATATGTATTATGTCTACATACATATAGAATTACATATATTAATAAGAAAATGCCAGGATATTTTAAAAAGCCATACTATACATTTCTAATTTGTCTAGAGTTTTTGTTTTTAGTACCAAAGTATTCTGGGTACAGCTTCTTTATCCTAATGGAAGAACCCTTTCTCCTTGCATTTGAAATACTGGTTTATAGATTGATAGTTCTGCTCATAGTTTTGTTTTTGTTTTTTAAATATTTTATTTTTAAGTAATCTCTCCATGCAATGTGGGGCTCAAACTCACAACCCTGAGATCCATAGCTGTATCTCTATGGATTGAGCCACCCAGACGCCCGTCTGCTAATAGTTTGTTTTGGGGGGTTTTGTTTTTTTGTTTTTAAAAGTAGTTTTACTTTTTTACTTTACTTTTACTTTAAAAGTAGTTCAAGCGGGGCTTGAACTCATAACCTGAGATCGAGATCTGAGCTGAGATCAAGAGTCATAGGCTTAACCAACTGAGCCTCTCAGGCACCCCGACTGCTAATAGTTTTTAACATTCAAAATGACAAGCAGTAAAATATTTTAGATTGACTCTGAATTAACTTTTTTTTTCTGAAGCAGTGTTTTATGTAGTTAAGTCTACACAATCACTTCAGGATACAGTCATTGTCTGAATCCTTTTGGATTTTACATTGGTTTATTCTTAGATACTGAGTTTCAGCTTTTATGTGATAAATTCTGAATTTATTGAAGTTGTTACCACCTAAATGATTGTTTTACTACTAAAATGATCACTAAAGAACTGTCATTTTTAAGGCAATATTGACTTTAAAAATTAATTTTGTAACTCAATTACTATAGTTGTATCAATAAACAGATGGTCTAGGATAGGTTAGAAAGGGAAGGTTTTCATGAAATATAGAGTAAGCCTAGCATATTAATAATGTCTTATTATCATAGTGTTTTCCAAAGTGTAAAATTATAGGACAGATGGTCTCTTGGTTGATTTTTGCTCTACTGAAGGTCAGTTCAAGCAATGAATGTTTGACTCATTGCTCCGTTGGTCTTCTATTTTGATTACCTTTTTCTCTTTCAGACTTTGGGCTTCCTCTGAATTGTCCTCTGTAGCATTGTGAGGAGGGGTCAGAGGGCCACTCAAAGAAGAATCTTCTAATTCATGGGGAAGTTAGTAGAAATAGAAGAATAACAATAAAAAATACAGACACTTTTTGTCTTTATATTCTACGTCTAGGAAAGTTTTCTTCCTTCTTGTGATTTTTCAGTTTTAACCAGATAGATTTTTTTAATACAAAAATACCAGAAATGTTAACTTATTATTTAAGGCTCTAAATGCTGTGCAGTTGAACAATATAAAATCTATGACCCAGTTCTTGGGAGTATGATACTTTGAAAGTTGTATTGCATTATTTTCATGGTTGTCAAGAAATTTTGGTTTTTTATACATAGAGTTTTATCTGAAAGTGTGCTTATCACAGAATATTCTATTTTCAGATATTTAGTCTTGGATATTGCAGATAATCCAGTTGAAAATATAATACGTTATTTTCCCATGGTAAGTATCAGATGCTTTAATATCATTTAAATTTTATGATTTGACTTCTTAATTATGGTTCTAAAACTTAATAATAATGAAACTAATTCCTTTCTATGCTACTTTTACTTTGTTATGACTGAAAATTGTGGGATTATATTTTGAAGAATATTTATTCCTTTAAAAACCTTTTTATGATCTCCAAATATCTGAGAAATCACACTTCGAATTTATTAAATTCAAATTAAATTCTAGCTCCTGTATAATTTTTAAAATTTGTAATAGGTACATTTGTAGCATTTTGGAAGTTCTTGAATTAAGGCAATTGTTATTAATATAAATCAGGTAATTTTTTAAATGTATTTTGTTTTACTGTATGTATACGTATTTTATGCTTGTATTAATCCACATGTTTTATTAAAATACACTGTCTTTCGCCTTCAGACTAAAGAATTTATTGATGGAAGCTTACAAACTGGAGGTAAATAATATTTTCTTTACTTAATATTTATTTTTAGGGGATTATGTGTTACAGTTAATGTTTTAGTTAACATTTGTCTTAAATGCAGGATATGGAAGTTGCAATTGTATGTAATAGACTATTCCCAAGTTCGTATTTTCCCAGTTCCTTGTTTCATTTGGATATGCTTTTTTAAATATCCCTGTATAACTATTTTCAAATTTTGGGCCAGCTTTAAATCCCTTTAATTTCAAAGTATTAATTGTAAAGAATGAAATTTAATAAATATCCAAGTGGTATGTATAAAATATAAGATGTTTAAGAAAAGATTTATCTTCCTATGGTATAGTATGTGGTATCAATATATTTTAGTTGCTGAATAGATGTTTTTTTGTCAGAATAACTATTTCTTGTTTTTCAGGAAAAGTTCTTGTCCATGGAAATGCAGGAATCTCCAGGAGGTATGAAGTTAGAGATTATCTTTCTTTCTGTAGCATTTAATTAATGAGCTGTGTTTTCTATTTTTTTCTAAAATTTTTTCCCCCTCTTCAGTGCTGCCTTTGTTATTGCATACATTATGGAAACATTTGGAATGAAATACAGGTAAGAAAGTACTCTGAAACCTAGCCACAATTTAAATTTTCAGTAAAATGAAGCTTAATGGAAACAGTTTGGGAGTTTGAAGTTGATATCCTGATTTTGTCATCTATTCAGGTTGATTAGGCAGGCTCTTGTATCTCATGGCTAGTCTCTTATCCTTTAAAGCTTGTCTACCTTGTATAGATCTACTTAGGCTAATATTTTGTGGTTTTAGGGAGCTAATGCTAAATGTTGTTAAGAAGCCAAGGTAGTTATAGTTGGGAATAATTATGGAAAACTAATTATATGCTGCTAGAGAATTGTTTAGCCCGAGTTTAAAAACTCTTAAACACAGATGTTATTGCTTCCCTTGCTTAAAAGGCTAATTTATTACGTTTTCCTTTAATAGTAGTTGGATGAAAAATTACTAGAAATTGTTTCAGCTTCTTTTCACAATTCAGTGTAGTCTTTCTTAACCAGAATCAACTTTTCCAAGCATACTGCCTAAATAAAAAAGAGCCCCAAAACAAAATCCTGGCCAAAGAACAGTTTTTCCTTTTTTAGTGTGTCTTGTACAAGTTAGAAGTCTTGTAATCATTGACAACTCCTTGTCTTTCACTCCCTGTCTCCCCAACTTACCCATTACCAAATCCTGTCTCTTTTATGTCCTAAAATGTACCTTGAATCTCTCTCTTTATCTTTCTCTTCTTCATCATTTAATCCCCTAATCCAAGCTCCAGTCATCTCTCTCTTGGACTCTAACAATGGTAGTGTTCTTAGTGGTTTCATGTATTCTTTCTTTTTCCAGTTTGTTTTTTTCCCCCACGCTACAGTTGAAATGGTCTTTTCAAAAGAGAAATCTGATCAAATAATCACCTTACCCCAAAAAGCTCTCAGAAGTTTCTGATCCTTAATAATTCTTATCGTGGCCAGTGAAACTTTGCATGGTATGCCTGTGTCAGCCTGTCCATCATTATACCATGTTCCCTGTTAAACTCTCTTTCTTTGAGCTGTGTTCAGCATTGGAACCACAGTCCTGACACACAGGAGACATTCAAATGCTTGTTTAGTTGGTTTGATATACTTTAAGTTTAAATTTTGATGGAAAGTTTACTTAAAAGTATCAGTTGTTAATATTACTTGAATACAAATGCTTTATTTAATGCTTGTTAGACTGTTTTATATATTCTCTTTCTTATTTGGTGTCTTGACAGTAGTAATATTAATAGTGGGAATAACTTCTATATATTGGGTCTTTGCTCTGTGCTAAGTGCTATTCTAGGCTCTTTATCTCATTTAAGCCTCACAACATAAGGAAGTAGATATACTTCTCCTTGTTTAAACAACTATAAAATTTTGAGCACGTACTATGTAATAGATGCTATACAAGGTGCTTTACATTTACTATCGCTCATCTTCACAATAGCCCTCAAAAATAGGAGTTATTATAAACCCCAATTTACAGACAAGAAAAATAAAGCTTAGAAAGTGGAGCAGCTTCCCTTAGAACATGAGCTGATAAACAGAGGGATGGTGATCTTTCATCTGCCCATGCTGTTAATTTTTCCACTACAGCTTGCTACCTCTGTAGCACAAGTTTTATGATTATGATTTCCTGTTTAGGTAAATTTTTGGATAAGTTCCTATTTTAGGTAGATACTGAAAGAATTGAGATTAATTTATGAAATAAGACCATCACCTTAGTTCTCTTTTTTTTGTTTTCAGAGATGCATTTGCTTATGTTCAAGAAAGAAGATTTTGTATTAATCCTAATGCTGGATTTGTCCATCAACTTCAGGTAATTTCTGTCTTCTTCCTTTTCAAAATAGAAAGTAGGATAATTAAAATCTTATATCTATGTAATTTAAATTTTATTTATTTATTTATTTATTTTTATTTTTTATTTTTTTAAAGATTTTATTTATTTATTTATTCGACAGAGATAGAGACAGCCAGCGAGAGAGGGAACACAGCAGGGGGAGTGGGAGAGGAAGAAGCAGGCTCATAGCGGAGGAGCCTGACGCGGGGCTCGATCCCATAACGCCGGGATCACGCCCTGAGCCGAAGGCAGACGCTTAACCGCTGTGCCACCCAGGCGCCCCTATTTATTTTTTTAAAGATTTTATGTATTTGAGAAAGAGTAAGAGAGAGCATGAGTGGGGGTTGGAGAGGAGGGATGGAGATTCCTTGCTCTGGAATCAGGGCCTCGATTCCAGGGCCCTGAGATTATGACCTGAGCTGTAGGCAGATGCTTAACAGACTGAGCCACTCAGGCACCCCTAGAAGTTACTTTAAATACTGAAAAATTTCCATAATCTAATTTGATTGATTTCATTATTATTTTTTTAAGTTTATTTTAAGTAATCTCTACACCTAACATGGGCCTCAGATTCACGACCCTGAGATCAAGAGTCGCACGCTCCTCCAACTGAGCCAGCCAAGTACCTCCTAATTTGTATTTTTATTCGAGTTTACATTTCTAGTTAAACATATTTTCTGTTTTGTTTTTTAAGTATTTTCTTAAAAACTGCCATTACTGTGAAAAAAGTGTTAAAGGCACATTGCTAAATGTAAGATAAAATAATTGATGTTAGAGGAGTCCGGGATGGCAGAGGAGTAGGGGACCCTAGTTTCATCTGGTCCCAGGAATTCAGCTAGATAGCTATCAAATCATTCTGAACACCTGCGAACTCAACAGCAGATCTAAGAAGAATAGCTGCAACTCTACAAATAGAAAAACAACCACTTTCTGCAAGGTAGGAGGTGCAGAGAAGTGAATCCGAGGCCATATATGGGAAGATAAACTGAGGGGGGGGAGGGATCCTCTCTAAGCCAGCTTTGGAAAAGTGATATAGCAGCAGAGTGCAAAATCAGAACTTTTAAGAAGTCTGCTCAGTGGAGGTAGGGGACATCCCATCCTGAAAGGCACTCAAGGTGGCTAAGTGGGGATGGAACCCTAGGTGGGACAGTGTGGTCTCAGTCACAGGAAGACTGGGGGTGCCTGAGTGTGGCAGAGTTCCCAGGCATTTGAGCGGGGAAGCTGGCTGCAAACAGTGAGCTCAGGAGTGGGCTCTCAGCCGGGGGTTGCCATAAACCACAAACGGCAGCACAGTTGGGTGACTGCTTTCTGAGCAAGGGCCCAACAAGTGGCAGAACTGGCGAGACACCCCTTCCTTTCCCGAGAGGAGTGGCACAATAGCGTGCCACAGGAGTCTGTAGGGTTTGGATGCTAGAAACAGGTCTTGGTCTGAGACAGAAATGCTCAGTCACAGGCTGGGTGAACATGGAGTGCAGACAGAGACCAGGGAGACAGAAATGATTGATGCTTTTCTCTGAGAGCTCATTGAGGAGTAGGGCCCTGAGCTTTCAGCTCTGGGGCCAGAGGTTGGGAGAAACCCAAAAAACTCCACCCCAAAATTGCTAGAACTCACGCAGGAATTCAGCAAAGTGGCAGGATGTAAAATCAATGCACAGAAATCAGTTAACATTTCTATACACTAACAATGAGACAGAAGAAGAAATTAAGGAGTCGATCCCATTTACAATTGTACCCAAAACTATGAGATACCTAGGAATAAACCTAACCAAAGAGGCAAAGAATCTGTACTCAGAAAACTTACAGAACACTCGTGAAAGAAATTGAGGAAGACACAAAGAAATGGAAAAACGTTCCATGCTCATGGATTGGGAGAACAAATTGTTAAAGTGTCTGTGCTACCTAGAGCAATCTACACATTCAGTGCAATCCCATTTTTTATAACATCAACTTTTTTCACAGAGCTGGAACAAATAATCCTAAAATTTGTATGGAACCAGAAAAGACCCCAAATAGCCAAAAGAATGTTGAAAAAGAAAACCAAAGCTGGTGGCATCACAATTCCAGACTTCAAGCTCTATTACAAAGTTGTAGTCATCAAGACGGTATGGTATTGGCACCAAAGCAGACACACAGATCAATGGAAAAGACCAGAGAACCTGGAAATGGCCCCTCAACTCTATGGTCAACTAATCTTCAACAAAGCAGGAAAGAATATCCAATGGAAAAAGTCTGTTCAACAAATAGTTTTGGGAAAATTGGACGGCCACATGCAGAATGAAATTGGACCATTTCCTTACACCATACACAAAAATAGACAAAATGGATGAAAGACCTAAATGTGAGACAAGAGTCCATCAAAATCCTAGAGCAACCTCTTCAACCTCGGCCACAGCAACTTCTTGCTAGATACATCTTGAAAGGCAAGGGAAACAAAAGCAAAAATGAGCTATTGGGACTTCATCAAGATAAAAAGATTTTGCACAGCGAAGGAAAGAGTTGACAAAACCAAAGACAACAGACAGAATGGGAGAAGATATTTGCAAATGACATACCAGATAAAGGACTAGTGTCCAAAATCTATAAAGAACTTATCAAACTCAACATGCAAAGAACAAATAATCCAATCAAGAAATGGGAAGAAGACATGAACAGGTGTCTCTTGTCTCCTAGAAGACATCCAAATGGCCAACAGACCCATGAAAAAATGCTCAATATCACTCAGCATCAGGGAAATACAAATCAGAACCACAATGAGATACTGCCTCACGCCAGTCAGAATGTTTAAAATTTACAAGTCAGGAAACAACAGATGTTGGTGAGGATGTGGAGAAAGGGGAACCCTCCTACACTGTTCGTGGGAATGCAAGCTGGTGCAGCCTCTCTGGAAAGCAGTATGGAGGTTCCTCAAAAAGTTGAAAATAGAGCTACCCTACAACCTAGCAATGCACTACTGGGTATTTGCCCCAAAGATACAAATGTAGTGATCCGAAGGGGCACCTGCACCCCAGTGTTTTTAACAGCAGTGTCCACAGTAGCCAAACTATGGAAAAAGCCAGATGTCCCCTCCCCCCCACAGGAATATTACACAGCCATCAAGAAATTGAAATCTTGCCAGTTGCGACAATGTGGATGGAACTAGAAGGTATTATGCTAAGTGAAATAAATCAGGGAAAGACAATTATCATATGATCTCACTGATATGTGGAATTTAAACAACAAAACAGAGGATCATAGGGAAAGAGAGGGAAAAATAAAGCAAGATGAAATAAGAGAGGGAGACAAACCATAAGAGATCTTAATCATAGAAACAAACTGAGGTTTGCTGGGGTGGGGTGGAAGGGATGAAGTAACTGGGTGATGGACATTAAGGAGGGCATGTGATGTAATGAGCGCTGGGTATTATATAAGACTTAGGAATCACTAACCTCTACCTCTTAAACCAACAATACATTATATGTTAATTAATTTAATTTAAATTAAATTTTAAAAATTAAAAATGAAAATGAATAAAATAACATAGACATTTCTTCAAATTTTTTCTTTTTTGATTACAGATAATTATATGCTATTTCTATGCTTTATCTTTACCATGTTTCAGATTCTAAAGATTTTTATTTATTTGAGAGACTGAGAGTGAGAGCAAGAGAGAGCACAAGCAGGGGGGAGGGGTAGAGGGAGAGAGAGGTAGACTCCCCACTGAGCAGGGAGCCTGATATGGGGCTCAATCCCAGGACCCCAAGATCATGCCTCCCAGGCACCCCATCCATGTTTCAAATTTTGTTGGTGCCTGGAAGATGCACTCAAAAGACAGTAAGATAAACCTGTGAAGTATCTGATTAAACTAGTTTATTTAATTTTTCCCAAGAAGGAAAATCAGAGATTGAAGAATGTCCTCTGGCTAACTAATTCTGTCCAGTTATGCAGGAATAAATCTCACATTGAGACATTAGGAGCATTACAAAATGGATTTTCTGAGGGGCATCTGGGTGATTGAGTTGGTTAAGTGTCTGCCTTTGGCTCAGGTCATGATCTTGGGGTCCTGTGATTGAGCCCTGCCTCAGCGAGGAGTCTGCTTCTTCCTCTCCCTCTGCGCACCCCCATCTCCCCTGCCACCCGCTGCTCGTGCTCTCTCTCTCTCTCAAATAAATAAAATATTGAAAAAAAAAAATTAAAGTAGACTGTCTCAGTTACCAAACTTAAATTTTACTTTTTTTTCCATTCATTTAAAACAAACAGTGGTATTTCTTACTTTAGCATGTTTATGTAAAATGTTTACTTTTATCTTTTTTAATTGCATTATAAAATACAAAACTAAGTTTCTTTGCCTTTTAATCCTGTTGCGTAAAAGCATTGTCTTTTCAAATTTACTTTTGTATTTGAAAAAGTAGTATACACTCATGTTAAAAAAATTCAGCAATATATATGCAAGTCTAACTGCATAATGTTTTTATATGCATATGTACATATGTATATATGCATCACAACTTCATATGATTCCTTATACATAAATCTTTTAGATTGTTTCTAGCCTTTCGTGATTATAAACAATATTGGGAGAAGTATACGGGTAGGTACGTCTTTGTTTACATCTGCAAATATACCTGTGCAATATATATATAATGTGGAATTGCCAGGTCAGAGGCATTTGAAATTTGATGTTACCAAATAGTCTTTAAAAAGGCTGAAATAATGTAAACCACCAGGAAACAAGGAGTACCTGTTTCCTAGTAGTTCCCGTTCAATACCAGTAGCCAAAAGTATTAGATTTTCGGATCATTGCCATCATGGTGGTAAAAGTGGCAACTCCTGTGGTTTGCCCATTCTTCTATCAGATTGTTGGTCTTTTTACTCTTTGTAAGAGCTCTTTGTATATTAAGTAATCTGTCTTTAGCCAACTGATTTAAAATGCCATTTTTATTATATACCAAATTTGATCTATACTTAGGTCTGTTTCTGGCAAGTTCTTAAAATTTACTTTTTGGTGTGAACTTTGCTGGAAAGAGCCCTATATTTTTTAAGTTACTACTATGTTCAGGGGCGCCTCGGTGGCTCAGTCATTAAGCGTCTGCCTTCGGCTCAGGGTGTGATCTCAGCATTCTGGGATCAAGCCCCACATCAGGCTCTTCCTCTAGGAGCCTGCTTCTTCCTCTCCCACTCCCCCTGCTTGTGTTCTCTCTCTCACTGGCTGCCTGTCTTTGTCAAATAAATAAATAAAATCTTTAAAAAAAAAAAGTTACTATTATGTTCACAGTTCAAAAAGAATTGACACCTTTACATTTTTAGTTTTCCTAAGAATATATTCCATTTATTCAAATCAATTTTTATTTCCTTTAGTGTTTTAAAGTTTTCTTTGTGTAAAACATATGTATTTCTTTTGAAATTTACAGTGTCCTGTATTCAACACAGTATACTCAGCACTGTAGGGAGACTCTTATTACAAGAAGTTATTTCTCCTCCACTTAAAAGCCAGAGGCCTTACGTATAATGGCTTATAAATCCCTACATATGTAGTCCCTTACTAATCTCCTACTATCCCATTTGCTTACTATGTATGTTCTAGTCACACCGACCTTCTCATAATTACTTGAAAATACTATGCATGTTCTCATCTCAAGGGACTTGCTCATCTCTTCACGCCCAGAATGCTTTCCCCCAAATATCTGCATGGCTTGTTTCCTTAATTTTCTTTTGAGTACATTATTACAGTTGCTTTCTAACAGGTATACTTGCTTCTACCCTTACCCCCAAATCCCTGCAAGTCAAAAGAAAATGTTAGTTTGGACCAAAATGGTAGTAGGGGCAGAGGTGAGAAGAGATCACATTTTGTATTTATATGACTGTTAGATGACAGGATTTGCTGATGGATTGAATGTGAAGAGAGATTAGGATGGATCTAAGCCTTAATGGAAGATATGGAAGAAATTGCATGAGAAGGTTTGAAGGGAGTAAAATCGAGTTCAGTTTTGGTCACGTCATGGTTGAGAGGGCTGTTGGACAATAGGCAGTTATATAAGTCCAGAGTTCCTGGGAAAGAACCCTGAATCTGAGGAGTATCAGCATATAGATGCTATTGAAAGCCCTGAGGCTAGATGAGATTACTAGGGGAGTGCAGATAGAGAAGAATTTCCAAACAGATCGTAATGCACTCCAACAAGTAGAGGGTGGGGAGGGAGGAATTAGAAGAAGAGATTGAAAAGAATGGCCAATGAGATAGGAAAAAAAAATCAGGGTGGCTTGTTGTTTGGGAGGTCAAGTGAAGAAAGTGTTTGAAGAAGTAGGGAATGGGGCCGCCTGGTTGGCTCATCTGGTTAAGCATCTGGCTCTTGATTTTGGCTCAAGTCATGATCTCATGTATTATGAGATCGAGCCCTACGTCAGGCTCTGCACTCCGTGGAGGATCTGCTTGAGATTCTCTCCCTCTCCCCCACCCAAAATAAATACATAAATCTTAAAAAAAAAAGTGGAGAATGATTCACTGTATCAAAAGCTGATAATAGGTTAAATAATGTAAGGGCTGAGAATTGACATTAGGTTAGGAACATGAGGTCATTGGTGTCCGTGATAAACAGGTTTTGTGGAAGGGGGAGGATAAACATAATTGGCTCAGAGTTCAAGAGAAATTGGGAAGAGAGGAATGTAAACAGCAAGTATAGATAATTCTAGGAATTATACTTTGAAGGGGAAAACAAATGTCAGTAGCTAGAGGGGAAACTAGGGTTATTAAGGAGGATTTTGTTTGTTTTCTAAAATGATAGGAAATTTAGCATATTTGCAGTTTGGAACAATTGAGGAGCAAAGAGAAAATTGATATTATGCCAGAATTGGATAGTATGGTCTATTCTCTTTGTTGATTCTGTTATATTCATTCATTATTTCTTTGGTTTTATTTTTTTCTCCCATTGAGCTCTGATTGTTGGTATGTCATCTCTTTCATTGTTAACGTTTCTTTCATGAGTCCTTCTATTTCTTCTTTGAACTCATTTCAGAAATGCCATTCTTATTGGGCGCCTGGATGGCTCAGCCAGTTAAGCGTCTGCCTTTGGCTCAGGTCATGATCCCAGGGTCCTGGGAACGAGTCCCGCATCAGGCTCTCTCAAATAAAATCTTTAAAAAAAAAAAAGTGCCATACTCATTGATTTCATGGAGAATTAATCATTTTCATGCGTTTTATGGTGTGATTTTGACCCTGTGTTCTTATGTGGCTTTTGGTTATAAAGTTTTCCCCTTGACATCATACGCTAAAACCTACAGTGGTTCCTTTTTTGATTATTGGTCATCTTTGAACTGGAAGTATTCTTAGAACAGCTATTTGCCCAACAATAAAATTGTGGGAGAGGAACCTGGGTAGTGCTTGGGGAGGGCAGAAAGCTTAAATTTTCCCACTTGTTTTGGAAGTCTTCTCACTAACACTTTTCTCTGGTGGTTTAACTCAATGAGTAAGAAGCAGAGCCTCTTATATGTCACAGGGTTTTCTCGTTTGTATTGATAAACACAGCATGCACATTAAAAGAACCCAGGGGAACCGCACCTAAACCAATTAAATGACAATCACTGGGGGTGGGACTTGAGCATATGTGTATTTTTTAAAAAATTTAAAAAATTTTTTAATTATTTTTTGATGTAAAGTTCGATGATTCATTAGTTGCGTATAACACACAGTGCACCATGCAATATGTGCCCTCCTTACTACCCATCACCAGCCTACCCCATTCCCCCACCCCACTCCCCTCTGAAGCCCTCAGTTTGTTTCCCAGAGTCCACAGTCTCTCATGCTTCATTCCCTCTTCTGATTACCCCCCTCAGGTGATCCTCAGGTATAGCCAGGCTTGAGAATTACTGGTTTAGTTTTTATTTTTAGCTAAGATCAGATACTTGGCTACATACAACCCTGTTTCTCTTCCACCTTACTATACATGTACCCTGCTTCTTGCAAAAATGGCATGTGTGCGCATTCACATTTTCCGTAATATGCCCTACCTCTACCCACAGCCCACTCATATTTCCCATAATACTGTGCAAGCGCTTGTTGGTTTTATCTTAGATCCACCACCTTTTTTTGGAGCACTTTGAAGTGTACCCTAATTTCTGCAATCAGGCATCTTGGGTGCCTAGCTTGGTCTGGTTCCATTTGAAAATAAATTTTTTATTGTGAAATATAATACACATACATAAAATGCATAAAATGTAAATAAACATCCATGTAACCACCATCAGGTCAAGAAATTGAACATATGCCAGGATCCCAAAAGCACTTGTATTACCCTTCCTAATCAAACACTCTCCTTTTGTAAAGGTAACCACTGTTCTGACCAATTTGTAATCATTTCTTTTCATTCTCATATTCAGGGTTTTGGATGTTTCCTACTTTCATCAAATAAAGATGAAAGTTTGCTTTCAGAAAGGGGAGAGGGACAGAAATGCCTTTTATTCTTCCATCTTTGGAAATAGAGGACTATTAAGTTTAAGGAATTAGAAAACCAAATATATATTTGAATCCATTAAATGCTTTATTACTCTAATTTTAAAAATATTTTACAGCTGTGTAACATTTTATCTTTACTGAACTTTATTTCATTTTATTCTTACAATTATTTTATGAGATTGCCTGTTGGGATTTTTGGGGTGTGTGTGTGTGTTTTAACAGAGGAAATTAAATATCATATAGCTAACATCCCAGTGGCAGAGAACAGATACTGCCTGACTGGCAGTTCATTTATGATACCCTAGTGCAAGCTGTTAACCTGACTTGATTTATAGTTTCTTCAGTAAATGTGAAAGTATGAGATAGAAATTTAATTTGATTTTTTTAAGAGATAGGAGTTTTAAACTTGCATTTCTCATTTTTAAAAATATTTATTTATTTATTTATTTGAGAGAAAGAGGAGTGAGTGGGGAGAGTGGCAGAGGGGAAGGAGAAGTACAAGCAGACTCTGTACTGACAAAAGCAGGGCTCCATCCCACAACCCTGAGATCATGACTTGAGCTGAAACCAAGAGTCAGGCCGCTTAATGGAATGAGCCACCCAGGCGCTCCTAAACTTGCATTTCTCTTACAACAGTATGGTACCAGATATTTCAGTATAAAGTGAGAATACCAATAATGTACACATTAATCACTCTTTTGGGTACCCAAGAATTTAAATGTATATTCAAGTTAATTATCTTTTTTAGGAATATGAAGCCATCTACCTAGCAAAATTAACAATACAAATGATGTCACCACTCCAGATAGAAAGGTCATTATCTGTTCATTCTGGACCCACAGGTAAGGATTTTTGTCATTTTGAAGAAGGTTGGGGAGAAAGATGATAGTATGAAAGCATCTTTTGCTCTTTACAAGTTATGTTTAGAAAACTTTGGGTAGACTATTAAGATAACTGCAAATTAATTTTATAACAAATACATGTTTATTATATTAAGCTTCTGCTATGTGTACACTACTGTACCTGGTTAATAGAACTAGTTAGCTGGAAGATCAAACTTCTCCTTGGTTTAGTTTAAGTCTTTAAGTAGTATAACTGCTGTAAAGATTAAAATAATAAGAGGGATCTGGAGAAGGGGCTCTAAGTACACTCAGGTGATCTTAATAAAAATAAAAGGTGGTTCATAAATAAAAGCATGTTTCAAGTTAGTAGGGTGACTAATGTGAGCTACCCGTTTTTCTCTTGTCATCAGTATTTCAATCCCTTCTCCGTTTCTTCCTTATTTCAGAGTACCCCCTCCCCTGTTTTCAAAGTTAATGATCCAGGCGTGATCTCAAAATCTTTTAACGTCTATTTTCCTTTTCGAAGACCTTGCTACCCTTGTTTATCTCTTTTCTTTTCTTTTCTTTTTTTTTTTTTTTAATGATTTTTTATTATATTATGTTAGTCACCATACAGTACATCCCCGGTTTCCAATGTAAGGCTCAATGATTCATTAGTTCTGTATAACACCCAGCACACCATGCAATACGTGCCCTCTGATAGTTGTCTTTCTCTGCTTGACTTATTTCACTTAGCATTATCTCCTCCAGTGCTGTCCATGTTGTAGCAAATGTTGAGAACTCGTTCTTTCTGATAGCTGAGTAATATTCCATTGTATATATGGACCACAACTTCTTAATCCAGTCATCTGTTGAAGGGCATCTCGGCTCCTTCCACGATTTAGCTATTGTGGACATTGCTGCTATGAACATTGGGGTGCATATGGCCCTTCTCTTCACTACGTCTGTATCTTTGGGGTAAATACCCAGTAGTGCAATGGCTGGATCATAGGGTAGCTCAATTTTTAACTTTTTAAGGGACCTCCACACTGTTTTCCAGAGTAGCTGTACCAACTTGCATTCCCACCAACAATGTAGGAGGGATCCCCTTTCTCCACATCCTCTCCAACAATTGTTGTTTCTTGCCTTGTCTATTTTTGCCATTCTAACTGGCGTAAGGTGGTATCTCAGTGTGGTTTTGATTTGAATTTCCTTGATGGCTAATGATTTTGAACATTTTTTCATGTGTCTGTTAGCCATTTGTATGTCTTCATTGGAAAAGTGTCTGTTCATATCTTCTGCCCATTTTTTGATTTGTTTATTTGTTTCTCGTGTATTGAGTTTGAGAAGTTCTTTGTAGATCTTGGATACCAGTCCTTTATCTGTAGTGTCATTTGCAAATATCTTCTCCCATTCCGTGGGCTGCCTCTTAGTTTTTCTGACTGTTTCCTTGGATGTGCAGAAACTTTTAATCTTGATGAAGTCCCATAAATTCATTTTATCTTTTGTTTCTCTTGCCTTTGGGGATGTGTCATGAAAAAGGTTGCTTTGGCCGATGTCGTAGAGGTTGCTGCCTATGTTCTCCTCTAGAATTTTGATGGATTCCTGTCTCACATCGAGGTCTTTCATCCATTTGGAGTTTATTTTTGTGTATGGTGTGAGATAGTGGTCAAGTTTCATTCTTTTGCATGTAGCTGTCCAATTTTCCCAGCACCATTTATTGAAGAGACTGTCTTTTTCCCACCGGATGTTTTTTCCTGCTTTATCAAATATTAGTTGCCCAAAGAGCCGAGGGTCCATTTCTGGGCTCTCTATTCTGTTCCATTGGTCTATGTGTCTGTTTTTGTGCCAGTACCATGCTGTCTTTGTGATCACAGCTTTGTAGTACAGCTCGAAATCCGGCATTGTGATGCCCCCAGCTTTGTTTTTCCTTTTCAACAGTTCCTTGGAGATTCGGGGCCTTTTCTGTTTCCATACAAATTTAAGGACTGTTTGTTCCAGTTCTTTGAAAAATGTCCTTGGTATTTTGATCGGGATAGCATTGAAAGTGTAGATTGCTCTGGGTAGCATGGACATTTTAACTATGTTAATTCTTCCAATCCATGAGCATGGAATATCTTTCCATCTTTTTATGTCTTCCTCAATGTCTTTCAAGAGTGATTTATAGTTTCTAGAATATAGGTCCTTTACGTCTCTGGTTAAGTTAATTCCAAGGTAACGTATGGTTTTTGGTGCTATTGTAAATGGGATGGATTCCCTAATTTCTCTTTCTTCAGTCTCGTTATTCGTGTATAGAAATGCAACTGATTTCTGAGCATTTATTTTGTATCCTGCCACGTTACTGAATTGCTCTATAACTTCTAATAATTTGGGAGTGGCTTCTTTTGGGTTTTCCATATAGAGTATCATGTCATCTGCGAAGAGAGACATTTTGACTTCTTCTTTGCCAATTTGAATACCTTTGATCCCTTTTTGTCGTCTGATTGCTGTTGCAAGGACTTCTAGTACTATGTTGAATAATAGTGGCGAGAGTGGGCATCCTTGTCGTGTTCCTGATCTTAAGGGAAAGGCTTCCAGCTTTTCCCCATTGTATCTCTTTTCTTTTTTACTCTTATTCTATTTAAGGTCTATATTGGCCTCCTATCCAAACTCTTACTTGGTCTGTTCTATACATTGTGGCCAGATTTATTTTCATAAAAGATAGTTCTGATGTATTTTTCCTGTACAAAATCCTTCATTGGTTTAATTCCTACAGAAGAAAACAGAGTGTCATAGTATAAGTAAGGTGCTTCTGATCTTGGTATCTCTCCATGTTCCTCTTCATATAGACACTCCAGAACTACTAATGGTTTCATTTGTGTCTTTTCTCCACCAAGAATGCATAACATTCAGTGTCTCTACCCTTAAAAACTTAGTTTACATATTATGTCTTCAAGAGAATGACGATTGACTTAATCTTCCTCCAATCCCTAGTTACTTGAAACTCCTGTGGAGCTTTATTTGTACCCCCTCACTTTCTGCTTTGCATTATTTAGGTCTCCTACCTCTTTTAAAATGCAAGTACAGTACTTCATCTGAAATTCAGCCGTAGCATCTGTATTTAGCTTTATGGCTAGCATATTTTCTGCTTTATTCCATTGTCTTGATACTATATTTATATCCTTATTTTATTAATCTTACAGTGAGAAGTTAGTTTCATGTTAGAATCCACTCTTCAAACATTATTACCATGATTTAGCACAACCTTTTGGGCATAACTTTAAGCCTGTGCCATTATTAGGCAGATAACACAGCAGATCCTTTACCAGTTTAATTGTTCCCCTAAAGTTTTCCTCCACTGAGACTAAAATTTCTTGATTATAACTATTGGTCATATAGTGATAGCTTTGATTCTATGTGAGAAATTACTGTACTAGCAGACTCTGATGTAAAGAGTAGATAAAATCTCTTCTTTATCTGCTGCATGCCATCTTTTCTTCCAGATCTAGACTTCTTGATAATAAAAACACAGCTTCAGTGGAAAAATATTTTCAGCAGTGTCTATGAAAGCAAAAAGATAATTATATCTACAAAATAAAATTGTACAAATATAAAATTACTCTCTTCAATTTCATGTTCCACATCATAGGTTTATGGTAGCTAAAGAACAGACTTGGTAACCAAACATTTAGGTACCATTATCTCTTTAACAGTTCTGTTTTCAAACTGTTTTAAAAATGATTGTTATTTGTAATACCTAAGACATAGTTAATTCTCAAGAGGGGAAATGTATCCTGTCATGAAGATAAAAGTTGTTTGGTAATTTATAACAAAAGAATTTACTAACATTTTACTAAAAATTCAGTCATGGAATTCTCATAGTGCATATACATAGTAATGGTTTATGAAAATAAAGTTTTACTAGCTCTAACATTCTGACAAATGAGTTTAAGTTCCCATTATATGTTATATTTGTGCAATAATTTTAGGCAGTTTGAAGAGAACACATGAAGAAGAAGATGATTTTGGAAACATGCAAGTGGCGACTGCACAGAATGGCTGACTCGAGCAACATTAGAGAGGATGTGAATTTCTATTTGGGAAGGAGAAAATACTAGAGACAATAATAATGTAAAATGGTAAAAACACAAGCTGTTTTTTTTTTTTTTTAAATTATATGTTGCTTCCAGGCGTGTTTCTCTGCAACTTGTTAAGCAACATTTTAAGAAGATGTTGGACTTCTGCAATAGATGGCACTGATGGTTTTACTCCTTTCTTCTTTTTCTTTTCTTTCTTTTTTTTTTTTTTTTACACGTTACAGTTTTATTATAAACCAAGAATTTTGGACTTGCAAAGAGGTATTATTGCAATAATGCACTTTTCATACTTGAAATTTATTTGTATGATATAAAGTTATTACTTTAAACAAAATGCAAGTTAGGGGGGATTTGTTTATAAAATCTGGGTAATTTATAACAAGAGAATTTCCTAAAGTTTGCTAAAAATTCATTTTGTGTTCTATATATTACATTTTAAAAATAATTTTACAGTTCACTTTTATGATGGAACCTCTTATGGAAACATTAACAAATGCAGGAATCTGCCACATTTCTGTTTTAGTGTAATTCAGTAGCTTCATTACCCTTTTATTTTTTAAAACTTAATACCTTATTAATAACCTTTGAATCATGACATTAGCTAACTCTTCTTTAACATGATCCAAGTATTGCTTCCATTTCTATTATCTTCCTAATTTGTTTATTCCGTAGAAAAAAAAGTTTCATGAACAAAGGAAGATGTTTTGCTTGGTAATACCAGTTACTAAAAAACAAGGAGTTTTAGACTTTCGAGTCACTTTCCTTTTTTCCTTAAAAGCCAAATGTTGTGTTTGTTCTTTTTAAGAATTGTTCAGCCCATTTTTTCTTTGTCCAAAATAGCTAAGTAGAATAACCAATGTAGCACTATTTTTTTTTCTAAGTGAAGCCCAAAAAAGAAAAGTGCCTTGCATCAATAAAAAAATTTAAAAAATAAATCTTCACGACCTTTAAATTAGTATGTAGAGCAGTACAAAGTTTTTAACATTTTTCTGTAATTTCTTTTTAACTATAAATTAGTTAAAATAGTCTGAGGTTTAAAGAAACCTCAGTAAATTATTTGGAATATGGAACATTTACTCCTTCATTTTATGTTGTCTTAATGATTCTGTGAAGTTCTTCTGGCTCAGCAGCTTTTCTTTGAAGATGCATTTATTGGGGAAAGTGGTTTGTGGGAAACTTCACTGTATTTAAAATTAGTGTTTTAATTCTAAAGTTGAGTTAATCCAAATTTCCCCCATAATTTGCATTAGCAAAGTCACTTTATGGATCCTTAATTCTCCATATTTTTATTTATACATCTAAAGATTGTTCTAAGAAAAACATTTTTGCTATTTTAAGTATGCCATGAGGAAGGAGAGGAGTGTTTTTAACTTTTTATAGTTAATTTAGGGTAGCACAAACAAAACTCCTTTATATCTCACTTTTCTCAGTCCTCTCTTGAGGTGCTTTACTGATGGGAATGATTTCCATACGTTCCCTTGGTACCAATAGGTACTATGCAAGGTTACCCATTACACCAAGTTACTTCTTTGCTTTCCTCCCTGCAATGTAATATAATACAGTAAGAGCTTTTTTTATCCAGCATAACAGGAATGGAAATTAAAACTGCTTTATTAAGAGTTAATTCCTGTTGACCCAGATGGTATTGCTCTTCTGATTCCCTTCCCCTATTTTACTACCCCGAAAACAGCCTATTATTAATCCCGTTGTGGTCTTGTATTCTGTTGTGTGATGAGGTCATTTGGTGTGGTAGTCTAGTGGAGTCAAGATTTGCATTGTATTCAGAAATTCCACTTGGCAAAGTGCCAGATAACACAGCTTTCCTGTATATAGATCACTATACTGGTCCGCAAAGATCTCTCTTGCAGTCTGATAATCTATGATGCTTCTTCATTTGGCAGAAACTCTGCTTAAAAGAATCTTCATTATAGTACATTTAGGTTTTAAAATGAGGCAGTTAAGATTTTTAAAATTAGTTTCTTAAACATATATATCCTCTCTAGTAATTGGGCCCAAAATACAGATTTAGTCATTTATTAATTTAAAGCTGGTAATTTTTCACTTTTTCTAACCACTGTAATTTTTATGTTGTCACTAAAGTGCCTGCCCAGCACTGTATATTGAAGACTGTCTCTTGGACACTAGGAATAGGGACTATCATCTTCTTGAGTACAGTACTAATAGGGACAAAACATGAAGTTTATTCTTTCTTTCATGTAAGAACACCCCAAGTCACCCCAAGGTTGTTTTACCTTGGATCCATTCTTCCATCTAACGTTCAACCAGTTCTGGTAGCTCTTCTAGTCTTTCTTCTATTTGGTTCCATTTCTGGAATTCCTTTATTTCTACAGATGTTTTGTGATAGTTACCTATAGTAACATTTAACCAATCATGATTTATTTTCTAAAATGTTTGAATAATGTATGAGTGATATAGCACCCAATTTTAAATATGTAATCTGGGCAAGGATTTAAACTGAAATTGCAGCAAAACAGGAAAACTGCTTTACTGTCCCACTTTTAAAGTATGAAACAAATATTGAAAATATTCAAACTGGAATGGCAGTATTCTTACCTTCTAATTTTCGTTAATTAGTTCATGTTAATTTCTTACCCATTAGGTGTTTAAACGGCAGTTACCTTTATTTGTCTCTACTCTGTGGTGGAAATGTTAAACCGGGATAGCTTCTGCTACCAACTCTCAACTGTTTAACTTTTAAAGCAGAATATTTGTTTTGGAGGGGAGTTTGTGCTTCATCTGAGTTTAGAAGTAATGTCAGAAAATGTTAAGCATGTCCTTTTTAAGAAAATATAAGGTTTCTAATTGTCTTATTACCATGGTAATTCAAGTGAATTAGAAGTATTTAACTGCAATCTTGAATTATAAAGTTGGGATGCATATATATATGTGTATGTATGTGTGTATATATATATATATACATACACATACATACATATATCAGGATCTCAACTTGATGTAAAGTAAATGAGCAGTTACCTGGCGGATTTTTTTAATAACTGGTTTAATCCATAATTCCGTAACAAACTTAGCTTCACTTCAGTATTTACTTTATCTTTGTCCATTCAACAATGCTCCAATATGGAAACGATAGGAAATAGCTGAGAATTACTAAAAGATTTTATTTTATTTTTATTGATTAGAAAGTTTCTAGGATCTTTGAATGCTGGATTTTTTTGTCTTACCCATCCATGGCAGCTAAAAAAAAAATCAAAATATTCAGGTTTACATGTTAGCTCTCTCATAGGGAGTTGCCATACCTCACAGTTCAAAGTGTATTCTATAGATCAGTAACATTATACTGACATGTAATTGCAATTTACTATGCAGCAAAAATGATTCAAGAAAAATAACCTACAGTGTCTATTTACCTTTGTATAGGCAATTGCTTAAGTCACTCTGCTTTTAACATTTGTACTTGGATAAAATGCTTATGTATGTATAGGAATGTCACAGTGCAAGATGCTGCTAGCCCTAGCCCAGGCACAAAGTATTAAAATTATTTTGTGAAGACTGGTGGTTGTATTAAAACTGTTGTGCCATTATACCTCAAAAAGATTGAAATGCTCGTTTATACTGCTTATGCCTCAGAACTTCTTTAGATTGTTGTCTTTTAGGTATTAAGTTTACTACCTCAGATTAAGAAGGATGAATGAACACTGAATGTTGAGAAGCACTTAAGAGTATCTTCGAAAACTTTGTGGACGCACACGCACACACACAAATTATGGTCAATAGTCCAGGCAAGGCCTGAATTTTAGCTCAAGAATATTTCTAAGGATTCGTTGAACAGATTTGGAGTTGGAAGTGAGGGAATTGTGTCTGAAGGAAAAGGTATATAGGTCATCCACATTTTTTCTACCCATTAAAAAAAAAAAAGAAAACTTCTTTTCACAGTACCATCTTCTCTGTCAGCCTACCTACATACTATTTTTCATCAAATCCAAGATGCTATCACTACACTGTTATTTTACATACCACTAAAAGGCAAAATATTGAATAAACTGTGGCAAGTCATTGATCATAAAATGCATCCTGATTTCCAAAATATTAGTGCATCTTAGCGTCAGGGAAATATAAATATACAAAACATGTGAGGCATGATAAAAATCACAGCTGTCACTTCATTTCAAAAGCAAATAGTGAAATGTTTTATGCAGCTTTTTCTGTACTCAAGTCTATTCAATAGGGTTTAGAAAATTTTAAACAGGGGCACCTGAGTGGCTCAGTCGTTAAGCACCTGCCTTTGGCTCAGGGCATGGTCCCGGAGTCCTGGGATTGAGTCCCGCATGGGGCTCCCTGCCCTCCTGGGAGGCTGCTTCTTCCTCTTCCCCTCCCCCTGCTTGTGTTCCCTCTCTCGCTGTCTCTCTCTGTCAAATAAATAAATAAAATCTTAAAAAAAAAAGAAAATTTTAAACAGACTCTGGCTAACTAAAGCTAAATATAGATCACCATTTTGCTCAATGACACAATTTTCATTACTATACTTTGTAACTCTGTTTCCTGTAGGAAGGATTTAAGAGGCGACCTTAAGGACACTAAAGGGATTTATTTAAATACCAACCTTGTAGACAATTTTACTTCAAGTTGTTTAGAAGTAAGAAAGATAAAGCATTTAATTTTGCTTTCTATTAGGCTTATTTTCTTAACATGGGTTTTAATTACCAGAATGTACCTAATAAAGCTACTGTCATGCTAAGGCTGTAGGACTCCTGAAAAAGGAAAACTAGCTGAAAAGGCAAAAGCAGGTTTGTTGCTTTCAATAGAGACAGATCATTTCATATGCATAAGTCGTTAGCGGGTAAGTAGTGCACCCTCTACTAATGAAGGGTTTTTGTTGTTTTAGAGAACCAACTTTAGGGGCACCTGGGTGGCACAGCGGTTAAGCGTCTGCCTTCGGCTCAGGGCGTGATCCCGGCGTTATGGGATCGAGCCCCACGTCAGGCTCTTCCACTATGAGCCTGCTTCTTCCTCTCCCACTCCCCCTGCTTGTGTTGCCTCTCTCGCTGGCTGTCTCTATCTCTGTCGAATAAATAAATAAAATCTTTAAAAAAAAAAAAAAGAAAACCAACTTTAGCTTACTGCAAGGAGAGAAATCCTAAATCGAGTTGAGGTACGTGTGAATCAGAGGGATAAAAAGTGGTTGGTCTTTACCTTCCCAGTTAATTTTACAAAGAGTACACAAAAAACTGAACTTTTATGAACTTAGGATGTGACCTAATAGTTCAATACAAGACTCAAGAAAAACAAAGACATTAGAATTCTAACAAAAGACTTCATCGTATGAACAGGTTTAATGTAACATGGAATGCAAAAGATTAGAACCATTAATAAAATATCAAATTCTTGAACTTAAAAAAATAATTAAAATAAATAAAATCAAAACAAGATAGTGACCAGAATAATAGTACCATGACAATCACAGTAAATAGAAAAGCTTCCATCAGCATTTTAAGGATGTAACAAATGCAGTATGATACGTATTTAAATATTCCACTCAATTGTCATTTATTTATCATAAAAATGTTAGAAGAAAGGCTTCAGACATCAATGAAAAGATGAGAAATCAGGTTAGAAATATGTAATATACCAAGATTTGTTAATTCACTGTTAAAAAGTACCTTACATCTGCTCTTAGGTATTTTAAACAAATGCATAATTATATTTCACATATAAGACAGGTGGTACCTTATCTGCATAAGAATTATGTAAACTTTTAGATGTACGCTTAAATTGCTTTACTTTGAATCTTGTCGCATGTTATAATTTTCATTTGTACTTTAAAAGGCTGACCAGGTTGTTTACCAGTAGAGTATTAGGATCAACAAATGTTGGACTGCACTACATTTACTTATATCTTATCCAATTTCACATGATAATATGGTGTATCCACATGATAATATGGTGTATCCACATGATAATATGGTTTTGGTGTTTCTTTGAAACAAAAATATTGATTTTATGAATGGGGTAACAGCCTTATTCATGGTATGCTTTTTTTTTTTTTTAATGAGCCGTACAGATAGCAGACGCATAACTCCTTACTACTTATACTCTAACTACAAAGAAATGAAGCCAAACTTTAGAAAAATACAATGCAAGAAAAGATTCAAGTTAAAAATATATTCCTTTGGTTAAAAATCATCCCCTTTATAATACTCATTTGTAATCTAAACTCACAGCATGTCCCACCAGCCCAAAGTAATCTTCTAAATATCATTATATTTGTTGTATTACAATGTTTTTTTTTCAATCCAGTATTTATGGAGGTCACTGGGTTGCAGCAACAAAGTATTTTAACTCTAGGAAGAGTATCGCCTTGTTGCATTAGCTCCGTTGACAAATGTCTTTCTTAAAATATTTTTACTTTAGAAACCTCCGACACATGTAGTTTTCTTCAGATACTGTATATCCGAACTTTTTATAGAAACCAACATTTTGTGGTAGACATTCAAGGGTTATCTTATAACAGTTCAGTTTCTTGCTTAGCAAAGTAAGGGTTGATAATAACCTGAAATTCAGAAGGGGGGGAGCACAGAGCATTTGTTAATAAAAATGCATGTGAATAACTTAATATAAATGAATAAAAATTATATAAATAAAACATCAAGTTTATATTAGAAACAGGTTTAGAACATGACCTTTCTCACCCATTCATTTAACTATTCAGATTGTGAATGGAAAAGCATTTAATTCACCCGAAGCATTTTACTGTTTCAAATATACTTTATCTCATAATCTCTAGCCCATTAATAAACAGGACAATACTAAATTCACCTAAACCCTCCTTAGAAATAGGTTTAAAAAAATGTTAACACTAAAGACTGTCAATCTTTTAAAAAATATGGCCAAAATTGTAAATTTTTTCCCTAAATCTGTTCAAACTACTTAGGAACAGTCAACATTCCCACACGAAATGAGTAAATAATAGCTTTGTTCTTTATCATTTTAAAGCTAATATTTGTGAAAGCATATATCAGATTAACTCTGGATTGTTCCAATTAGTATGAAATAGAAACAAAGCAAAACAGGATACATTTTTAAAATCCTTAAAGAATCCAAAGCCAGTATAAGAACGTGATTCTAGGGGCACCTGGGTGGCTCAGTGTGGTAAGTGTCTGCCTTCAGCACAGGTCATGATCTCAGGGTCCTGAGATGGAGCCCCGCTTTGGGTTCCCTGCTCAGCACGGAGTCTGCTCCTCCCTCTGCCCCTCGCCCTCTTGCGCTCTCTCAAATAAAAAAAAAAAATCTTAAAAAAAAAAAAGATTCTAACTGCCTTAGGGAGGAAAAAACTAGAAAAGATCTACAAAAATTTGCCCAGAGGGTTTTCTCACGTTTGCATAGACTAAAAAGTATCATTTTGAAGACAGAACATCTTGGCTGAAGTTATGAAATTATAAACGATATGACAAAATTAAGTGGACTAGAACACCAGAAGCTGGTCTGCTTTGTTCACTGATATATCCCAAATACCCTGAATGATATCTGGAACATAGCAGGTACTTAATATTTATTGAGTGAATTCCTTAAAACTCAGAAGAGATGGTATTAAAAAGCAAGTTCTAGCTTATAAAATAGGCAATAAACCTATGAAACTTTATTTTAAAAGATTTAGATAAACGCATAGAGGATTGTACAGGAAAAGCTATTTTAGTATATGTTTCTAAAACTTATAAGACTGAGAACATCTCTTTTGTTTTTATATATGACTGGGAAACTGGGGTAAATCACTTGACTGAACCAAAAGTTCGTTTCCGCGGCGCCTGGGTGGCTCAGTCCTTAAGTGTCTGCCTTTAGCTCGGGGCGTGATCCCGGAGTCCTGGGATCGAGCCCCACATCAGGCTCCTCCGCTGGGAGCCTGCTTCTCCCTCTCCCGCTCCCCCTGCCTGTGTTCCCTCTCGCTGGCTGTCTCTCTCCCTCTCTCAAATAAATAAATAAAATCTTTAAAAATTAAAATAAATAAATAAAAATTTAAAAAAATAACAAAAGTTTGTTTCCTACTAGTAGGAGAATACTATTATTAAAAGATAATAAAAATGTTACAGGCTATAAAACAGTATAATTCCAATTTCTAAACTTCATGATTAAACATAAAAATACTTTGTTTCTTTATTAAATTTAGTTTAAGTTATAGAGTGAGCCTAATTAAGGACACCTAAAAAGAACTTCAAACAGGGAAACATTTTTTAACAAATATCTCAGCAAGAAACTATTAATGGAAAAAGAGAAAGTATCTACCCAGGGATACCTTGTTTCTGCCTACTTACAGTTTGCCAAGCTGCTTTCCTCTGCATTCATCACTAACAACAACATCTTCTACTCTTCCTCTCTGAAAATATTTACAATGTTTAAAGGACTAGGCATATAGTTTTGTTTTTAGCTAAATCAACAAGTGACGTAATTCATTGATAAATGTTTTATAAATGAACTTCAAAAACCAAAATGCAAGCTTCTTTTACTTATTATAGAGAAAATAATATAATGAGTCAGCTTATGGCCTAATCTTGTTTTGTCTGTATCTTAAATCCTCCCACCCCACTGTTTTAAAGATTTCAGAATCCACATCACCAAAATGTAATCTTGTCGTGTTCATACTACATCATCTTAGTCCTTGCTTAATAGCAATTTCTTTCAAACATCCAAATACAATTTATTTCTAATAAACCCCACCAAAATTCATACTTCACAGAATACATTCCAAGTGTTCCTATCTTATTTTCACCGGATTACCTATGTTCTCATGTGAGTCCTGAGGAGTGAATGGGCATTAGGAATGTCACAATTAGAGAACACAGTTGACCTTCAAACAACATGGATTTGAACTGCACAGGTCCACTTATGTGCAGATTTTTTGGATAAATAAAATACCCTAAATGTATTTTGCTTATGTAACATTTTCTTTTCTGTAGCTTATTTTATTATAAAAATGCCATATATAATATACATAACATACAAAGTACATGTTAATCAACTGTTTATGTTGTTGGTAATGCTTCCAGTCAATAGTAGGCTACTAGTAGTTTTGGGAGTCAAGTTACACACAGATTTTTGACTGTAGGAAGTGGGGGGGGGGTGTCAGTGTCCTTAACTCCCATGTTGTTCAAGGGTCAATTATATAATATTCTGAATCCTTTAACTGGAAACTGATGAGAACTTCTATTAACCTATATACAAAGTATTGTTTTTTTTAATTGCATCATATATTCTAATCATTACTGCCAAATTTTATGATGCTGACTTGGTTTCTCTAGGACTGTACCAAATCTGACACCTTACAGAACAATTTTCAGCAAACAATTCAGATTATTAATACATTTTCTTCCTCCTAACTTCCATAACACAGTGGGAAAATGTTACAAATGTTACAAAACAAAATTTGCTCTCATTTTACAATAAAATGCAGTGAGCAAATAGATCTGCCTAATGGAAACTCAAAAGTCAGTTTTCCTAGAAAACACCTGTTTATTTTATTCATAAGCATTAATATGAACACATACCTTAGCACAGGAATGGATGAACTTATGCTCTATTATCAGAGTTGCTGTAGCAACAATTTGTCCTAAAGTCACATCTTCCACAACTGTAACATAATAGTCTCCAGATTTCTTCATGTGCTCAAAAGATTCTGTGGAAATTGAAAAAAGTGTTATGTGGTAGACATTAAACTTTAGTAGGTGCCATAAAAATACTAGGATTAGCTTATTTCATTATTGAATATTTAAAACTATTTCATCACGGTAATTTACACTTTGTTTTTAAAGAAAATATTATTAGAAATGACCAAGTGCTTGAAACACCAGCAATCATTATCAATGGAAATATGGTCTACACATTTTTTTTTTTTAAAGATTTTATTTATTTATTTGACAGAAATAGAGACAGCCAGCGAGAGAGGGAACACAAGCAGGGGGAGTGGGAGAGGAAGAAGCAGGCTCATAGCGGAAGAGCCTGATGTGGGGCTCGATCCCATAACGCCGGGATCACGCCCTGAGCCGAAGGCAGACGCTTAACCGCTGTGCCACCCAGGCGCCCCATGGTCTACACATTTTAAAAATCTGCTAGCAAAGTACAACTATTAACAGCTACTTCCAGATGAACAGCGCTTATAGTAAATTGTAGATGTTGCCACTTCTGTGACTAATGAAGACTGTTTTCGTATCTTCATTACTTTAAGTCAATTTCTTTAACCTTTACACTTGATATTTGAATAGAACAAAACTGCAAATTTTAGTAAGAATGTTTACATGGCTCCATTCTGTAATTTTTAGTCATCCGGCTTCAAAATATTTTGACAAAGTAGTTTTCAGTTTTCCCTTTGTGATCTGAAGTGTTTAATGACTACATGACTTGCTGTTTTAGAAACAGAGCCCTTGGTTTTGCTTGTTTTGAAAACACCTTGTGAACTAGGTGAAAAATGTCTCTATTTCTAAGTAATCATCCCAAAGTCACATGGCAAATAGGAGCGAAGATGGAATACTTTCCCTCTCAAATTGATTTTTAGTACTTACATTGCCAAAATAATGGGTTTCTCATCTAATTCGATATGCATGCAAAGAGGAATTCAGGAATAAAAACTGAGCCTAATATTCTCACATATTGTTTATTTCCATGGTTTTGTTCTAGATAGGGTTCTGGAGGGGAAAGAAAGAAATTCAATGAAGGAAAACAATGAGGATCAGAAAATGGTGATCTTCATCTTGGGAGGGTTAGAGTACAAAACAAAATTACCTAGTGAAGGAAATGAAGAAATTATAGAAAACAGGAGGACAGTGTTAGAGCACTGGATGGAATCAGGAAGGTTCTAGTCTTTTCCTTACCAATAACTACCTGTGCTCTTAAGTCATTAGACCTCTCTGGATTTCCATTCTCTCATATGTATAAAAAAGGGGGGCTGAACCATAAATTTGAAGATACCTGTTAACCTTAAAATTCAACATAATCAAATTTAAAACATAATATCTTACCCTTTTTTATTTGGTGATGAAATTTCCATGAATAACCTAACCACATGAAAAACACTACAATATAAAACAATGTCTAGAGCTGCCACCTCGCTACAGTAATTATCTAAAAGTCAGGTATTTTGTAAAACATGGTAATTACTACACTTGGATTCTACAACAGGTTAGCCACATTAAACATTTAAATAATAGCTAATTGTTATATGAATAATTTCCAGTTACTTGAACAAAAAAACACAAGTAGACACTGAATATAGCTTCAAATAAAAAATCTTGTTTCCCTTTATTTTTCATTCAGGAAAAGAGGCTGTAGTACTTACTCATAAATTGTTCAGGGTTGACAACTCCAGTCTCTGTCAGTTGACCTAGTACCTTAAAAAAACCTAGTTTGGAAAAACAGATTTCAAATCATGAGAAGACCAAATAAAAGATCAAAGAAGCAATGTGTGGAGCTCGTGGGATTATGGGTACTTGTGTTTCCAAAATTTTCTGTAATCATTTTAAAATTAATTTTATTATTTAAAAGGATTAAACTGAAACCTATTATTCTTTCTATAATCGCTACACAAAACAAAAGTAATAGGTTCTACCAATGTTTTTGCCTGCGTGAGATTTTTGGAATACTGCAGACCTTCATGACTCAATATTTATAAAACCAGCAGGTTTGTTTTTCAATGTAATTTTCACTAAATTTGATGCAGGGAATGCCAAATTTTCCCAGATACATGCTTTGGTGCAAGATTATATTATGGCCAAATATGATACTATTTTTAAAATAAAATATAAATCATATTGTTAAGACTACTTTTTAAAGATTCCTGATTAATTTCATTAGTGTTAAATTAATGTGAAGATTTTAGAACTTTGAGAATCTTAATTTCTACATACTCAGTAGTTTGACCAAAATTAGTTTTAGATTTCTTAGCAAAAAGAAAACGAAAAAGTTGATTTTTTATTAAATTTAAAGAAATCACTTGGAGAATTTAGACATTAAAAAAACAAATATACGTAAACAAAACCTTTACAACTTATCCAAGGCATATTATCTCCACCCTCATTCCCCATCCGGCTTCTTAGAGAAGATTTTTCCTTATGTGTCATTAGAGATGATAATTTTAGTTTTATGAAAAGTCTTTTTGGATTCTTAATTAGGAAGGAATGTTGTTATTCTTAAGTCATATGAAATATTTCACAATATACATGGTCTTAGCCATGATACATACATATTACAATTGTCTCGGTCACTCTAAAAATTAAGTACAAAAGGGCTGCCTGGCTAGCTCAGTTGGTAGAGCGTGCAACCTGATTTTGGGGTTATGAGTTCGAGCCCCATATTGGGTGTAATGCTTACTTCAAAATAAATAAAATCTTAAAAAAAAAATTAAGTGCACAAAATAATTCAAAATCAAACATTATTTTTTAAAATTATCAGCACTATCATGTTTCTGGAGAAAACAGAATGTCAATTACAGCTGACCCCTGAATAACAGGTTTGAACTGTATAGTTCAAACTTACATCTGTAAACATCTGTAACATCTGTTACAATCTGTGAACTTAGTACACATTTTTTTTCAATAAATACATCACTGTAAATAAATTTTCTCTTATGATTTTAGTAACATTCTCTTTTCTCTAGCTTACTTTAAGAATACAGTATATAACACATATATCATATAGGTTAATCAGCTATTTCTGTTATTGGCAAGGCTTCCAGTCAACAGAAAGCTATTAGTTAAGTGTTGGGTGACTCAAAATCTATACACAGATTTTCAAATGCACAGGGGTCAGTGCTCCTAACCCCCATGTTGTCAGGGACCCAACTGTGTAATTCTAACCAGGATTTGTAAACTGAATCCCTACCTCTATTTAAGTCAGCAGTACAGAGGGGCCTCAAAACCAAACCTTCTCCAGGATGTGTTGGGGAAATGGCTGGAGAAAATGTAGCTGTATTCTGGCTCCAGTCCACTTCTTTGAGTAGACTTGGGTCAAACATAGGAGTTTCATCAGGTTTCATCTTCGCAGTAAGCTCTAAAACACAATTTTAAATGGTAAGGCATTTTAATATGGAATTAGGATCAGTGAGAAATTCTACTTCTTAATAAAAATTAACACACATGCAAGATACTTTATTCTATCCTGAATCTAACATAAATGCCACAACCACAGATAAATAGAAAACTCGCAGTGAACATCAGATAGTAAACAAGTGACTAACTTTATAAGTTTTAAACTTTAAAACCACATTTTCTAGCAAGTATTTTCAAACATTTTTCCTGGGGCACCTGGGTGGCTCAGTGGTTGAGTGACCGACTCTTGGTTTCTGCTTGGGTCATGATCTCAAGGGTCATGAGACCGAGCTAGTGTTGGGCTCTGCGCCAGGCGGAGTCTGCTGGAGATTCTCCCCCTCTCTGACCCTCCCCACGCTGACATGTGTGCTCTAAAATAAATAAACGAATAAAATCTTAAAAATAAAACATTTTTCCTATGGGTTGGTGCTAGCATAGCACTGTGAATAGCTGACTTTCCATGAGCTTTTACTTTTTTTTTCATTATTGGATTTTATTATTGGGCTAAGAAATTATTTGTGGGTGGTCTTACCACTAAGACTTATTGGGCATGGTACTTGTTTTTTTTATATGAACCATGAACAGAAGATAATTGATGAACTGGCTTAAATTACTCTCTACATTCATTGTAATATTTGGTCTCAGCTATGACAGATTCATATTAAAGGTATCTGCTGGATTTTGTTTTCACACCAGATTTTCTAAAAATCTATAATGTAAGTTTCTCAGCTACATTTAGGCAGCTTAAGAATAGCCAGTGTTTTTCATGCTATTATAAAAGGATCAATTATGGTACTGTCCTCTTTTTTGAACACTCAGAAATGGACAGATTCTTACTAGGTATAGTAAAACAGACTAAATAATAGAAAGATAGAATAAAGCATAAAAATGGGGACAGCGGCATGTCTGTGGAACACAGAGTTGCTAGAACACGGTTTTCCTAACAACTGTTATGAGACTGTAAAGCAACCCCTACCTCATTTCTATCCCTTTACCCAGTTAAAGAAACTATTCTATTTGAGACTTGCTTCTAGCTCTTCTTTGAAACAAAGAATTTAAAGATATACATCTATAACATTACCATAAAACAAGGAAACAAACAGGAAAAATTAAAGTCCATTTAATGATTTTCCCAAAAACACCACCCCCATAATGTTCCCTATTTCCTAAGTCACAATATGCTTAAGGGCAATTATTGTTGACTTTTCCTCAAAGGTTGATTAAACTCCTGCCTGTGGAACCCGACACAACCATATAGGTAATCTGCACTGTAGTAGAGGTTTTGAGAAGGTAGCGCGATATGATAACAGAAGTTCACATTTGTTCAGCACTTACGACTTGATCAGGCATTGTTCAAAGAACTTTACACATTACTAGTACATTCACTTCAATAATCTTATAGGATAGGGATGATTATTACCTCCATTTTAACAGATGAGGAAATGTAGGCAACACGTTAAGTAACCTGCCCAAGATCACAAAATTAGTGGAGCCAGGATTTAAACCTAAGATGAAAAAGAGCATGAGCTCTGGAGTCAAGCTGGTGTTCGGATGTCAAATGCGATTATGGCTAATGTCAACTCTGACGATCTGTTTCCTCATCTGTAAAATGGAGATGGAATTATTAGAAGGATGAAATGAATTATTATATACAGCACTTAACAGTGCCTGGCACACTGTAAGTGCTCAATGAGATGTATTTTAGTTAGCAGCTAATTAAAAATTCATGTTTATACATTTTTGTTAATATTTTTTATCTTTAATTCATGAGTCAGGCACTGTGCTGGGTACAAGGGATGCAAAAAGGATGACAGGTTACATGTTTATGTTAAACTGAAACATTCTTGGATAGGAAAGAAAGAATAAAAAAGCAATCATAGTTTATTATGTAGAATACCAAGGGGCCTTTTTTTCCCCCTCAAAAAGGACTCAAATATGTTATGCCATAAACACTATACCTGGTTCTAAGACTAATAAGGAAAGGAAATAAATTGTGATGATTAACAATCATTCATATGAAATTTCACAAGCTTTCAGTCTACTTGAAACAGATTTTTTATAGGTTAACTTTAATGCATGCATTTTACTGTTTGTCCCTGATAATTGGATCCCTGAGGCTTTTGGGTTTACTCTCATCTCAAGATGAGATGAGTAACATCATTGTAACAACATTGTTTTTTGGGTATGCAGATAAACAAGCTAAATATTTATTAACAAAGTAAAATGTATATATTAAATACAGAAGCTGGAGAGTGTTAAAAATTTAGTTCCTCGGGGCAACACACTCTTTAAACAGTTCAATGATCATTTTATTTAACATACAATTGTAACCATGAAGTTTAAAGAAAGCTCAAAGGGAATTTAGATGAACATTAGAACAATTTAAAGTTAACGATTACTTTTTCCTATAAAGCTGCCCAAGTTTTCGATAAAATATAGCCTAGAAAACACACAAAATACAGTTGTTAATTTCCAAGAGAGAAAGGGGAGAAGAGGTACACAGGAGAATTAGGATTACAACACCTTTAATTAATGAATTTTAAATAGTAAATACTAATATTTTCCTGTGCTTTTCTTTAACCAGATGGTCCTATTGCATGAATGATCATAAAAATAAATAATACTGGCTAAAATTTATGGAGTGCTTTGTATTTGTTAACTCATAAAAATACAATGAAAGGTCTATCATTATTATCCCCATTTTACAGACCAGGAAGCAGGCACAGTAATTTGCTCAAGGTAACAGAGCCAATAAGGAACAGGATTCAAAACCAAGCAACAGAGCCAGCTTCAAGGGCACTGGACCTGCGCAGTTGCCCAGGGCCTCACACTTGGTTCTACTCTCCACTGCCACTGTCTTGAAATTCTTAATTTCTCAACAAAGAGCCCTCCATCTGCATTTTGCATGGGTTACCAGAGATGATGCAGCCATTCCTGCATGACTCCAGACTCCGCACTCTTGGTACTGAAGACGCACTAGCGAAGACGGATTCCCTACTGCATTATACCAGTTAACAATTGAGCCAAAAGCAACACTTATAAACTGTATTTGGAAAATAAGAGTATCAGATATGTCAAAGTACAATAAACAAGGCATTCTGAATTAGAAATAAGAATCCATTAACCAGGCAATCAGAGATTAAAATCAAAATGTTTTTACGATCTATTTTACAAAACAAAGCCATATTTAAAGTTACTTTCCTTTATCTTACTCCATCCCCATTTAGTAAAATTCTGCTAGTGCCCAATTAATATGCTGGAAAAGTTAAAGCAGGATGTGATTTGATACCAAATTTCAAAAGATTTTAGAAAGGAATGAAAAAGATAAATTTGGTTTACAAAAGAAGTGATATTTTAGCATCTTAAGGTGCCCACAGTACTGCAAAATAGTAAATTTCAGTAACCAGAACTGTTGTTTGAGGCTGAATCTCATCATGATCACTGGGGGTGACTGATTTTAAAAAAGTAAGCCCTAGGGGTGTCTGGGTGGCTCAACTGGTTAAGCATCTGCCTTCGGCTCAGGGTCCTGGGATGGAGCCCAGCACGGAGCACCAGGCTCCCTGCTGGGGGGGGGGGAGTCTGCTTCTCCCACTCCCATTCCCCCTGCTTGTGCTCTGTCAAGTAAATAAAATCTTTAAAAAATAAAAATAAAAAATAAACCCTAACCCTCCCTAAATATTTCTCCAGAACTTTTCCAATTTAACTGCCAAGTCAGCATGCATTTACAAGGCCCATATGTGCCTAACAGCCCAATAAATGCCTAGTGAATGAATAACAAATGGTATAAGACTTACTTGAAGGTCACATTTCAGAAAATCCAAAAGAGGAAAGATTCCCAAATTGCCACAAGCGATATCACAAAAACCATACACCAAACTCATTTTTGCTAGGATCATCAGGTTTTCATTCAGTTGACTATACTTTGGACACAATTTCAACCATTTGGTTTCCCAGCTTTAGAGCACACTAAAATACAAATAGGGAGGAGGTGCTGCTAGAAGCAAGCAACCGAGAGCAACAAGTAACAGACACTGGGAATGAAGATTTTTAAAGTTGATATAAAAATTTTAAAAGCATAATCCAAGGCCAAGTCTAAGCTGCTTAACATACCTTGAGAGCCACGAGGCCATCACTACATTACTTCCGTACATGACGAACCGGGGAAAGTTTGCTGTTTGAGACTCTAGGGTTTGTCTACCTACATTTCGTAACAATTTCAGTGATAATTTGACTAAATTTTTAATCTAAAAAACACTTTATTCGCTGATGATTTTAACAGGCCTGGCCATATTCACTAAACTATGAAACTGTACTTCACTTGAGAATTTTAAAAAGTATTTTCTGATCGTTTATTTGATCCCTATAATCTGGCATTATTCCCAGACTACCGATCAGGGAACTGGAGCATATGGAGCCCCAAGGTAACACAGCAAATGAGTGAACTGGGACTAGAATCCTATCTTGTTTTCCCATTTTGAGCTCTAAAATACCATACTCAATAGACACCAATCTTTACATCATCGTACCAGGCAGGTAGCTCTAATTCTAAAAAATGTCCGCGAATTCTGCCTAAGTAGAACTGATGTAAATGATTCCTTGAGATCCATTCTAAGATTCGTTCATGAGTGTACAGCCTAACAAAACTAACTCCATAACCGCCCGTTCCAATTTTGTATGAAATTTTAAGAGTTCGGTTTACATAAACATCGGCTCCTCTTATAAGGGGAATCATAGCGCTCAGTGTGTCTAGGGGCGCAAACCCCGGGAAAAGAGACAAAGAATGTCCCTCCTTCCCGCAGTGAAAGCCCCAATTAGTCAGTGCGGGATGAGATCTTCGGAGCAGGAGCATGTCCTCAAGCGGCTCCCGACCGCCGCGGGGTGCACCTCGGAAAGGAAGGGGTGAAAGGGGGGTCGGGGCATTTGTGCCCGTTCAAAACCGATGGCGGCAGAGACTGAGCAACGGTCTCGATCCTCCACGCTGAAGCCTGCTGAGCGAAGAGTTAGTTTCCACCGCAGTCCCTGCTCCCGCACCCCTACGGCTGGACCACGGACCCTCATTCCTAAGCTCTCTCTGCTCCAGGCGCGTGTCCGCTCAACTTGCTCGGAACCGCGCTCTACAAGCACACGTGCACCCACCTGGCCAAGCCAAACGCGCGGCTCCCGGAACAGACACCTCCCACCCAGGCCTAGCCCGCCTCGCCCGGGGCAGCAGTCACCGTCACACCTGTTTGACAAATGTGAAGGCAGGCCCACGACGGCCCCCAGGACACCCGGCGCGGCCCCGCTCTCGCTCCCCGGCCCCCAGCCTCCCTCACCCGTGGAGGCCTCGCGGTCGGCGCTCCTCTCCAGGCCCGTCGGGCTCTCACCCACCCGGGTACACGGTACCGGATCCGGATCCGGCTTCACCGCCAGCCCCACCTCCTCCGCCACCTCCTGAGCCACGGTGGCCGTCGCGGCGGCCGCTGCGCGAGCCGCGACCAGGACGTGGCAGCGCCAACGCCTCCGCCCCACCCCGGGCCGCTGACGCAGGGCCGCGCGCAGGGGGCGGAGGCGCTCGGGGGCGAGGGGCGGGCCGGGGCGGGGCCTGCTGCGGGCTCTGGCACGTGGGGAGCGGCGAGGACGGCCCCCGCGGGGACTCCGCCTCCCGGCGGCGCGGGCACGCACCCGGCTGGCTCCCTGCGGCCCCGCCGCGGCGTCAGGCTCTCCGCGTACCTGGGAATCACGGAGCCCAGAGTCCGCGAAGCAGTGTAAGTGCCCAGAGTGTGGGCCTCTTTCATATTCGGAAGCCGCAGGTCCGGCCTCTTGCTCCCTTCGGTTGCCCTTGTGGCCCCTTCTTTTAATAGTCCATTTAATTAGGACTTGCTGGCAGCTGGAAGCTCCTCATCCCCGGTTTTCTGAGTCACCTCCAGGAAGCGGGGCCACTACACTTCTTTCAGATCTTTTTTGGATGAACCATAGGGTTGAGACACTGGTTCTCAGCTGTGGCGGCTTTGCCTCCCAGGGGACAACTGGCAATGTCTGGAGCTTTTTCAGCCTCCTATCTGTGGGAGAGGTGTCACTGGCGTCTCTCCAGATGACAGAGGGTAGAGGTGGGGAGACACCAGGTACGCTGTGAAACATCTTGAAATATACAGGGCAGAGCCCCACAACAGCGTTTCAACCTGGTCTGACATGTCAGTACTGCTGAGCGGGAGAAACCCTGGTTTAGGACAAGAAAAATGAGTTTTCTGTCAGCTCGCACTTCCAAAACACCTGTCCTCATTTTACAGATTAGGAAACCGAGGTTCAGAGATGGCAAGTAATTTACCAAAGCCACATAGCTCGTAGCTCCCATTCCTTATAAATTTCAGCTTACTGAAATTGCAAAGTATTTTATTCTTAATACTGTTCAATGAACACCGTATAGTCTGCCAGGGATTATATTTTCTGCTTATTTGTGAGATTTAAATTCCAGTTAACACTTTTACTGGTTCATGCATTCTCACACCTTCAAACATCAGTGAGGCTGATGGCATTCACATTTCTGTATGCTTCCTTCCGTTTATCCTTTTGTATAGGAAAGAATGTATAAGACATGAGAAGAGATAAACACCACAGATATTAAGAAACATATAGCCTTGTTTCCTTATCATAGTCTGGCCTTAGGTTTTCAGTGAGTTTCTTCTGAGCAAGAGAATCCTGTGAATGCATAATTTAGCAAAAAGTGAAGCAATCAGTAATAAAATTTATCACAGAGCACAGTTCTAAGAGGTACACCATAAGATCCCCTGCATTTCAGACATATTCCTCCTTTTCCCTTTTGTACCAAAGGAACACAATTTCTCCTTAATAGCCACCGTAGCCAGTACAGTGCCCTGCTTCTTTGCCTGTTGGTTTACATGCAGTGAGGAACCCAAGGTAGCCAGGTGACAATCTCAACATCTAGTTTAATGGAATCATTGATGTATTGTCATTTTTATTTATTTATTTTTAATTGAGATATAATTCACATATAATGTATTAGTTTTAGATGTATAATACAATGATTTGATATATTTATGTATTGCAAAATGATTACTTCAGTGTCTTTAGTTAACATCCCTCACCACACAGTTACAAATTTGTTTTTTCTTGTGATGAGAACTTTTAACATTTACTCTCTTTGCAACTTTCAAGTATACTATAAGGTATTGTTACCTGTAGTCACCATGCATACATTACATCCCCAGGACTAATTTAACTTATAACTGGAAGTTTGTGCCTTTTGACCCCTTCACTGATTTTGCTCCCCACCCCCCAACTCTGGCAACCACTAATTTGTTGTCTGTATGTATGAATTTGTTTGTTTTTTTAGATTCAACATATAGTGAGATCATAGAGTATTTTTTTTCTCTGACTTATTTCACCTACTGTAATGTATTAAAGCTCCATCCAATTTGTTGTAAATGACAGGATTTCCTTTTTAATGGCTAAATAATATTCCACTGTGTGTGTGTGTGTGTGTGTGTGTGTGTGTGTACACAAACTTCTTTATCCACTCATCTAACAATGGACACTTAAGTTGTTTCCATGTCTTAGCTATTGTTAGTAATGCTGCTATGAACATGTGGGTATGTATATCTTTTCTGGGTAGTGGTTTAATTTTTTTTTTTGGATAAATACATAGACATGGAATTGCTAGACCATACGATAGTTTCTATTTTAAAATTTTTGAGGAACATGTTTTTGTTTCTCTTTTGTGTTGTTTAGGACAGTTTTTTTTAAGTTTTAAATTTAATTCCACTTAGTTAACATACAGTGTTATATTAGTGTAAAGCGTACAATATACTGATTCATAATTCTATATATTGCTCAGTGCTTATCATAATAAATGTACTCTTAATCCCCATCATCTATTTCACCCATTCCCCCACCCACCTCCCCTCTGGTAACTATCAGTTTGTTCTCTATAGTTGAGTCTTTTTTTCGGTTTGTTTCTTTTTTTCCCCTTTGTTTGTTTCTTAAATTCCATATATAAGGGAAATCATACGGTATTTGTCTTTCTGTGACTGACTTTGCTTAGCATTATACTCTCCAGCTCCATTCGTGTTGTTTCAAACGGCACGATTTCATTCTTTTTTGTGGCTGAATAATATTCCATTGCATATATACACCACATCTTTATCCATTCATCTGTGGATAGACACTTGGGCTGCTTCCATATCTTAACTATTTTAAACAGTGTTACAGTGAACACGGGGTGCATATATCTTTTCGAATTAGTGTTTTTATATTCTTTGGGTAAACACCCAGTAGTGTGATTGCTGAATCATAGGGTAGTTGTATTTTTAATTCTTTGAGGAACCTCCATACTGTTTTCCCCTGTGGCTGCACCATTTTGCATTCCTACCAACAGTACAAAAGGGTTCCTTTTTCTCCACATCCTTCCCAACACCTGTTGTTTCGTGTTGTTGATTTTAGTTATTCTGACATGTCAGGTGATATCTCTTGCAGTTCTGATTTGCATTGCCCTGATGGTTAAGTGATGATGAGCATCTTTTCATGTGAAGGTTGGTCATCTGTATGTCTTCTTTGGAAACCTGTCTGTGTCTTCTAACCATTTTCTAATTGGATTGTTTGTTTCTTGGGTGTTGAATTTTATAAGTTCTTTATATATTTTGGATACTAGCCCTTTATCAGATATGTCATTTGCAGATATCTTCTCCCATTCCATAGGTTATATTTTAGTTTTGTTGATTGTTTTCCTTCATGTGCAGAAGCTTTTTATTTTAATGTACTCCCAATGGTTTATTTTTGTTTTTGTTTCCCTTGCCTCAGGGAACCTATCTAGAAAAAAGTTGGTATGGCCAGTGTCAAAGATGTTACTGCCTGTGTTCTCTTCTAGAATTTTTATGGGTTCAGGTCTCACATTGAGGTCTTTAATCCATGTGGAATTTATTTTTGTGTATGGTGTAAGAAAGTGGTCCAGTTTCTTTTATTGCATATTGCTGTCCAGTTTTCCCAACATCGTTTGTTGAAGAGACTTCTTTTTCCCATTGGATATTCTTTCTTGCTTTGTCAGAGACCATATAATTGTGGTTTTATTGGGGATGTCTGGGTGGCTCAGTCAGTTAAGTGTCTGCCTTCAGCTCAGGTCATGATCCTGGGGGCCTGGGATTGAGCCCCTTCTCCCTCTACCTCTGACTCTCCCCCTGCTTGTGCTTGCTCTCTCTCTCTCTCTCTCTCTCAAATAAATAAATAATTAAAATCTTAAAAAAAAAAAAAAGCACAGAATTAAAAAAATTGTGGGTTTTTTTCTGGGTTTTCTATTCTGTTTCATTGACATCTATATGTCTATTTTTGTACCAGTACCATACTGTTTTGATTACTACATCTTTGTAATATAACTCGAAGTCTGTAATTGTGATGCCTCCAGCTTTGTTTTTCTTTTTCAAGATTGCTTTGGCTATTCAGGGTCTTTTGTAGTTCCGTACACATTTTAGGATTGTTATAGTTCTGTGAAAAATGCTGTTAGTATTTTGATAGAGATTGCATCAAATGTAGATTGCTTTGGGTATGATGGGCATTTTAACAATATTCTTCAGATCCATAAGCTTGGAATGTCTTTCCATTGCTTTGTGTTGTCTTCCATTTCTTTCCTCAGTGTTTTATAGTTTTCAGAGTACAGGTCTTTCACCTCTTTGGTTAAGCTTATTCCTAGATATCTTACTATTTTTGGTGCAATTATGAATGGGATTCCTTTCATAATTTCATGTTCTGCTGGTTCATTATTGGTATATAAGAAAACAATAGAGTTCTGTACATTGATTTCGTATCCTGCCTCTTTACTGAATTCATTTATCAGTTCTAGCAGTTTTTTGGTGGAGTATTTTTGGTTTTCTATGTATAGTATTATGGCATCTGCAAATAGTGAAAGTTTTACTTCTTCTTACCATTTTAGATGCCTCTTATTTCTTTTTGTTGTCTGATTGCCGTGGCTAGGATTTCCAGTACTATACTGAATAGAAGTGGTGAGAGTGGACATCCCTGTCTTGCTCCTGATCTTAGGGGAGAAACTCTCAGTTTTTCCCCATTGAGGATGATGTTAGTTGTGGGTTTTTCATAAATGGCCTTTATTATATTGGAAAGATGTTCTCTCTACACTTCCTTTTTTGAGGGTTTTTGTCATGAATGGATATTGTACTTTGTCAGAAGCTTTTTCAACATCTACTGAAATGATTGTATGGTTTTTATCCTTTCTCTTGTTGATGTAATAATATACCACATTATTGATGTGCAAATATTGAACTATCCTTGCATCCCAGGAATAAATCTCACTTGATTGTGGTGAAAGATTTTTTAAATATATTTTTCAGTTTGGTTTGGTAGTATTTTCTTGAGCATTTTTTGCACCTATGTTCATCAGAGATATTGTCCTGTAGTTCCCTTTTTTTTTTTTTTGGTGGTATCTTTTTCTGGTTTTGGAATCAGGGTAATGCTGGCCTCAGGGAATGAATTTGGAACTTTTCCTTCCTTTTCTATCTTTTGGAATAGTTTGAGAAGAATAGGTATTAACTCTTCTTTAAATGTTTGATAGAATTCACCTGGAAGCCATCTGTTCTTGGACTTTTGTTTGTTCAGAGTTTTTTGGTTACTGATTCAATTTCTTTGCTGGTAATTGGTCTGTTCAAATTTTCCATTTCTTCCTGATTCTGTTTTGTTTCTAGGTTATATGTTATATGTTTCTAGGAATTTATTCGTTTCTTCTAGGTTGTTCAGTTGTTGACATATTGTTTTTCATAATATTTTCTTATAATTGTTTTTATTTCTGTGGTGTTTTATTTCTCCTCTCTCATTTGTGATTTTATTTATTACAGTCCTTTCTCTTTTTTTCTTGACAGGTCTGGGTAGAGATTTATCCATTTTATTGATTTTTTAAAAAGATTTATTTATTTATTTTAAAGAAAGAGAAAGCATGAGCTGGAGGGGCAGAGGGACAGGGAGAGGGAAGCTCAAGCATACTCTGTGCTGAACGTGGAGCCTGACACAGGGCTTGATCCCACAACCCCAAGATCACTACCTGAGCTGAAACCAGGAGTCAGACAGATGCCTGACCAACTGCACCACACAGGTGCCCCTTTATTGATTTTTTTTTAAAGAACCAGCTTCTGGTTTCATTGATCTGTCCTATTGTTGTTGTTTTTTAAGTTTCTATATCATTTATTTCTGCTCTAATCCTTATTGTTTCCTTCCTTCTGCTGGCTTTAGGTTTTGTTTGTTGTTCTTTGTAGCTCCTTTATGTGTAAAGTTAGTTGTTTATTTGAGATTTTTCCTGCTTCTTGAGGTCGGATTGTATTGCTATAAACTTTCCTCTTAGAACTGCTTTTCCTGCACCCCAAGGTTTTTGACGCATTGTACTTCTATTTTTATTTGTTTTCATTTACTTTTTAATTTCTTCTTTTATTTCTGGTTGACCCATTCATTGTTTAGTAGCATGTTATTTAACCTCCATGTATTTGTAGTCTTCCAGATATTTTCTCATGGTTGACTTCTAGCCATTGTGGTCAGAAAAGATGCATGAAATGACTTCAGTCTTTAATTGGTTGAGGCTTGTTTTGTGACCGAATGTGTGATCTCTTCTGGAGAATGTTGTATGTGGACTTGAAAAGAATGTGTATTCTTCTGGTTTAGGATGGAATGCTCTGAATACATCTGTTAAGTCTGTCTGGTCCAGTGTGTCATTCAAAGCCCTTGTTTCCTTGTTGTTTTTTTCTGTTTAGATGATCTGTGAGTGGGGTGTTAAAATCCTCTGCTATTATTGTATTATTATTGATTGGTTCCTTTATGTTTGTTATTAACTGTTTTATGTATTTGGGTATTCCTATGTTGGGTGTATAAATATTTATAATTGTTATATCCTCCTGTTGGATTGTCATCTTTATTATTATGTAGTGTCCTCCTTTGTCTGTTGTTACAGTCTTTGTTTTAAAGTCTAGTTTGTTCAATGTAAGTATGGCTTTCTTTTGATATACATTTGCATGATAGATGTTTCTCCATTCTGTCACTTTCAATCTGCATGTGTCTTTAGGTCTAAAATAAATCTTTGTAGGCAGCATATAGATGGGTCTTGTTTTAGCCATTTTTACCCTATGTCTTTTGATTGCAGCCTTTAGTCCATTTATAGTCAAAGTAATTATTTATAGATATGTGTTCATTGCCATTTTTTTACTTGTGTTGTGGTTGTTTCTGAAGATTTTCTCTGATCCTTTCTTGTCTTTCTCTCATTCATGGTTTGCTGGTTTTCTTTAGTGATATATTTGGATTTCGTTTTCTTTATTCTTTGCATATTTATTAGTGGTTTTTGATTTATGGTTACCGTTAGGTTTGTATATAGCTTCTTCTCCATATAGCAGTCTATATTAAATTGAAGGTCATTTAAGTTTGAATCCATTCTTTACTCCTTCCCACATTTTAGGTATATGGTGTCATATTTTACATCCTTTTATTTTGTGAGTTCCTTGATTGATATTTTTCAAAAATATTCTTTTTTACTGCTTTTGTGTTACCTTCATACTATTGTTTTTGGTCTTTCCTTTCCACTCGAAGAGTCCCCTCAATACTTCTTGAAGGGCTGGTTTGGTGGTCATGAACACCTTTAGTTTTTGTTTGTCTAGGGAACTCTTTTTTTTTTTTTCTTTTAAGATTTTATTTATTTATTTGACAGGGAGAGAGCAGGAGAGCACCAGCAGGGGGAGTGGCAGAAGGAGAAGGAGAATTCTGCAGGCTCCCCCCTGGGCAGGGAGCCCGATGCAGGGCTTGATCCCAGGAACCAGGTGCCATTGTCTAGGGAACTCTTTATCTCTCCTTCTATTCTGAATGATAGCCTTCCTGGATATAGTATTCTTGGCTGCAGATTTTTTTTTTTCAGCCCTTCGAGTATATCATGCCACTTTCTTATGGCTTGGAAAGTGTGCTGAAAAAACTCCTGATAATCTTATGGGGCTTCCCTTGTATGTAACTGTCTCCTTTTGTCTTTCTGCTTTAAGATTTTTTTCTTTATCACTATATTTTCCATTTTAATTATATTATGTCTTGGGGTGGATCTGCTTTTGTTGATTTTGTTAAGGGTTCTATGTGCCTCTAAGATCTGGATATTTATTTCCTTCCCTGGATTAGGGCAATTTTCAGCTATTATTTATTCAAATAAATTTTCTGCCCCCTTTTCTCTCTCTCCTTCTTCTGGGACTCCTATAATGTGAATGTTATTACATTTGATAGAGTCACTGAGTTCCCTAAGTCTATTCTCGTTTTGCATAATTCTTTTTTCTTTCTTTTGTTCAGCTTGACTACTTTCCATTACTCTGTTTTCTAGGTCATTAATTTGTTCTGCTTCTTTCATTCTGTTGTTCATCCTATCAAGCATGTTTTTCATTTCATTTATTGAGCCCTTGTCTCTGCTTTGTTATTCCTATGTTAAGGGTCTCAGTCATGTCTTCCGTCCCTTTCTCAAGTCCAGTGACGATGTTATGATCATTGCTTTAAATTCTCCATCAGGCATGTCTTCTCATTTTGTCTGTCTCTGTGCCTGCTTCTCTGTGTTAGGAAAGTCAGGTACTTCTCCTATTCCTTTTTTTTTTTTAAGATTTTATTTATCGAGAGAGAGAATGCATGCACACGAGTTGGGGGAGGGACAGAGGAAGAGGGAGAAGCAAACTCCCTGCTGAGCAGGGAGCCTGACACTGCGCTTGATCCCAGAACCCTGAGTTCATGACCTGAACTGAAGGCAGATGCCCAACTAACTGAGCCACCCAGGCACCCCGATACTTCTCCTACTCTTAAGGGTAATAGCCTTGTGAAAAATTGGTCCTATAGTGCCCTGCCATGTGATGTCCTCTGTTCCCCAGGGCCTGGTGCTTCTGAGAGTGTCTCCAGTGTGTGCTGTTTGGGCTCTGCTATTGTGTCCTGGCCATTTTTTCCTTAAGGCTAGTCATCAGCAGAGGCTGTCTGCCTACTGTGGGCAGTATTTGGTCCCTGGCCTGAATGTGGCAAGTTTTAACTGGGTGTGCTCTTATCTGCTTGTGAACTGAGACCAGCTGTCAGAACTGAGGCCCTGGAAAACCAGGGTTGGAAGATGGGGTGTGGGCAAGGGTTTGGGCCCGTTTTCTGGGCAAGGGGGCCCGCCTTGCTGTGACGGAGGTAAGCATGAGTGGGACAGGCAGTTCCACCAGAGCTTGGGGGGGACTAGGCTTGGTGTAGCAAGTTAGGTAACGAGTGTTGGTGCTCTGCTGGTTCCCACGGATGGCCTCATGCTTATGCTGAGGGGTGAGGGAGGGAAATGGTGCCTACCCGGTCCTTTGTTCCAGGAGGGGTCTCTCCATGACTGCTTCCTCTCTGGCACACACCCCAAGAAGAGCCAATAACCTCCCCATTATGTGCCGTAGGCACTCTTCAGATTGCTGTTTCCATGCTGTGTGTCACAGGCTGTTTTCCCTGCCTTCTGTCCAAGAGCGGCCCCAATGCTTTGGGGCTCTCGCAGAGCCAAGCACACTGACCTTTAAAACTCTAGGCTTTAACCACCACTGGTTGTACGAAATTCAGCCCCGCTCACTTTCCAAACCAATTGCTATGGGGAACCATCTCCTCCGTGCACTCCCCTGTGTGCTAGTCTGTCTCTCGCCCTTCTCAACTGTGGCTCCCTTCCCATCACAGCAGTCATGATCCATTTCTCTCCCAAACTGTGTCTCTGCACTTCCTACCTTCTTCAGTGTGGCCTTTTCTCTACCTTTAGTTGTGGAATTTGTTCTTCCAGTCTTCAGGTTGAAGACTGGGGGTGTTTAGGATGATTTGATAATTATCGAGTTGTATTTGTGGAGCAAGGTGAGCCTAGGGTCTTCCTACTCTACTGCCATCTTTCCTCACCCCTCTGTTTTTGTTTTTTTGAGGAATGCTGTTTTCCATTGTAGTTGCACCAATTTATGTACTCACCAATAGAGCACAAGTGTTCCCATTTCTCCACATCCTCACCAACACTTGTTATCTCTTGTCTTATTGATAATAGCCATTCTAACAGGTGTAAAGGAATAGCTCATTGTGGTTTTGATTTGTATTTCCCTGATGATGAGTGATGTTGAACACCGTTTCATGTGTCTGTTGGCCAGCTGTATGTCTTTTTAGCAAAATGTCTATTCCTCTGATCATTTTTTAATCAGATTGGGTTTTTTTTTTTTGCTATCAAGTTGTATGAATTCTTTTTTTTAAGAAAAGATTTTATTTATTTGAGAGAGATTGAGAGAGAGAGATCACAAGCAGGGGGAAAGGGTATAGGGAGAAGCAGATTCCCTGCTGAACAGGGAGCCCAATGCAGGACTTGATCCCAGGACACTGGGATCAATGACAACATAAGGGAAGATAAAAATAAATACCAGTGGAAATTTCTAGTTGAGATCCAGCTCCTCTCTCAGCTCTATCCCCTGTGGTGACCATTTGCTCCTCATTACAAATGTTCTCTTGTTCCTCGGACATTCCACATACCGAATTCTAATGTGCTGTTTGTTTATTTAGACTTTAATGTGCCTTACTTTGTAGCTGGCTTTCAAGTAGCCTTCCCGTTTATTCCAAGAATTCTTAAAATACAAATTGGAGGATCTAGGATTAGACACTAGGGATTTATTCCTGATTTACTAGGGTGATCCTGGAAACACTAGGTAAATTCCCTGTGAGTGATCTCCCTTGTAAATGGAATTGATGTTTACTAAATAAAGGCACCGCCAGTACAATAAAGTAACAAAGTATCAAAGGTAAGTATAGTAAAAGTAGATTCAAAAATTATGAATAACTTCTAGAACATCAGTGTTGACAGCTAATAGAGCCACAAAAGAGGAGTAAGTATTTTTTGATAAGGATTGCATTGAATCTGTAGATTACTTTGGGTAGAATAGACATTTTAACAATGTTAATTCTTCCAGTCCATGAGCATGGAGTACCTTTCCATTTATTTGTGACTTCTTCAGTTTATTTCATTAATATCTTATAGTTTCCAGTGTATAGGTCTTTTACCTCCTTAGTTAAATATATTTCTAGGCATTTTATTCTTTTGAAGCAATTGCAAGAAGAACTGTATTTTTAATTTCTTTTTCAGGTAGTTTGTTATTAGTGTATAGAAACACAATTGAGGATACCTGGGTGGCTCAGTCATTAAGTGTCTGCCTTCAGGTTAGGTCATGATCCCAGGGTCCTGGGATTGAGGCCCACATCAGGCTCCCTGCTCAGAGGGGAGTCTGCTTCTCCCTTTCCCTCTGCCTGTTGCTCCCCCTGCTTGTGCGCGCTCTCTCTCTCTCTCAAATAAATAAATAAATAAATAAGAAAAAGAAACACAATTGATTTTTGTATGTTGATTTTGTATCCTGCAACTTTACTGAATTTGTTTATTCCAACAGTTTTTTGGTGAAGTTTGTTAGGGTTTTCTATATATAGTATCATGTCATCTGCATATAGAGACAGTTTACTTCTTCCTTTCTGATTTGGATGCCCTTTATTGCTTTGTCTTGCATAATTCCTCTAGCTAGGACTCCCAGTACCATTTTTTAAAGATTTTATTTATTTTTTATTTTTTTTTAAAAGATTTTATTTATTTATTTGGAGAGAGAGAGAGAGCACAAGGAGGGGGAACAGCAGGCAGAGGGAGAAGCAGGCTCCCCACTGAGCAAGGAGCCTGATGCGGGACTTGATCCCAGGATGCTAGGATCATGACCCGAGCCAAAGACAGACGCTTAACTGAATGAGCCACCCAGGCGTCCTTATTTATTTATTTTAGAGAGAGGGAGGGAGAGAGAGGAGAGCAAGAACAGGGGAGGAGCAGAGGGAGGAGTCATGGCTGAGCCCAACGCAGGTCTTGATTCCATGACCTGGGGATCAGTGACCCAAGTCAAAACCAAGAGTTGGATGCTCAACCAACTGAGCCACCCAGTTGCCCCCTCCCAGTACTATTTTATTATTTATTTATTTATTTATTTTTAAAGACTTTATTTGAGAGAAAGAGCATGAGTGGGAGGGGAAGGGTTATAGGGAGAAGCAGACTCCCGGCTGAGCGGGAAGCCTGATGTGGGGCTTATCCCAGGACGTGGGATCATGACCTGAGCTGAAAGCAGACACTTAACCAACTGAGCCACCCAGGTGCCCCTCTCGGTACTATTTTAAATGAAAATGATGACAGTAGACATCCTTGTCTTGTTCCTGATCTTAGAGGAAAAGCTTTCAGTTTTTCACCATTGAGTATGATGTTAGTCATGGGTTCATTATATATTGCCTTTACTGTGTTGAGGTATGTTCCCTCTATACCCACTCTGTTGAGGGTTTTTATCATGAATGGATGTTGTATTTTGTCAAATGCTTATTCTGCATCTATTAAGATGATTACATGATTTTTATCCCTAATTTTGTGTATGTTCTGTATCATCTTGATTGATTTATGGATGGTGAACCATCCTTGCATCCCAGGAATAAATCCCACTTTATAGTGTATGAACCTTTTAATGTATTGTTGAATTCAGTTTGCTAATATTTTGTTGAGGAGCTTTGTGTCTATTCATAAGGATATTGGCCTGTGGTTTCCTTTTCTTGTAATGCCTTTATCTGGTTTAGATATTTAATCCTGGCCTCATAAAATAAGTTCAGAATTGTTCCCTCCTCTTCACTTTTTCGGAAGTGTTTGAGAAGGATTGGTATTAATTCTTTAAACATTTGGTAGAATTCACTAGGGAAGCCATCTGGACTTTTGTTTGTTGGAGGTTTACTGATTCAGTCTCCTTACTAGTAATTAGTCTGTTCAGATTTTCTATTACTTCATGATTCAGTCTTTGTGCAATTGTATGTTTGTAGGAATGTATCCATTTTTTCTACATTATCCAGTTTGTTGGCATATAATCATAGTAGCCTCTTATGATTCTTTGTATTTTGTTGTATCAGTTGTAATGTCTCTTTTTTTTCCTTGGTGATTCTAGCTAAATATTTATCTTTTCAAAAACCAGCTCTTGGTTTCATTGATCTTTTCTATTATCCTTTTAGTCTCTACTTCATTTATTTCTGCTCTGATATTTGTTGTTTCCCTCCTTCTCCTAACTTTGGTCTTAGTTTGTTCTTCTTCTAGCTCCTTTAGGTATAAAGTTAGGTTGTCTATTTGAGGTTTTTCTTATCTCCTTTGTTGTTGTTTCTTTGTTTTTGTTTTGTTTTTGATTGGTTGCACAAAGAAAACTTTATTTGCAGCAAATAAGGAGATCGTGGCAAATGGCTTCCAAAGCCAAGACTCGAGGTCTTTCTTATTTCTTAATGTAGGTGTTTATCACTATGAACTTCCCTCTTCGAACTATTTTTGCTGCATCCCATAAATTCTGGTATGTTATTTTCCCATTTTCGTTTGTCTCAAAATTTGCGTTCTATTTTTATTTCTTCTTTTACCTGTTCGTTGTTTGGTAACATGTTGTTTAATCTCCACATATTTGTCAATTTTCCAGTTTTCTTCTTGTAATTGTTTTTTAGTTTCATACCCTTGTGGTTGGAAAAAAAATGCTTGATATGATTTCAAACCTCTTACAATTTTTTTCGAGAGAGAGGGAGAGAGTGCACGCATGAGTTGGGGCAGGGAGGGCCAGAGGGAGAGAATCTTTAGGAGTGCTAAGCATGGAGCCCAACACAGGGCTCAGTCTCACAACCCTGAGATCATTACCTGAGCCAAAATCAAGAGTCAGACACTTAACCGACTGAATCACCCAGGTGCCCTTCAGTTTTCTTAAATTTATTAAGGCTTATTTTGTGGCCTTACATATGATCTATCCTGGAGATTGTTCCATGTGTGCTTGAGAAAAATGTGTATTCTGCTGCTTTTGGTTGGAATGTTCTGTAAATGTCTGTTAAGTCCACCTGGTTTAACATATGAAGTCCAGTGTTTCTTTATTGATTTTCTGTCTGGATGATCTATCCAATGATGACAATGAGGTATTGAAGCCCCCTACTATTATTGTATTGCTGTCTATTTCTCTCTTAGGTTTATTACTATTTGCTTTGTATGTTTAGGTGCTTCTAGGTTGGGTACCTGTAAATTTACAAATGTTATATCATCTTATTGGATTGACCCCTTTATCATTATATAATGAACTTCTTTTTCTCTTGTTACAGGTTTGTCTTAAAGTCTCTTTTTTCTAATATAAGTATAGCTACTTCAGCTTTCATTTGCTTTCCATTTGCATGAACTATCTTTTCCCATTCCTTCCCTTTAGTCTGTGTGTGTCCTTAAAGCTGAAGTGAGTCCCTTATAGGCAGCATACAGTTGGGTCATACGTTAAAAAAGAAAAAAGTCATTTCAGCTACTCTTTGTCTTTTGATTGGAGAATTTAGTCCATTTACATTTTTTAAAGATTTATTTATTTATTTTAGAGCCCAGGGGGAGGAAGGACAGAGGGGAAGGGAGAGACAGAATATCAAGCAGGCTCCCCGCAGAGCGCAGAGCCCAACACGGGGTTCAGTCTCATGACCCTGAGATAATTAAACTGAGCCAAAACCAAGAGTCGGACACTTAACCGACTGAGCCACCCAGGCACCCCTAGTCCCTTTACATTTAAAGTAATTATCGATAAGTATGGGCTTACTGCCATTTTGTTCATTGTTTTCTAATTACTTTGTTCCTTCCTTTATCTTCTGCTCTCTTCCTTTTTGACTGGATAATTTTCTGTAGAGGTGTACTTAGATTCCTTTATCTTTATCTTTTGTGTATCTAGTATAGGTCTTGCTTTGTGGTTACAATAAGGCTTACATAAAACATCTTATATTTGTAACAGTCTATTTTACGTTTTAACAACTTAAGTCCAGACTCATTCTAAAGCTCTGCAATTTTACTGCCCCCATTTTATGTTTTTGATTAAACAGTTTACATCTTTTTAATCTGTGTATCCATTGACAAATTATTTTTACTACTTTTGTCTTTCAAACTTCATACTAGATTTATAAGTGATTAACCTACCACCAGTGCAACATTAGATTATTCTGAATTTAACTATATATTTACCTTTACCTGTGAAATTTATACTGTCACATGTTTTCCCATTACTAATTAGCCTCCTTTCATTTCAGCTTAAACAATTCCTTTAACATTTCTTGTAAGTCCAGTGTAGTGGTGCTAAGCTCCAGTTTTTGCTTGTCTGGAAAACCCGCCGCCCCCTTTTCTTTTTTTTAAGATTATTTATTTATTTATTAGAGAGAGAGAGAGAATATATTATGATACTCCTTTCTGACCCATAAGGTTTTTGTTGAAAAAATTTGGTACTCTTCTTTTAAGATTGATTTATTTATTTGAGAAAGAGAGCATGAGGGAGAGGGGTAGAGAGAGAGGGAGAGAGCATCTCAAGCAGAGTTCACACTGAGTGCAGAGCCTGACACAGGGCTTGATTTCACAACCCTGAGATTGTGACCTGAACTGAAACCAAGAGTCAGACACTTAACTGACTGTACCACCCAGGCGCCCCTTGTTGATAGTTTTATAGGGATTTCCTTACACATGACAAGTTGTCTTTCTCTTGCTGTTTGTATTTTCTCCTTGTCTTTAACTTTTGATAACTTAATTATAGTTTGTCTTAAGCTATCTTTATTCTTTTTCATTTTTTTTTCTTTTTGCTCCTCTTATTGGCTGAGTTCTAATGCCCTGCCTTAGAGTTTGCTGATTTTTCTTCCACTTCATCTGCCGTTAAAAACTTCTATTGAGTTTTTCAGTTCGATTATTGAATTCTTCAGCTCTGTGATTTCTGTTTGGTATTTTCCTTTATTTTCTGTCTCTTTGATGAAATTCTCATTTTGTTCATGCATTGTTTTCCTGACCTTAGCAAGCATCTTTATGACCATTTTTTTGAACTTTTTGTCAGGAAAATCACTTATCTCTATTTCATTAAGGTCTTTCTCTGAGGTTTTATCTTATTGTTTTGTTTGGAACATGTTACTCCGCTCAGTTTTCTTGACTCTGTTGATTTGCTTTAGATAAAACAACCACCTTTCTCATTCTTGACGGAGTGGTCTCATTTAGGTGATGAACCTTATTCAATATTGAGCTCCTCATGGTTTTCTCTCAAAGCTGTGTGATTGTCCAAGTGACCTTTTATGTTCTTAGTAGTTAAGGGTGTGCCAATATCATATCTGTCAGTGTCCCAAAGGGGAGGATTCCGGTCGGCAGTAAATGCAGACTAATTAGAAGCCAGACCCTCAAGGAACATCTTTTTTTTTTTTCCTTTCCTTTTAAAAAATTTGCATTCTGATATCAGATCAAGTGTAGAGATCTTATAGTTATTAAAGTCTGTAGTAAAACCTTTTAATCACTGATCAGAACTGATTAGTCTTTCATACACAGACATCACCCCCTGCCATATTTCATTCATCCGTCAAGAAGTTCTCAGTTATCCATGGTCACCTTTATAAACATACACACACACGCGTGCTCATGTGCACGCCCCCCCCTGCCCACACACACATTCCTAACTCTAGACATAAACCCTTATTGTTTTAAATTAATTTTTCTTCTCAGAACTACAAAGATCATGCATCAGGTAGACTGGAAGGCCTCTGATGCTCAGATTTGGGTGTTTTTATCATTGATCCACTCCCTTGAAAGCATGTAAATATACTTCCTCCAGGGGCAGACTGGGAGATGTGTTTTTCTGTCGGCTGCCTCTGCACATCAAGCCCTGGGGAGATAGGCAGTTAAGGACTGTTCATTTGTTACCATCCCATTGAACCCATGAACACAAGCCCCACTGGCCACCAGTGCCAGGTTATCAAGAGACGTGTCCTCTGCATGGTAGCCACAAAAACCAGCGTGGCAGACATGTACATAAGCTCCTTTCTCAAAGACACTGGCAATCTGGAGTGGGGCAAAGGGCAAGCACAAAAATGGTGCCTGCTGGCCCTCCTGGTTTCTGGAGAGGATGGCAATTTGCCCCTAGAGGGGTGTTAAAGTAGAAGCCTGTCCCTCAGGCCACAGCTAGTAAGATAAGCTAATAGGACTCTTTCACAAAGAGTCTACATGTTTTATCTGCTGTCTCTGTGCTGTGCCGTGCAGGGATACCTGGTTAAGAACGGTTTCTCTGTTTGTTACAGTCCTTTGGTACCCGCAAATGTAAGCCCCATTAGAGGCTTCCTCTGGGCAGCATCTACAAAAACTGGGGCATCAGACATGTGGATGAGCTCCTTTCTGGGAGATACTGATGACCTGGAGTGAGGCAGAGGGAGAACAGGAAGATACACCTACCAGCCTCCAGTTTCCGGACTGTATTAAACTGGCCTGCCCCTCAAGCCAAAGCTTTTAAGGTAAGCAAACAGCTTCTTTCCTGGAAAGATTGGGCTTGTTGGAGTCTGCTGCCTCTGAGCTGGGCCCTGGAGGTAAGCCATGGTGAGTCCACAGGTATCTTTTAAGAGCTATTAGGTCACTATAGACTGTGATCTTGTAGGTGCAAGCAAGTCCCGTTGGCTTTCAAAGGTAGATGGTTTGGGAGTCCATTTCTCAGGTGGAAGTCTTAAGAGTTGTGGTACCAACCGTGGGGTTCAAACCCTTCACTCGTCAGAAGCTGTGAGTTGTGAGTTCCCTCCCAATTGTGTGTCGCTGTGCCAGGGTTGAGGTTTATGGTGAGATTGTGTATGAGGCTTTCCTACTCATTTCAGTGTAGGTTTTTTCTCGTTTTCCTGATGTATAAGCACCAATCAGCTAGTTTCTGGATTTATTTCAGAGGGAATTATTCTGTACATAGCTGAACATTCAGTGTGTCTGTGAAAGGAGGTGAGTTCAGGATTGTCTTATGTTGCGATCTTAAACCAGAAAAACATTTTGTGGATTCTTATAAGAAATTCTGCATCAACAGTGTTTTTGATGGCACAGATAATGCTATTATGTGGGAAAACATGGCTATCAATGATTGAGTTGAGAAATGATTCGGCAATGTTGGACTCAAGAGTTTTAAGAATACCTTAATCAATTTTTTTCATTCATATTTTCCTTGTAATATTTGCACTAGAATTTTATGTAATAGTCTATGTCTAATTAAGTATAAATGGCTGTTTTGCTAGGTATGAAATTGAGTTTCCAAGTGATTAGAAAGTGTATGTTATAGTCTTTAATTGACCATCTCATTTCTTTTTTTGTGGTACCTAAACTAATGGTGTGCCTGACAGTGGATGTATCTTAGGATTTGATTAAATACGGTACATACCTTAAACATGTTCATAAACTATTTCATTTGATCCTTATATTAATACTGGGAGATAAGATGGGCATTATTATTTCCATAAGGCAAGTGAAACTCAGGTAATTTCATTTTCTTATTGGTGAAGCTATGTTATGTTTTATAGACTTTCGAACTTAACCTAATAAAATGGTTTGGTAATTTGTTTTTTATAATGTTACACCACAAATTAATAGCATTTTTACTATTGCATAGATCATGTAACATAATGACCCTTTTTTGAAAGTGTGATGTTGTAAATGAAAGATGACTGGTGGTTAAGCAAAGTGAGATTTATGTGTAGAGTTAGGGAATTCTCAGATATGACAGAAATTCCTGGAAAGGAAGCAAAGGATCAAACCTATGAGAGATGCGGTGGTATGGAAAATATCTCTATCTAATTGCATTGCATTTGTGGCATTTACTACCGTGTTATGGATAACAACATAGGTCTTGTTGTTCAGACCTTCAAAGATGGCTCATTTTCACTTAGATACCATGTGTTCACATTATATACTTGCCTGTAGCTACTGCTTGGTAGTCAGGTTCTTGCTTCCAAGTAAAAGAAACCAACTGTGAAAGGATCGATCATTAGTTTACAAAATCAATGAGAAGGCTGGAGAACCAGTCAGGCTTATAAAATGAGAGAGGCCAAGAGGGTCTAGGCAGTCCAGAACAGCTAGCTGCCCAGAGTCTGGGGCAACCAGTATTTTGGTCTTTTAGTTTCCTCCTGTCAAGAGTCCATACATTGTTGAATTTCCACATTCAGATCCCGGGCAGCCAGAAAAAGTATATGTACACTTGATTAGTAAGTATTATGCCATATATATATATGATTGAATAGAACATTTAAGATGTACATTTAATAAGGCCATTTTTAGCTATAAGGAATTGTTTATTATTACTTTTCTTTTAGAGTGCTATTAAGTACTGGAAAACCTGAAAAACATTCCCAGAGCTACAATGTTCATCCTTCTGTGGGCATGTCCATTTTATTAATTCCTTCCATGCTGAAAGTTAAAATGTACAAAGGTATTTCCCCCCACCCCGACCCCCACCCCAAATCTAAACCACTTTTATTGTGAAATATATGATTTGCCTTATTTGCTGGAATTCACCTATAAAACCAGGTATGGCTATGGGTGGCAGAGGCATTTTTAGGCATTCCTTGGTTTTTCCATTCTCCAGTGTCACTTGACTTCCATCTCTGAATTCAGTCTTTAAGTATCTAACGTATAGTTTATCTATGTATTTATTTATGTGTTGCTTACTACAAAGGTAATGAATGATTATTTTAAAATCTGTAACATTATGGAAACAAAGAGCAAAGAGTGATCAGTCCCCATAATTTTGCCTTCAGGAATAATTACTACTAACACTTTGGTAGATATTAATCCAGACTGCCTGGTTTCCATTTCCAGCTTCTCCATTTATCTGGCCACACTGGATGAGTTACTGGTCCTCACATTGCCTCAGTTTCCTCATTTCAGAGTAATAGTACTGGTTCATAAGGTTTCACAAGGACTTAATAGGAAGCGGTCAGCAGGGTTACTAGTGTAGAGTAAGTGCTTGATAAATGCCATAAATCTGTGTACATGTGTTAGTCAAGATAGACTAGATTATATCGCAGTAACAAACAACCCACCCAAATCTCAGTGGCTGAACATAACAAAAATGTATTTCTTGCTAATGCTGAATATCTTACACAGATTGACAGGGCATTTTCTCCATGCAGTCACTCATGGGCCCATGGTAATAGAGGTTCTGCCATGTTGCGGTCACACTGCAATACTTGGCGCTTTTAGTCAGCACAGCAATGAAAAGAGACTATCAGATCACACGTGGATTTGGTTTTACTGCCTCAGCCCATAATTGACATATTCCATTTCCACTTACAATTCACTAGTCAGAACTAGTAATCATAGCCCCGTCCTACTACTAGCGAGCTGTGGACATGTGGGATGTGGAGTGCAGAATATTTGGTGGGTGCTCCTACCTCTGTCAAGTCCACCTTTCCCCCCCTAGTATGGTAGATTATCCAAACTGTGTTGCAGTTTTTATGGTTTTTTTTTTAAGCTTAATGTATCATGGACATTTCCCCATATCAATACATAGTAATTCATTCATTGACTGTTTTCTTTAAAGAGTTTATTTATTTGAGAAAGAGAGAGAGAGAGCAAGTGAGCATGACTTGGGGAAAGAGGCAGAGGGAGAAGCATACTCCTTGCTGAGCAGGAAGCCCAGTGTGGGGCTCGATCCCAGGACCCTAAAATCATGACCTGAGCCCAAGGCAGACACTTAACCGACTGAGTCACCCAGATGCCCCTCACTGACCATTAATTAAGCCCTTCTATGCACTAGGCCTTGTTCTGGATGCTGGGATATACCAATGAAGAAAACATTTGATAACCCTTGCCTTAATGTAATTTATTGGATCGCAAACAGTAAGAAAGCATAATATGTTAGAAGGTGATAAATATTATGGTGACAAAAAGGAAAGGGAAGAGGCAGAGGGAGTTTCGGGAGTACGGATTTAAATAGAATGGTCATGGAAGGCCTTTGTAAGGTGCTTGGAGTTAAATTCTGAGAGGTATGAGAAATATCTTGTGATTATCTTTACAGGGAGAGCATCCCAAGAAAATAAAACTATTAGTGTGGCTTGGTGATCTGAACATGAAGACACGTTTTCCTCTTTTTGTGTATGTTTAAAAGTTTCCATGAAAAGAATTAAAAATGAAAATTAAAACTGGTATAAAACTGACATCCAGATTTTATATTACCATTTTAGAAAAGAAAAATCAGATAAAGAATTTAATAAGTATTCTCAATTAAAAAAAAAGGTTTTACCAATTTACCTCCTCAGAAACACTGTTTTAACTTGTTTCTCTACATCCCCACTGACTAGCTCTTACACGGTCCAGCACCTGATTACAGATTGTTTTGTTTATCACTGCATGTGTCGTGTATGTTAGTCTTACCTTTCCAATTATTTGTTAAACTTTTAATCGTATCTTTTTATCCCTCTTATCTTTCCCTTTAAAGTGATTGGACATATAAATTCCCTATAAAAATTACTGATTGAGAAGTAAAACTTAGTGATGACTTTAATTTAAATATAACTTCAATTGCTAATAATTCTCATAGCATTTTGCTATGTTGAGAATGAAAAAAATTAATAAATAAGCTGCACATAATATATCCACAAGCAATTTAAAAGTTTTGAGTATTAGAGAACTGTTTTAAAAATACTTGGAGTATTTTTTCAAGTAATTGGCTGGATGTGAAGTACAATTTGAATAGAGACCTTTCTTAGTCACATACTTATGATTCTTCCACTAAAAAATTTGTTTTTTCAGTGATTTACTTTCTGTTGCCATACAACTAGGCTATATTGCACAAATATTTTGAGTAAATTCTGTCAGTTTTTCCTTAAGATGACAGAGAGTCTTAACAATTAGATGACTGTGATTGAAGCAAAAAATGAAATCAGCCTTGTTCAGCCTAAAGAGTTTACTGAACTCTAATAGTTATTTGGCTAGATTGCGGGGTAACGCCCAGACAGCAATGAGGAGTGCCTCTGTAAGATCACCACTTAGAACCACCCTGCATTTAGGGGAAGTGGTGACAGGCTGGTCAAGGAAGACTCTTGTTACAGACAAATTTGTCAGTGTTAGTCACACAACTAGAACATGATGTTTAGAAGAAAATCTATGACACTGTTGGGAAGCTATGTTGGAAGAGCTGTGGCCAAAGAAAAGAGAATTACAAATCGCACTTCCATGACACAGATAACTTGGAAATACGGTGCATAAGAAAGTTTTGTTTTCATAATTTAGCTCACCCTAGTTATGATCTATTTTATATGAGGCACAATCTCTATTTTGAGAATATCATTACCTCAGGAAGGAAGAATTACTGCATGATGCTGACATTAAGTTAGAAATATTTTTAGGATTCGGAATGATTAGTTTTTCGGTACCAGACTATCTAATCATAGGCCTTATCTAATCATAAAAACAATTTTGGAATAGTGGCCAAAGCTCAGTGTCAAACAGAAAACATGGCATTGTAATTCACAGGTCACCAAACTACTTTGAGACCGTAATTTTGATCTCTGAACCTCAATTTCCTCATCTCAAAAAAATGGAGACACAGATTATCTTCCTTCTCCATTTTACTGGTATGTTTTGGGTATACCAAATTCGTGAGCTCAGTTCTTCCAGGCAAAAGCTTGAGCAAAAGGAAAAATAAAGAATAGTAATAGAACCATTCATGGTGCCTCAAAAATAATGTTCCCTGTTTTAATTGCGAATCCTCCTCTGAAGGGAGAATTTATCCTTAGATTTCGACCTGAGGACTGAGGGTACTTTACACTGCTCTGTCCCATCACAAATTCTTTGCTCTATCATCGTTTATTCATTCATTCAACCTTTTAGTGAGTTGGTCATTCGCTAGCTAGGGTCATTCCAGCTAAGGACTGGAGCTACAAAGAGGGAGAAGACAGTTCCAGTCGTCATGGAACTGATAATAAAGCAAGGGAGAACATTATACAAGTATTTACGAATGCACTGAGTTTATGCAAAAGTAGTAGAGGATGCTATGGGCACTTTCAGCAGGGCACTAGGTAATGTATTTTGGGGATCAGAATGGATTTTAGAGATATCGAAGCTAACACAAGAAAAATGAGATGGAGTTGGCTAAGCAAAGAGTATAAGGGAAAGTGATTTAGGCAGAGGGAATAGCGCTGATTGATTTTGAGGTACTGAAAGGAAAGTCAGCATGGCTATAGTGTAGAGAGAGAAAATCCAGATCTCAGAGGCCTAATTAAGGGCTTTGTCTGTATTCTGAGAGTAATGGAAAGCCATCGAAATTCTTTGTTTGTTTCTTATTTTAGGTGTTTAAGCAGGGAAGTGACATAATCACTTGCATTTTTAGAAGATCATTCTAGGCACTATGTGCAGAATGGAAGAGAGGATGGCGCACAAGTAATATATGTGGGGAAACAGGAGACAATTGGAGGAAGTGAATTATGGGGTTGGCAAAGAAGGGGAGGAAAAAGTGAACTGATTCAAGAGATATTTAAGAGACAGAATCAAATAGAATTTGATTGTGAGGGAAAGATGAATCAAGGATGACTTCCAGATTTCTGGCTTAAGGAAATGGGTGGATGCCATTTATTTAAATAAGGAACACTGGAGGAAGAGAGAGTTTGGGAAGGAGAATCCTGAATCACAGTTGGCCAGCACATAGCATACACACTAAGTCATTTAGAATGCAAAACTCTCAGGGTATGGATTACACATAGGTATGCAGATACAGGTCCTCATCGAAATCTTGCTTCTAACTTGATTCCTAAGTCTTGCTTTTTAAATTTTGGATGATATTTATACCATTTTGGTGGTCTTTTACTTCTCTATTCTTGGGCATTTCAGACTCTTTTAGGCAAGGTCTGGAGTGTTATCCTGGTTCCAGCTTTAAATTGCAGTTTGAAGCCTCCTCTTTCTTTTTTTTTTTTTCTTTTTCTCCTCTTCTTGTAGATTGTAAAACCATAACTTCTTTTCTTTTATCCTTTTATCTCTCACGTAAGATCTGATTTCATCTGAAGATCATTCCCATAGCTTGAATTTTCTTCATTTCTTTTATTTTTCTTCATTGAGTTCTAATAACTCAATAACTTCCTTTCCTCTGGCTACTAATCTTCCTTGTGTTGTATCAATTTCCAAAATGGAACAAAAAAGGAGAAAACTATTATGAAGGAAGAAGCATATTTTATTACAAGCTATTATTGCCAAATGTTGCTGGGGAACACCTGTTTCACAGTGATGAAACAGGTTTGAACTGAATGTCTACAAATGTTTTCAATCTTCACAAAAGCTGTAGCTAAAAATAAGAATATAGAAAAATTGAAAATAAAGGAGTGGAAATATATATCAGGTAAATACTAAGCAAAATAAAGCTAGTGTAATTCTATTAATACCAGAAAATGTAAGATTTTAAAGCACAAGGAATTACTAAAGAGGGTCACTAGATATGATAAAAGGATCAAATCACCAGGAACAACAAGGAGTTAGAGACAAATCCCACAGTCACAATGAGAGATTTCAACACCTATTTCTCAGTGATACATCAAGCATACAAGAAAGCAAAATTGACAAGATTATAGAAAATTTGAACAAAATAATATGTTTGTTTCAATGGACACATATAGAACATTCCACCCAAAAACTGCAGAATATATATTCTTTCAAGTGGAATACTTTTGATAATATTTGTGACCATATAGGGGCGCCTGGGTGGCTCAGTTGGTTAAGTGGCTGCCTTCAGCTTGGGTCATAATCCCAGGGTCCTGGGATCAAGCCCTGCATTGGGGGGTCTCTGCTCAGTAGGGAGTCTGTTTCCTCTCCCTCTCCCCCTGCCCCTATCCCCTCCTCTGCGTACACTCGCTCTCTCTATCTCAGATAAATAAATAAAATCTTAAAAAAAAAAAAAACCAATGTTCTCTAGTTTAAAAAATATATATTTGTGACTATATATTGGGCTATAAGGAAGTCTGAACAAATTTCAAAGGAATAGTATCATACATATTGCATTCTTTGATCACAATGGGATAAAATAAAAAATCAGTACTGGAAAAGTAATATAAAAAATTCATATGTTTGGAGACTAGGAAACATACTCATGAATCAGAAAATAATGGAAATTTGAAGATCTTTAAACTGAAAGATAAAAGTATTGCATATTAAAAAATGATGCAGATTGCTGCTTCTAGACAGGATGGAGGAACTGATACGGGCTTGGCCTCATGCCATCAACAACCATAAAAGTAGCAAAGTATATGAAACAGCTGTTTTCAGGCAGTGGATGATAGTATGGGGAAATGATCTTAAGACAAAGGAAATGTGTAAGGCGACCTTTATGTTTGCCTCGCTCTTCTGAACGGGGCACTTTCTGGTGTGTGGTGTGGGGAGGTGAGCCCACGTGCAGAGCAGCAGTATTGCTGGGTGAAAGAGGCAGAGAGCAGAGGTTGAGCTGCTGAGATGGCTGCAGTTTGTGGATCAGTATACCCCAGATGGTTGAGCTGTGAAGAAGGGAGTCTCAAAGGTCTGGGGGAAGGTTATCTTCAAGAGTATGGCTAAGTGTTTGGCTGCACATACACCAAGCAAGACCATGTGAGGCCCACCTACCAGTAGTGACTGAAAACTTAACACAAATGCTGGTGCTGGAAGATTGTGGAATTTCAATCCATTCACACTAGAGAGATCTTACCGAGTGCCTTGGGCGATGGCCCTGGACTATAGACAAAACCAGAATAGGATCAAGGTGAATCACTGTAATCCACAGCCTGCCAGAACAAAACTCAACACTCTTTAAATAAAGACAGTATAATACAGTTCCCCACATTGTAGCAACCAAAATTGTTCTACATAAGTTGGAAATTACTAGACAAGCAACTCAAGAAGTGGGGAAATGTGACCATTTGACCAAGAGACAAATTAGTAGAAACAAAGATGATCGTGGATGTTGGAATAAATAGAAGTGGACTTTAAAACAGTTATTATAGGGGCGCCTGGGTGGCTCAGTCTTTAAGCGTCTATCTTCGGCTCAGGGCGTGATCCCAGAGTCCTGGGATCGAGCCCCACATCAGGCTCCTCCTCTGGGAGCCTGCTTCCTCCTCTCCCACTCCCCCTGCCTGTGTTCCCTCTCGCTGGCTGACTCTCTCTCTGTCAAATAAATAAATAAAATCTTTAAAAAAAATAAATAAAACAGTTATTATAAACATGTTCAAGGATTTAAAGAAAAAGATGGAGTTTTCCTTTAAAAGTGTGAGTGAACAGATGGGAATCTCAGTGGAAAAATGGAAACTAGAAACACAGAACTAAATGGAAATTCTATAACTGAAAAACTGCAAACAGAGCTTAGAGGGGAACTTACTGTCTTAAATGCTTCTACTAGAAATGAAGAAAGGCTTGAAATTAGTGCTGAAAGCATGAAACTTAAGAAGTTAGAAAAGAAACAGCAGAATGAACAAACAGTAGGAAGGAAACAGAATAAGAGAAGAAAATGCCATAGTAAACAAAATTATACAAGGCTAATGTAAAAGAATACTAGAAGCACAAACTTTTTCTAGCAAGGTTGGTCAAGAAAAAGAGAGAATGAACACATAAACAATAATAGAAATGAAAAGGGGGCTTAGAAAAGCTTCCAAAATTAAAAAGATAGATTTATGCTAAAATTTTTGAAAATTAGATTAAAATTCATAGTTTTAGAAAATATGACTGCCTGCAGAAGTTCTTCCTATCTCAAGAAGAAATTGAATCTCTGAATAGTAGTTCTGTAGCCACAATATTAATTATCAGTAAATTAAAATCTTCGTGTGAACCAAACTTCAGACCCAGAGTTCTTTCAGTCAAGGACCTTACAATTCCAGTAGTATACAAATTATATAAGTGAATCAAAAAAGAAGATGAACTCCCTAACTTTTTAAAAATAAAATGAATATAACCCTGATATCAGTATAACCTAAGATAATAGGGGATTTGTCATGACCTTACTGAAAATCCTAAATAAGTTCAGTTAGAAAATGGAATCTGACAGTATGCAAAGGAGATGCTACACCATTACCAGGATGGATATATCCCAAATCCAGCATTAGTTTAACATTAAAAACAAAATATGTTTGATTAAATTCAACACACTTATAATTTTTTGAAAAAGCTTCTTTTTTTTTTTTTTAATAATGATTTTTTATTATATTATGTTAGTCACCATACAGTACATCCCCGGTTTCCGATGTAAGGCTCGATGATTCATTAGTTGTGTATAACACCCAGTGCACCATGCAATATGTGCCCTCCTTACTACCCATCACCGGTCTATCCCATTCCCCCACCCCCCTCCCCTCTGTAGTCCTCAGTTTGTTTCTCATAGTCCATAGTCTCTCATGTCTCATAGTCCATAGTCTCTCATGTGAAAAAGCTTCTTAATAAACGAATAAAAAGGACCATTCTAACCAGATAAAGGTTACCGGCCAAATATAGCAGCTAACATTATTCTTAATTTGATACACTGAAAGCATTCTCATTAAGCTCAGGAACAAGACAGGTAGCATAAAGGAGAAAAGATCTAAGTGGATCTTGGGGTGAGAAAGATAACCCTGGAACCCTGCAATACTGTGGCCCAATCTAAGTAAATGATCATGTTTATTGATTGTAAGATTCAATATTGGTTTTTTAAATAATTTCTTCCCAAAGCAATCTATAAATTCAGTGCAATTCCAGTCAAACTCCAAATGAAACTAGTGTGTGTTTGTGTATGTGTAACTTTTTAAACTATATCTATAATTTATATGTAAGAGCCATACATATACTTATGAAGAAGAACAAGGTGGGGAGATTTGCCTTACAGGTTACCTTATTAAAAAGCAATTATAATTAAGCCTTTTGGCTCTCTGAGCAGCTTCGTGGCAGTTGGCAAGAACACATGCCTTACAAAAGGTGGCAAAAAAGGGAGTCAAGAAGAAAGTGGTTGATCCATTTTCTAAAAAAGATTGGTATGAGGTGAAAGCACCATTTATGTTCAGTATAAGAAATATTAGAAAAACACTAGTCACAAGAACTCAAGGAACCAAAATCACATCTAATGGCCTGGAGGGTTGTGTTTTTTGAAGTGAGCCTTGCTGATCCTGCAGAATGATGAAGTTGCATTTCGAAAATTCAAGCTAATTACTGAGGATGTTCAGGGCAAAAACTGCCGACTAATTCCATGGCATGGGCCTTACCCGTGACAAAATGTGCTCCACGGTCAAAAAGTGGCAGACCCTGCTGAAGTTCATGTTGATGTCAAGAATACTGATGGTTATTTGCTTTATCTATTTTGTGTTGCTTTTACTAAGAATACAGCAGTTAGATTTAGAAGACCTCTTATGTTCAGCACCAACAGGTCCACCAAATTTGGAAAAAGATGATGGAAATCATGACCCAAGAGGTACAGACAAAGGACTTGAAAGAAGTGGTCAATAAATTGATTTCAGACAGCATTAGAAAAAGACATAGGAAAGGCTTGCCAATCTATTTATCGTTTCCATGATGTCCTTGTTAGAAAAGTAAAAATGCTGAAGAAGCCCAGGTTTGAATTGGGAAAGCTCATGGGGCTTCATGGTGAAGGTAGTAGCTTTGGAAAAGTTACTGGAGATGAGACTGGTGCGAAAGTTGAATAAGCTGATGGATAGGAGCCACCAGTCCAAGAATATGTTTAAAATTCAGACATTTAATGGTGACAAATAAAAAATCTTACTTTGGTATCTTAAAAAAAAAAGTTATAATTAAGCCAGTGTGGCACTGGTTCAGGGTTAGAAAAAATGACCAAAAGAATAGAACAGAATACCTAAACAGAACTACACCTATATGGAAACTTGATTTGTGACAGGCTTTTTTGTGGATCAGTGAAAGAAAAAATGGACTTAAAAAAAAAGTGTTAATACAACTTAAAAGCATGATATTAAATCCCTACATTCTACCAGGCACTAGAATAAATTCCAAATAGATCAGTAATTGGAATGAGAAGGGCACATGATAAAACTTCTCGAAAACCAAATAGAAAAATATTTTCTGGCTTTGGAGTCCAAAAGGATTTCTTTTTCTTTCTTTCTTTTTTCTTTGTCTTGTTCTTTTCTTTTCTTTTCTTTCTTTTCTCTTTCTTTCTTTCTTTCTTTCTTTCTTTCTTTCTTTCTTTCTTTCTTTCTTTCTTTCACAGAGAGAGAGAGCACACAAGCAGGGACAGCGGGAGGCAGAGAGAGAAGCAGACTCCCCACTGAGCAGGGAGCCCAATGCGTGGCCCGATCCCTAGACTCCAAGATCATGACCTGAGCTGAAGGCAGACACTTAACCGACTGAGCCACCCAGGTGTCCCCCAAAAGGATTTCTTAAAGAAGATCCAAAATGTATAAATCAGAAAGCAAAATGACAGCCAAAACAATCTTGAAAATGAAGTCCCAAGTTGGAGGATTCACACTTCCCAGTTTCAAACCCTACTACAAAGCTGTAATAATCAAGACACTGTGGTGATGGCGTGAGGGTAGACTAATAGATCAATGGAGTAAAATAGAGAATCCTGATAGAAACCCTTCCATTTACAGTCAATTGTTTTTCCACAAGGGTGCCACGCTAATTCAATGGGGAAAAAAATAATGTTTTCAACAAATGGTGCTGGGACAACTGAATATCCATGTGAAAGAATGAAATTAGACACCTACCTCAACCCTACACAAAAATTAACTAAAAAGGAATCATGAACTTAAATGTAAAAAAACAATAAGACCACTAGAAGACACAGAGTAGTAAATCTTAGTGAACTTGGGTTAGGCAATGATCTCTGAGATACAACCCCAAAAGGACAAGTGAAAAAAAAATTTGAAAAATTGGACTTCATCAAAATTAAAAACTTCTGTGGGGAAAAAAATACCATCAAGAAAGTAAAAGACATCTCATACAATGGGAGAAAATATTGACTGAGGATGGTAAAGAAAGCCCTCCAACAGAGCAAGAGATGCCGATGCTGGCCATCAAGAAAGCAAGCCCTGTTAATAGTAAGGTGTGAAGGCATATGGGTAGGGCACTACAGTATCTGCTACATGGTCCCAGACTCTCTTCAGTAGAATTAGGCCGGCCCCAGTCTTAGCTTGAGTTTCCCCCAAAAGACTCAGCTATTACTGAGGCAAAAGACTCGTGCTATTACTTTATTACGGCAAGCAGTTCCAAGAAACAGGGGTAGGAAAGGAGAAGTGAAGTAGAGAAGGAGAGAGAACCCATATAAAATTGCATTGTGGACGTGGGGCCATTATTAAATGCCAATGATTGCTTGATATCTTGGGATAGTCCTTAGGAAGCCTTAAAAGCACCTGAAGACCCAAAAAGCACCTGAATACAATTTTTAAAATACTGATTGGTTTTCTCCCCACAGGTAGTTAGTTGATATCTGTAAATTAAGACTCTCTTAGACCTCATTCATACCTCAGGTTCCCTTCAATCAACATCCAACACAGAATTGGTGGTAATGGATAGCAGGGATAATTGAAATCACAGAATAATAGCTACCATTTAGTAAGTACAAGGCAGTTTTATATAATGTCTAATCCTCACAAAGTAGCGTTTGTTGTACTGATTTTATTAATGCCCAAGCTAAGATTCAGCTAACTTAAGGAACTCGGCCAATGTCACAAAGCTATCAGGTTTTGGAACCGTGTTGTCCTTCTTTTTTTTTTTTTTTTTTTTCAACTCCCAAAACAATGCTCTTTCTGTTATACCAAGATGCCTCTTAGATGAAAGGATTGAGATTCCTAAATCTCCTTTAAGCCAATAATTTTTAAACCTGTTACTTATTTTTTAAGTAGGTCATACAAACCCATGGTTTAAAATTCAAGAAATACAAAAGGATATTCAGTGAAAAGTCTCTTTTTTGCCCTGTCCATGAGTCACCAGGTTGTTCTTTTCAGGGGCAACTAATGTTACCAGTTTCTTGTGTACCTTATAAATATAATTTTTTACACTTTTAACAGAAATGGGTTATTCTACCAATGTAAGCTGTTGTTAGACATCTTAGAGTATAAAAAAATAAATGGCTGTAAGAGTTTAGGCTTTGTGTGTATAAGAATATGTAAAAAGCACTTTTCCAAGATGGAAGTTTCTGATGAATTCTATTCAAACTTTAATTTATTATTATTTGGCAAGTCTGTTACCTCTGCTCAATATAGCTTTTGTTTACCATATCTTTTTCAATAAAGAGCCAGATAGTAAATATTTTTAGGCTCTGTGTCATGACTGTTCAACTATACTGTTATAGCATAAAATTAGCCATTGACGATATGTAAACAAAAGGACAAATGGATGTGTTCTAATAAAACTTTATTCACAAAAACATGTGGCAGGCCAGATTTGACCTGAAGGTCATAGTTTTCTGACATCTAGGGGATACTTTTTAAACTAGAAAACACACAGTAGTGTGTAACACACCGGCATTATTTGGGCACACCAGCATGATGAAATAAACCCGATTTGTACTGTTTGTCAATTTCTGTAGCATAAATACTCCCAATAAGATGGCTGAGTTCAGTCTACCAACAGTTTAAGAGTAAGATTGAAAATTCCTAAATATTTGAGAATTGGTTCTCATGATCTGATGAGAGATAGTTACAGCACACCACTGCATGCAAAACCTTGAGATACAGGATAATGAATATTCTAAGAATAGCTAAAGCCAAAGAAAATACAGGGAGAAAAAAGTTTCAATTTTTTTTTTTTTTTTACTCTTAGAGGGTTTGATACATGTGAATAAACAAAGTTGGTAGAATGTACCTTTCCATACTCACTAGTATTTATGTTGTTTTTGTTTAATTAGAAAACATGGAGAGAAGAAAATTTTATGTAGACAAAGAGATCACTTTTTGTATTATCAGGAAGTCTGGTGACATTGGCACTGAAGTTCAATGTAAAGTGAAAAGAGCTGGAACTAAAAGACGTGTGCATGTATAAAACGTGTGTATATGTTATGTATGTGTATATATTATGTATATATAAATATATAATTTATATATTTGAAATACACATTTTATATTACATACCATTTTAACTTCTTATGGTTTACAACTGGTTGCTGTTTTCTGTGTCTAGTGATTTTTTTATTTGGTATCCGATGTTCCAAACATTATGTTGTGAAATATTTGCGTTTTGTTCTCTTTTTTCAGAGTTTTGAAGTTTGTTTTGGCACACAGGTTATTCGGTTAGTAGTGAAACAACTTGATATTTTCTTTTTTCTAAACTTTTTAAAAAGATTTTATTTATTTGAGAGACCAAACACGAGCAGGGGGAGGCGCCGAGGGAAAGGGACAAGCAGACTCACCGCTGAGCCAGGACCCTGAAATCATAACCTGAGCCAAAATCAAGAGCCGGGCACTCAACTAACTTGAGCCACCCAGGCACCCCTCAACTTGATATTTTCCAGGATTATTTTAAGTTTTATTAGAGTGTGCCTAGACTGGCCTTTACTCAATGGCAAGTTTAGCTTTAATATTAAACCTTTGCCCCTCTGGGATTTCTGTTGGTTGCCCCATTGCTCAGTGACATCTCTCACCTCTGGTTGGGTGGAATTTGAACACCTCCTGGCCGTCTCTGTGCTCTGAGAATTGTGCAGCTTACAGCCTCTGGTAGTTGTCTGAAAACAGTTGTCTCATATCTTTTGTCCAGGTTTCTAGTTGTTTACTGATGAAGAACAAGTTCTGTACCAGTTACTTCTTCATGATCACTTGTGAAGCTCAGCATCTTGGCAATGTCGAATCTTCCAATTCCTGTATATTTAGGTCATCTTCGAAATTTAAAATAAACTATTAAAATTCTCTCCATACAATCTTACATTTAGGGTTAGCATTGTTCCCACGTCTTCATACTTTTATTCCATTGCAAATGGTATCCTTTTAAGATTTTTATTTTCTACCTGGTAGTTGCTAGTATAAAGGGGGAAAATTGTATATTTTTTCTAAGCAGCACCTTTGTATACTGATTTGTCTATCCAGTAATTAAAGTATTAATTATTTTGAATTACATAGAAATCATATTCAAATAAGGAATAATGATAGTTTCTTTTTTTTAATGTTTGCTTTGTTTATTTATTTATTTATTTATTTATTTATGTAATCTCTACATCCAACGTGGGGCTTGAACTCATGATCCTGAGATCAAGAGTTGCATGCTTTTCCAACTGAGCTAGCCAGGCACCCCTAGGTTGTTTCTTTAATTCCGATCCTTGTATATATATTTTTTCTCACCCTACTTCACTTTTTAAGAGGTCTAATTCACTATTGAATAGATATATTCCTTTCTGTTTCTAGTTAGCTAGGATTTTTTAAAAAATTTAATTCCAGTATAGTAAATACACAGTGTTATATTCATTTCAGGTGTACAGTATAGTGATTCAACAATTCCATATATTACTCAGTGCTCATCAAGATAAGTGTACTCTTCAAAAAACACAAGAAATAAACAAGTGTTGGTGAGGATGTGGGGAGAAAAAGGAACTCTTGAGCACTGTTGGTGGGAATGCAGACTAGTACAGCCACTGTGGAGAACAGTATGGAGGTTCCTCAAAAAATTAAAAATAGAACTACCCTATGATCCAGTGATTGCACTACTAGGTATTTACCGAAAGAATGCAAAAACACTAATTCAAAGAGGGTGTTTATTGCAGCACTATTTACAATAGCCAAATTATGAGAATAGTGTCCATCAGTAGGTGAAAGGATAAAGATGTGGTATATGTATAATAGAATATTATTCAGCCATAAAAAGGATAAAATTTTGCCATTTGCAACAGCATGGATGGAGGTAGAGAGTATAACGCTAAGTAAAATAAGTCAGTCAGAGAAAGACAAATACCATATGATTTACTCATGTGGAATTTAAGAAACAAAGCAAATGAGCATAGGGGAAAAAAGAGTGAGAGAGACAAGCCAAGAAACAGGCTCTTAACTATAGAGAACAAACTGATGGTTACCAGAGGGGAGGTGGGTGGGAGGTGGGTGAAATAGGTGAAAGGGATTAAAAAGTACACTTATCATCAAGAGCACCAGTATTGTGTAGAATTGTTGCATCACTCTGTTGTATACCTGAAACTAATATAACACTGTATATTAACTATGTTAGAATTAAAATTAAAAACTTAAAAAAAGATAAGTATACTGTTTGTACACTTCTTTATCCAGTCACATGTTCTTTATCCATTCATCGATCGGTGGACACTTAGGTTGCTACCATAATTTGGCTGTCATAAATAATGCAATAAATATAGGGGTGCATGTATTTTTGTATGCTTTGGGTAAATACCCAAAGTAGTGTGATTACTGGATTGTGAGGTAGTCCTATTTTTAATTTTTTAAGGAATCTTCATATTGTTTTCCAGAGTGGCTGCACCAGTTTATATTCCCACCAACAATGCACAAGGGTTCCTTTATCTCCACATCCTTGCCAACACTTGTTTTTTCCTGTATTTCTGATTTTGCCATTCTGACAGGTGTGAGGTGACATCTGATTTTAGTTTTGATTTGCATTTTTACTGAGGTTGAATGATGTTGAGCGTCTTTTCACGTGCCTGTTGGCCATCTGTATATCTTCTTTGGAAAAACGTCTATTCATATCTTCTACCCATTTTTAATCGGATTTTTGTTTTTTGTTTTGGTGTTGAGCTGTATCAGTTCTTTATATATTTTGAATACTAACCCTTTATAAGATATGTCATTTGCAGATTTCTTCTCCCATTGCAGATATAACCTCCCAAAAAGGTTACCTTTTACTTTTGTTGGTTGTTTGCTGGGCAGAAGCTTTTTATTTTGATGTGGTCCCAATGGTTTATTTTTGTGTTTATGTCCCTTGCTTCAGGAGAAATAGCTAAAGGGGCGCCTGGGTAGCGCAGTCGTTAAAGCGTCTGCCTTCGGCTCAGGGTGTGATCCTGGTGTTCCAGGATCGAGTCCCACATCGGGCTCCTCCGCTGGGAGCCTGCTTCTTCCTCTCCCACTCCCCCTGCTGTGTCCCCTCTCTCGCTGGCTGTCTCTGTCAAATAAATAAATAAAATCTTTAAAAAAAAAAAAAAAAAAAAAAGGAGAAATAGCTAAAAAATAGTTACTACGGCTGATGTCAGAAAAATTACTGCCTGTGCTCTCTTCTAGAATGTTTATGGTTTCAGATCTCACATTTAGGTCCTTAACCCACTTTGAGTTTATTCTTGTGTATGGTATAAGAAAGTAATCCAATTTCATTCTTTTGCATGTTGCTGTCCAGATTTCCCAGCAGCATTTGTTGAAGAGACTGTCTTTTCCCATTGCATATTCTTGCCTCATTCTTGAAGATTAATTGACCTTATAAATGTGGGTTTATGTCTGGGCTCTCTGTTTTTTCTGTTGATTTATGTGTCTGTTTTTGTGCAGTGCCATCCTGTTTTGATTACTACAGCTTTGTAATATAAGTTGAAGTCTAGAATGTAATACTTCCAGTTTTGTTTTTCTTTTTCAAGAGTCCTTTGGCTCTTCAGGGTCTTTTGTGGTTCCATACAAATTTTAGGATTGTTTGCTCTAGTTCTGTGAAAAATGTTGTTAGTATTTTGCCAGGGATTGCATTAAATGTGTAGATTAGGGGCGCCTGGGTGGCACAGCGGTTAAGCGCCTGCCTTCGGCTCAGGGCGTGATCCCGGCGTTATGGGATCGAGCCCCACATCAGGCTCCTCCGCTATGAGCCTGCTTCTTCCTCTCCCACTCCCCCTGCTTGTGTTCCCTCTCTCGCTGGCTGTCTCTCTCTCTGTCGAATAAATAAATAAAATCTTTAAAAAAAAAAATAATAAATGTGTAGATTGCTTTGGGTACAGTGGACATTTTAACAATATTCTTCAGATCCATAAGCATGGTATGTTTTTCCATTTCTTTGTGTCACCTTCAGTTTCTTTCATCAGTGTTTTATAGTTTTTATTTTTTTAAAATATTTTATTTATATGAGAGAGAGAGAGAGACCATGAGCAGGGGGGAGGGCGAGAGGGAGAAGCAGACTTCTCTCTCCTCCTGCTGACAAGGGAGTCCAACGTGGGGCTTGATTCCAAGACCCTGGGATCATGACCTGAACCAAAGGCAGACGCTTAACCCACTGAGCCACCCAGGTGCCCCTATCCTTTCTCTTATTGATGTGATGTATTGTGTTGATTGATTTGCAAATATTGAAGCACCCTTGCATCCCAGGAATTAATCCTACTTGATCGTGGGGAATGATTTTTTAAATGTATTGTTGGATTTGATTTACCAGTATTTTGTTGAGGATTTTTGCATCTATGTTCATTAGTGATATCCGCCTGTAGTTCTCTTTTTTTGTGTGGTGTCTTTATCTGGTTTTGGTATCAGGGTAATGTTGCCTTCATAGAATGAATTTGGAAGTTTAACTTCCTCTTCTGTTTTTTGGAAAAGTTGGAGAAGAATAAGTATTAACCTTTCTTTAAATGTTTGATAGAATTCACCTGTATAGCTTGTTGGGAGTTTTTTTATTACTGATTCAATTTCTTTGGTGGTAATCAGTCTGTTCAAATTTCGTATTTCTTCCTGATTCTGTTTTGGGAGGTTTTATGTCTCTAGGAATGTATTCATTTTTTCTAGGTTGTCCAGTTTGTTGGCATATAATTTTTTTGTAATATTCTCTTATAATTGTTTGTATTTCTACAGGGTTGGTTGTTATTTCTTCTCTTTTGTTTTTGATTTTGTTTGAGTGCTTTCTCTGTTCTTTTTAAAGATTTTATTTATTTACCTGAGAGAGAGAGAGAGAGCCCACGAATGGGGGGAGGGGAAGGAGAGGGACAAGTGGACTCCACACTGAGCACAGAGCCCAAATGTGGGACTTGATCCCATGACGCCAAGATCATGACAAAAGGTCAGATGCTTAATTGACTGAGCCACCAAGGTGCCCCACTTTTTCTCTTTTTCTGATGAGTCATAGGTTTACCAATTTTGGTGATCTTTTCAAAGAACCGGCTCCTGGTTTTGTTGATCTGTTCTATTATTTTTTAGTTTCTTTATCATTTATTTCTTCTCTAATGTTTGTTTCCTTCCTTTTGCTGGGTTTGGGTTTTGTTTGTTCTTTTTTCTAGCTACTTTACGTGTAACTTTAGGTTCTTTATTTGGGATTTTTCTTGCTTCTTGAGATAGGCCTGTATTGCTATGAATTTCCCTTTTAGAACCATTTTTGCTGCACTCCTGAGATTTTGGACTGTTGTGTTTTTATTTTCTTTTGTTTCCATGTAATTTTTTATTTCTTCTTTGATTTCTTGGTTGATCCATTCATTGTTTAGTAGTATGTTATTTAACCTGCATGTATTTGTGGTCTTTCCAGAATTTTTTCTGGTGGTTGGGTTCTAGTTTTATAGTATTATAGCCAGAAAAGATGCATTGTATGACTTAATGTTTTTTGAATTTATTGAGGCTTCTTTTGTGGCTTATTATGTCATCTATTCTGGAGAATGCTCTGTGTGCATTTTAAAAGAATGTGTATTCTGCTGTTTTACGATGAAATGTTCTGAATATGTCTGTTAAATCCATCTGGTCATATGTGTCATTCAAAGCCACAATTTCCTTGATTTTCTGTTTGGATGATCTGTCCATTGATGTAAGTGGGGTGTTAGAGTCCCCTGCTATTATTGTATTGCTATCAATTATTTCCTTTATGTTTGTTATTAACAATTTTATGTATTTGGGTAGTCCCATGTTGGATATATAAATATTTACAATTGGTATGTCATCTTTATTATTATATAGTGTCCTTCTTTGTCTCTTGTTACAGTATTTGTTGTAAAGTCTAGTTTTTCTGATATAAGTATTGCTATACTGGCTTGCTTGCTTTCTTCTTTTTAGAGGAGAAATATCCATTTTTAAAAAAAGATTTTATTTATTTATTTGACAGAGCAAGCACAAGTGGGGGGAGCAGCAGAGGGAGAGGGGGAAGCAGGCTCCCCACTGAGCAGGGAGCCTGACGGGGCTCGATCCCAGGACCCTGGGATCATGACTTGAGCTGAAGGTAGATGCTTAACTGACTGAGCCACCCAGGCACCCCTACAGTGGTTTTCTTTTGACATACATTTGCATGATAAATGTTTCTCTATCCCCTCACTTTCAACCTGCATGTGTGTTTAGGTGTGAAGTGAGTCTTTTGTAGGCAACATATAGGTGGGTCTTGGTTTTTTTATCCATTCCATCACCATATGTCTTTTGATTGGAGCATTTAGTCCATTTAAATTCAAAGTAATTATTGATAGATATGTATTTATTGCCATTTTGTTATTTGTTGCCATTGTTTTGTGTTTGTTTTTGTAGATATTCTCTGTTTCTTTCTTCCCTTGCTCTCTTCTCACACCATAAATTGGCTTTCTTTAGTGATATACTTTATTTTTTGCATGTCTATTACTGGTTTTTGATTTGTGGTTACCATTAGGTTTATATATAACATCTGCATATAGCGGTCTATTTGAAGTTGATGGTTGTTTAAGTTTAAACCCATTCTTTACTCCTCTCCTCCTCACATTTTAGGTATATGTTATCATACTTCATTTTATTTTGTGAGTCTCTTGACCGATTTTTACAAATATCCTTATTTTTACAACTTTTGTGCTTCCTAGTTTTTTAACTCTTACTTATGGTCTTTCCTTTCTACTCACAGTGTCCCCTTTAACATTTCTTGCAGGGCTGGTTTGGTGGTCATTAACTCTTTTAACTTTTGCTTGTTTGGGAAAATATCTCTCCTATTCTGGATGATAGCCTTGCTGGATAGAGTATTTTTTGCTGCAGATTTTTTCCTTTTAGCACTTTGAATATATCATGCCTCTCTCTTCTGGACTGTAAAGTTTCTGTGGAAAAATCTGCTGATAGCTTTATGGGGTTTCCCTTCTATGTAACTTTTTTGCTGTTTATAAAATTTTTTATCACTGCTTTTTGCCATTTCAATTACTGTGTGTCTTGCTTTCTGCCATTTCATTTAATGTGGTTTTTCTTGGGTTGATTTTGTTGGGGGATCTTTGTGCCTCCCAGATCTGAATTTCTGTTTCCTCTCCCAAATTTGGGAATTTTTCAGCTATTATTTCTTCAAATAAATTTTCTGATTACTTTTCTCCCTCTTCTTCTTCTGGGATCCCTATAATGCTAATGTAATTATGCTTAATGGAGTCACTGAGTTCCCTAAGTCTCTTCTGTTTTTGCATAATTTTTTTTTTCTTTCATCTGCTTAGCTTGATTATTTTCCATTACTCTGTCCTCTAGGTTGCTGATTCGTTCTTCTGTTTCTTCCACCCTGCTATTTATTCCATCTAGTGTATTTTTAATTTCAATTATTGTGTTCTTTATCTGTGTGTGGTTCTTTTTATCTCTGTGTTAAGGGTTTCACTGATGTCCTTCACTCTTCTCAAGTCCATTGAGAATTACTTTAAATTCTCTATCAGGCATATTACTTATCCCTTTTTCACTTAGGTCTCTTTCTGTGATTTTGTCCTGTTCTTTCATTTGGGACACATTCCTCTGTCTCCTTATTTATCTAACTCTGTGTCTGTTCCTATGTGTTAGGAAAGTCAGCTATGTCTCTGACTCTTTAAAGTAGTGGGTGGGGCCACACTTTTAACAAGGTGGTCCTTGTTAAAAGACATGCGGTTGCTGTGGAAACCCAACTGCTTGAGCTGCTTTGTAAAGCACGTGCAAACAGGGCTGCAGTGCCTGCAAGCTGTGCACACCTGTCCTCTTCCACAAGGATTTTCATAGTCACTGTGGAGACTCGGCCAGCTGGGGCGGCTCTGCAAAGCATGCTTGGGCAGGGGGTACACTTTTTTTTTTTTTTTTTAAGATTTTATTTGTTTATTTGAGAGAGAGCAAGCACAAACAGGGGGAGCGGCAGAGGGAGAAGCAGACTCTCTGCTGAGCAGGAAGCCTGATTGCCAGGATCCTGGGATCATGACCTCAGTCAAAGGCAGATGCTTAACTGACTGAGCCACCTAGGTGCCCACAGGGGGTACAGTTTTAAAAAGTTATGCACATCCTTTGTGGGTGATGACCAGCTGATAGCAGCCAGAACTGAGTCCCCGAAAATCATGCAGTGGGGAGACACAGTGTTGGCAAGGTTTGTGCAGGTCTTCTGGGGGAGAGGACTAGCAACACCAGAAGTGAGGCAAGCCCAGCTGGAGGGGTAAGCAAGTTAGGTAGTGAATGCTGGTTGCCATAGGTGGCTGTATGTGTTTACACAGCAGGGGGGGGGTCAGGAGGGAAGTGGTACCTGCTGGCAATTTGTTCCTAGAGAAGTTCCTCAGCTAACTCTGAGATTAGTAACTAATCCTCCTGTAAACCCTACGTGTTTTTCAAACTGCTGATTCTAAGTAGTAACTCCATGGGCTGTTGTGTTGTCTCTTAAGGACAGGGACTTAATTTCCTATTGCCCTTTGGGTTCTGAATTTTAAAGTTCCAGGCTTTACTTCTACTGATTGTAAAAACTCATGGAATTTGGCCCTCTGATTTTCAAAACCAAATGCTATGGGGATTCATCTTTGCCGTGCAGGTACCCTGGTGTGATAATCTGTTTCTCTCCTTTCTTCCCACCCGAGGTTCCCTCCCTCCCTCCCTCCCTCCCTCCAGTGGCCACACCTGCAGGGCTTTTCTCTACCATTTCTCTACCCTTCCTACCCTCTTGGATGTGGCCTCTTCTCTATAATGTTTAGTTGTGGAGTTTGTTCTGCCAGTCTTTGGGTTATTTCCTGGGTTATTTACACTGATGTGAGTGTTATCTAGTTTTATCTGTAGGACAAGGTGAGTTTAGGGTCATCCTCCTCGGCCATTTTCCATAGTTAGTTCCATACTCAACTAAGATTTTTAAGTCATAAATAGATGTTGAATTTTATCAAATGCCTTTTCTGCATCTATTGAGATATTTGTATGGATTTTTCACTTTAATCAGTTAACGTAATAAATTATATTGTCTGATTTCTTTTTCTTATGTGAAACCAACTTTGTACTTCTGAAAGAAACCCAACTTGGCCATGTTAGATTTTCCTTTTTATTCTTTTTTATACTTGCTTGATTTCATTTCCTATATATTTTTTTAAGATTTTTAATTTTTATTTTATTTATTTGACACAGAGAGAGACAGCCAGTGAGAGAGGGAACACAAGCAGGGAGAGTGGGAGGAAGAAGCAGGCTCCCAGCAGAGGAGCCTGATGTGGGGCTTGGTCCCAGAACACCGGGATCACGCCCTGAGCCACCCAGGCGCCCCTTCATTTCCTATTATTTGTTAAGGAATTTTACTTCTATGTGATTGAGATTGTTCTATAATTGTCCTTCTCTTACTCTTTTTATAATGTCCTCACTTATATGTTACACTAGCCCTGAAACATTTTGGAATTTTTTATTTCTTGACCATTTTTTAAAAAGGTTTGTTTATTTATTTATTTATTTATTTATTTATTTATTTATTTGACAGAGAGATAGAAAGAGGTAGAGAACACAAGCAGAGGGAATGGCAGAAGGAGAAGGAGAAGCAGACTCCCTGCTGAGCAGGAAGCCCAATGCAGGGCTCCATCCCAGGACCCTGGGATCATGACCTGAGCTGAAGGCAGATGCTTACCTGACTGAGCCACCCAGGTGCCCCATATTTCTTGACCGTTTCATAGAACTTGCCTAGTAAGTTATCTGGGACTGGAGTTTGCTTTGTGAAAATTTTGAGCCTCTTTATTTCTAGTAGTGCTTTTTGCCTTAAAGTTTATTATGTCTCATTTTAATATACCGTAATAGCTATCTTTTGGTTAAAATCTGCATGATATATAAATTTTACCATTCTTTTACTTTAAACATTTCTGTCTGCCTTATTTTTTTTGATGTCTTTCTTTCAAAGAAAATATCATTGGATTTTTAGTTCTATCTAGTCTGGCAATCTTACCTTTTAAGTGAAGCATTTAATCTACATTATCATTTAATATCATTTAATATCGTTTCTTATATATTTAGGTTTAAATCTATTATTCTACTTTGTGATTTCTATTTGTCTAAATTTTTTTCTCTCCTTTATTGAATTGTTTTGGATTAAGGTTTTTTGAATAATCATTCTATATTTTCCCCTTTACTTAGAAGTTATAGTATGTTTTTGTTCTTTAGTGATTACTAGAAATTTTAACCTGAGTATTAACTTTTTTTTAAAAGTCCCAAGCAGGGGCACCTGGGTGGCTCAGTTGGTTAGGTGTCTGCCTTCAGCTCAGGTTAGGATCTCAGGGGTCCTAGGACTGAGGCCCACGTCGGGCTCCCTGCTCAGCGGAGGGTCTGCTTCTTGCTCTCCCTCTGCCTCTCCCATTGTTCATGCTCTCTCTCTTAAATAAATAAATAAAATCTTTAAAAGAAGGAATGTCCCAAGGTAAACAATACTTTTACCTTTGTATAACATAAGAACTTAGAACACTTGAAGTCCTCTTATCTTCCTCTTGATTTATGCTATTATTGCTGTGTATTTTAATTGTTTTTTTTCCCCAAATTTTACTCCATAAGTCATTATTTTGTACTTATATTTACCAATAAATTTGCTACCTCTTTTGTGCATGTCAGGCAATATAGACTACTCCTTTGGTTTATAACCTTTATGAGTCCTTTTCTGCTTTCTGTTGTTTCTGCTGGTTCTTACTCATGATGACTTGTTTTTTGTGTGCTTGGTGTTTTGGGTTTTGTTTTTTAGTTTTTTACTATAAACTGTTCCTTTCCCTGAAAATTATTTGTGGTGATTCTCTGAGGCTGCAGATGAAGCCGAATTCCTTCAAAGAGTATTGTACATGCTTCTGCCAGGTGCCTAGAGCTCTACCAATCCAGGACCACTTTCAAATTGTAGCATGAGGTGTTGAGAATCATCACTGGGTGTTTTAAGAAATATTTTAAATGTTTATTAAGCATTTTTAGTAATTGGTACGAGAGACTGTATAACTGAGTGTACCATATTACTGAAATAGAAGACATTGCTTATATTTTCTTCTAAGAGTTTTTTATTATTTGTGGTAAAATATACATAACATAGAATTTACTGTTTTCGCAAAATGTACATAACATAAAATTTACCGTTTTCACCATTCAGTGACTTTACGTATGTTCACAATGTTTTGCAAACATCAGCACCATCCATCCCTAGAACTTTCTTCATCTTGCAAAATTGAAACTCTCTCCCTGTTAAAGATAAGTTCCCCATTTCATCTTCCCCAGCCCTTGATGATCACCATTCTACTTTCTGTCCCCATGATTTTGTATACTCTAGGTACCTCATATGAGTGGAATCATACACTATGCACCTTTTGGGATTAGCTTTTTTCATTTAGCATAATGCCTTCAGATTTCATCCATGTTGTAGCATGTGTCCTTCTAAGAGTTTTAAAGTGATTTTCTTTTCATAGTTAGATCCTTAATTCATCTAGGATTAATTTGTGTCTAGGTGTGGGGTGTATATCTAAATTTATTACAATATGGGTGTCCAGTTGTCCCAGTACCATTGTTGATTATTCCATTCTTTTCACATTGATTTGTAATGTCACCTCTGTCATATATCAAATATCCATGTAAACATAAGCCTCTTTCTAAGCTGACTGTTTTTCCTAGTTGGTCTATTTTTCTATTCTTATGCTGGGAAACTATTAGTTACTACGGCTTGAAAATAAATCTGTCTGGTAAGGCAGATCCTCCACCCAGCAGGTCTGAGTTTTCCTGGCCTCAGCTCTGGTCCTGTGGAGCTCTCCACGGTCCTGTAGATGAGGGCTGAGAGAGGATGCAGGCCAAGGTGTAAGCCACCTACCTTTCCACTTCGCTTGCACAGTCGGGTCCTGCTGGGTTCGGTTTGGTGTGTCGTTTCTACTTGTTTGCCAGAGACGCCACAGGCTACAGCTGCATGGATCAGAAGGTACCCGCTTCGTGGCATCTCCTAGCCTGACAATCAGCTGTGGTCCGTTGACCTCCATGGAACCTATCAGCTGCCTCAAGAGTTGAAACATTCGACATATCCATTTAGTAAATTTTTATTGAATGCCTACTATATGCTAACATTGTGGGTGTAGTAACAATCCAAGCAGTCTCTGTTCTCATGACATTTATGTTCTAGTTTATTAAAAGGAAAGAAGTTATTTTTTGCCAAGTACCATTGTGCTTTACTAAAAAATGCTAAGGGCCTTCCATGTGATTATTAATGAGGTTTTGTCCTTTATTGGTCTTTGTTCTTACATTTCAAATACTTCTGAAGACATGTTAATTTGAAAAATGCTTGATTGCTAGTGATGAAATCTTCAACAGAGGTTCATGTTTTAACGTGTACATCATTCACTGGATTAAAATTTATGGGGGCGCTTGGGTAGCACAGTCTTTAAGCGTCTGCCTTCGGCTCAGGGCGTGATTCTGGCGTTATGGGATCGAGCCCCACATCAGGCTCCTCCGCTAGGAGCCTGCTTCTTCCTCTCCCACTCCCCCTGCTTGTGTTCCCTCTCTCGCTGGCTGTCTCTCTGTCAAATAAATAAATAAAATCTTTAAAAATAAATAAATAAATAAATAAAAATAAAATTTATGGTTATCTATGTAATTGAGGCCAAATTTATGACTGGCAACAAAACCTGCAGGAGTGGAAAAGGCTGCCACCAAAACGTCACACTCTGAACACTCTGAATGTACCTGCCACCCTGCATCCTTCCTGAAAATTCCTCATCCCAGAGAATGTACCTCTTTACTTTCTCATCTGTAAAACAAGATGGTTAAAAAAAAAAGTATATTTTGCAGTGTTATCAATACTAGCCTTTTATCAAACTAGTCACACTTTAAAAAGTAACTGAAAATTGCTCTTTTGGATAGATGCATGCTGGGTTGGGGGAAGGGACTAGGAAGAATTTCTTGGAATTCAGGCTTAAATTTTTTCCCTTCATTGGGGCGCCTGGGTGGCTCAGTTGGTAAAGTGTCTGACTCCTGACTTCAGCTCAGGTCATAATCTCAGGGCCGTGGGATCAAGGTCTGTGCTCAGCACAGAATCTGCTTGAGATTCTTTTTCTTCCTCTCCCTCCTCCCCTCCCACTGCTCATGCTATTTCTCTCTCTAAATAAAAAATTAAAAAAATTATTTCCCTTCATAGAGGACCAAAAAGATATCACAACCAAATGAAATGACTCCATTATTCATCTTAAATGCTGCTAGGTGACTTACAAAGTTGACTTAACAACTAGAAGGCAGAACTATACATTTCTGTACAAGATTGGTGTAATTAATATTTATCATGGGAACTATGAGTTATTTCAGATTCTTATGTGTCATAGAAATTACACTATTCATGGTAAAAAAAAATCATCATTAATCATCTTTCTTTTCTAAAACAGCTCTTCACAAATATGTCTCTGAGATTCTAAAAGACACAGACAAAAAATCAGAGAACATTTTAACCTAAGAATGACATAAATGACTTACCTTCTTGCTGGGTAATACTTATCAGAATGTTTACCAGCATGAGGCTGCAGTCATTGTCCTCTGTCAGCTCCTTTGCAATATTCTGTGTTTATCTTGTAAGGGATTGGCCTACCATAACTCACAGAGTTTAAAATATTATTGCTATTTTTTCTATACTTTTATGTGGATATGAGTTCTCAAAATCCTGTGATGCAAATGAGAGAAAAGAAATGGCCTAGATTAGGGATGCCTGGCTGGCTCTGTCAGTAGAATGTGCGACTCTTGATCTTGGGGTTGTAAGTTCGAGCCCCATGTTGGGTGGAGATTACTTAAAAATTACATCTTTAAAAAAAAAAAGGAAATGGCCTGGATTCTAAACCTGACATTTGCTATTGGCTTCCTTTGAATCACTTGTGTCCAAATTTGATAAAACGTGTAGCCAGATAAAAACAAATGGGAAACTCCTCTTCCTTGATGTTAAATTCAGAACTATTTTAAGTATTAAAACAAAAAATGGATATATTGAATAGATTCAAATCGGCATGAATTTTAATGGTTATCCTGGTTGCTTCAGGCAGCTAATGGTGGACTATTCAAACGTTTCCACCAAAGAGCCCAGAAAAGCCCAGGTGTGTGAATGACAGTGACCTCTGCCTCTGTATATATTATCACAACAAATTATGTAATTTACCATCATGTTTCTACCTTAGTTTTTCCAACAGAATAACCAAGCACACACCATGTTTCATTTATTCCACAACCATCTATATATTAGTACCTAGTATGTTCAAGGCTCCTGCTAGATTCTGTGAATATAACGGTGAATAAGAAAAACACATCAGAGTGTTCAGAGGTAAGACTTTATCGCCATTTTACATAACCAAAATCTTGTATTTTCTTATGAAAATTAAATAGGAAGGCCTGTGTCATCTAGGACATAGTAATTGCCCAAAACATGAGTGCTTCAAAGATAACATAAACTATATACAATCTGTAAATCTTGATTAGATCTCAATTAAAAAACAAACAGCTGTAAAGGATATTATTGGGACAATTACGGACATCTGGATTTCAACTGGATATGAAATATTAGAGCATTATTGTTCATTTTCTTCAGTGTGGCAGTGACAGTGGAATTATGAAGGAGACTATCCTTGATCTTAAATGATGCGTGTGGAAGTATTTGGAGTGAAGCATCATAATATCTGCAACTTAGTTTCAGTATTTCAGAAATAAATATAGTTATATAAAGAAGAATGTTAAATGCTTAAATGTTAGTGGTGGTTTATGGGTGCCCATTGTACTGTTCTTTCAACTTCTGGAATCCAGTTTGAAAACTTCCAGCATAAAAAGTTGGAAAAAACTTTTAGTTCCTTTTTCTCTTCCCTGTTAAGAATAATTTTTGATTATATAGTTCCCTCAAACGGAATCTCTTCCCCAAAATATGAATTAGAAATTGGAGACCATACAAATTTAAGACCATTTCAGAAAGGATTTTGTTGTTTTTCTTTTAAATCTAAGTTCCATCAGTCAAGGGTAAACTTGGACGTGAGGCAACACTCTTCCTGACCTTTGTCACAATGATTTAACTTTTATTTGCCTGAGCTCTGTTTTACCTTGTACATTCACCTTTGCCAGAGGAATCGTGTCTTCACAGTCACTAGCAAGGTACTTTGCCTCAGTCCGCACAGACTTTTACATTATAGCACACCGGGGGTTAGGGGCGCGTGGAAGCAATGTGATCAGAGGATGCGGTTTCACTTGGCGAGTTTTCAGTTTTACCGGAGGGTTAAGCATGATGAAGCTGAAGGACACACTCAGAACAATGGAGGAAGCACAAATTAAAAGAGCGCAGTTCCAAAGGGGGTTACGAAGAGGAAGCTGTGGCTGACGTCAGCTTGGAAACAAAGCTGTCACGATAATCGCGTTGTGAACAGCAACTGGACATCCACTGACTTCAGACCTTCCTATAGATTGAATTTTTCTTCAAGTCCAAGTAAATTCAGGGCACCGCCACTGGGATTTTCCGATGGCTACTCACAGTTCCCACTCAGGCATTCTTTTCCCTGGAGTTGAGGCCAAGGAGTGACATTATATATCTAATCCTGGAGAAATTGGTTTTTGACCATCGTTTTCACCAAGTCCACAGAGCCCCGAAGAGTAAAGAATGGGTCTGGCATGCTGAATATATATTGTTTATTGCAATATAACATGTTATTAAGTAAGCATGACATCAGTGGTCCTTAGAGTCGGACTTAAGAGGGTGTCATTGATTTTCTCAAGCAATGTCAGAGAAAATGATAGATCTCCTAAAAAAGTGACGGTAGGAAAAAATGAGCTCAATTTAAAATAGGCGCTGAGAACGTCTGTAGATTCTAGGACAGATTCATTAAAAATGTTTATCCTGCCTGACAGAGACTATTAAAATTGTGATATATTTGCTCAGGCAGCTTCTGCTAATATAAAATTTATCAACTTGATACTTCGCTGAAAACTGCAGATTCATTTTTAAAGGAAAATGTAGAAAGTGTTTCTTTTTACCCCTAGGTGGTGCTATGTAATAAAATACATAGCACGAGACGACCTGGCTTTGAAGTTGGGATGATTCCTAAAGATTATGCAGCTTATTTTACAGATGAACACACAGATTCATTGGAATTTTGTCCCGTTTAAGATAAAAATTCTGGTTAGACTCAGAGCCAGGACTAGGGCCTCTTTTTGTAAAATGTTTAATGTATGATTTATTCAAGAAAGAATTAGTCATTCCATAATTATTTCAAACAGTATTACACTGTCGTGACAGGTTTAAGAGTTTATTTTACTTTACTGATTCATGAAGTTTTCCTTAGAAAGTTCTAAAAGAGCATTTCGCTAATTTATATGAAAATAGATGATAAAGAAAGATGATAGGACATCATTATGCATACATCTGAATTACTTTACCAAAGAGGAACTCCCAGTTGTGAAAGAACATGTTTAAAGAGGTAATTCATTAAAAAGGAAACACAAATTGCTAATAGTTATGTGAAAATATGTTAAAACTCACAATCAAATCAAAACTAAAACAGCAGTGTGGTGCTCCTTTTTCCTTCCAGGTCAGCAAAAAGTCTGCGATTATCCTCAGGGATACTGAGGCAATGATGAATAGGCACCTCGCCTCCCGTCAGTGGGAGCATAAATTGGTACAACTTCTCGGAAAGCGAATTTGACAGATGTTATCAGAAGCTTTAAATTGTTCGAACACTGGCATAGTAGTCAGCCTCTAGGCTCTTCTCTGTGGGAATCATCAGAAATGTAGACAGTGATTTATATACAAAGATATTAATCACAGCATAATTTATAATTATAAATAAAATCATTTTATAAATTAGGGTATGATTATGATATCAGGCAGCCATTTATCGACTGCTTGCAAATAATTTTGAATGACATAAGAATATGTTCATAATATTTTACTGAATTAAAGAGGAGGCTAAATCTATAAACCTGGGGTTACCTCAGTTACATAAAAACATTACCGTACTTGGAGAAAAAGAATGAAAAACATTAACAGAGGTTCTCTAGGTATGAGATGAGTACTTCTTTCTAGTTTCTCCCTACTTTTCAAGTTTCTGCAAAGTATACTTTCATACTAAGTGCATTTATAGACAGAAGTTTTTTTTTAAAGAAATAGGTAGCATTCACTCATTCATTTATTTAAAGAAAGCTCTTCACCCAACATGGGTGAACTCACAGCCCCAAGATCAGAAGTCACATGCTCTTCCAGCTGAGCCAGCCACGCACCCCAGTAATTAGCGTTTTAAATGATTTGAAACCTGTCACTTTGTAGATCTGAGGCTGGGAGATTCTCTGTCTTCTCGGTTTGCTCCCTTACTGGTAGTCAGAATGAGGAAACCCTACAGTATTATTTCCCAGAAGCAAAATAATTATGTCTGATTTGCTTTCCCTTTTAACTCTTTGAGAAAACTTCTAAACCCCAAAGTCTAAAAGTACATTTTAGACAGGACTGAATAATCATGTCTAAACACACCTCCCAGAATATATGTTGTCCACGTTTCTTCTTCAGGATTTTCCTTCTCGCTTCTTTATTTTGTTCTATGGTTTTTGTTGACTCCATTTTTAACATCCGTTGTTGTGCCTTATAGTTCATATTCGGTTTTCTAACTAATATAAAGTTCACACATTCGGAGGTCTTGCCGGATGCTCCCCAGTTCATTCTTTTTTTTTTTTTTTAAAAGGTTTTATTTATTTATTTGACAGAGATAGAGACAGCCAGCGAGAGAGGGAACACAAGCAGGGGGAGTGGGAGAGGAAGAAGCAGGCTCATAGCAGAGGAGCCTGATGTGGGGCTCGATCCCATCACGCCGGGATCACGCCCTGAGCCAAAGGCAGGCGTTTAACCGCTGTGCCACCCAGGCACCCCCCTAGTTCATTCTTGAATTGCTTACTGAAAGGTGCTCAGTTTAGCTGAGAGAGCCGCCTGCTAGCTCCCCATCCCCAACTTAAAAACTATTCATTCTTGTTCTAGGAAAAAATGTTGGCTCATCTGAAACTTCGTTTTGTAAATCGAATTGTCTTGTAATGATGCAGTTCATGGAAAGCATATTCAGTGTTACGTAGTGAAAAAAGTCTAGAATTAAACTGCAGGAGACCTTGACTCTTATCGTGGGGATTGGTTACCAGGACAGTGAAGAATGACTGGTTTAACATTTCCATCTGGCACTAATTATGTGTGTGATCTTTGGCAAATTATTTATCCTCCGTTTCTTTGCCTATAAAATTAAGGTGGTGGCCTGATGACCTATGACTCATGACCTGACATAGGAGCAGAGTATTTGAAATTGTGCTTACACTGGAAAATCTGGGGCATGTGACTCCCCTCCGTTTACGATCCCTTCTGATTTTGAAATGCTTTTCTGCTCACAGTGTCCCTTCATAACGGCATCTTTAGCAAGGAACCTCCTGGACCGTTGTCTCTCAAGCTTGATCCCAAATGCCATACTTTAGAGGCACTGCTGGCTTGTTTTCTAGTTACTCAGATAAGGCAGTGCTTAAGTGTTGGAGCTGCAGGCATGGAAGCTGCTACCGAACTCCTCAAAGACTGCCTGTGTCAGCCACAGCCACGGACACGTCTGGAAGTACTGGAAGCACAGCAACTGTATGCACAGATGTTTGTGCATCTTTGTTTCGCACAGGGAAATGTTAGCAGAAACTCTAGTGCGTAACAGTTCCCCGATCCTCTCCATCCAGGGCCCGCCCTAACGGAGATGGGATAAATAGCTGGCTACCTACACAAGTCAGGGTTTGAGGGGATACCAGACAGGGTGCTTCATCCAAAAATACCTGTTCCACTGCCTCTTAGTCCAATGTTATCAAGCTTACCTTTGGCTCTTGAAAACTACCACGAATGCTTTAAAAACACCCCTCTCAAAAAATAGAAAGAAAGCTAACCTTAGGAGGACAAGAAACACAACGCTCATAGGGTTATAGTAGGTCGAGTTCAAACTAAAACACAATGAATGACAGACCGGCATCTTCCCATTTCATATTCTCTTTATTCATTCCTGTTATCACGTGTACCGTGCTTTAAGTCACAGGGGTGTCTGGGGGGCTCAGTTGGTTAAGTGTCTGACTCTTGATTTCGGTTCATGTCATGATCTCAGGGTTGTGAGATGGAGCCCCGAGTAGGGCTCTGTGCTGAGCGTGGAGCCTGCCTAAGATGCTCTTTCTCCCCCTGCCCCCTTCACCTGCATGCGCACTTGTGCGTTCTCTCTCAAAAAAGTCATCTCTCAATTTGTCCGTACATGTTTGAGTTGCTGTTGAAAAATGGATTTCAGGTTAACGTGTACTTTGTGCCTATTTTTAAAATTATTTTTTGATCTGAATCATATTCCTTTTTTTGGCCATTAGCGTGTTTACAGGGAGACTTGTGTTTATCTCTGGGTGCCTTGTTAAACAACAACATTTAAAGGCAATAATAAGGAAATAAACTTTTAAATAAGAGATTATGAAAATGTACTAAGTATAGGGGATATTTTGGGGTGCCTGGGTGCCTCCGTTGGTTAGGCGTCTGCCTTCAGCTCAGGTCATGATCCCAGAGTCCTGGGATCGAGTCCCATGTCGGGCTCCCTGCTCAACGGGGAGCCTGCTTCTCCTCTCCCTCTCCCCCTGCTTGTGCTCTCTCTCTCTGTCAAATAAAATCTGTAAAAAAAAAAAAAAAATAGCAGGGCACCTGGATGACTCAGTCGGTTAAGCGGCTGCTTTCAGCTCAGGTCATGATCCCAGGGTCCTGGGATCGAGTCCCGCATCAGGCTCCCTGCTCAGCAGAGCCTGCTTCTCCCTCTCCCTCTGCCTGTGGTTCCCCTTGCTTGTCCTTCACTCTCCTTCTTTCTCTCTCTCTCTCTGTCAAATAAATAAGTAAGTAAATCTTTAAAAAAAAAACTTTATTTTTAAAAAATAATAAAAAATAAAAAAATAAAAAAAATAGCAGATATTTCTGTGCCTTTACATTGTAAACTATAAACAATGAATGGCTTTATTTTCTCTCAGAGTTCTTAGAGCTATTCATAGCTTGTAAGCATAGTGATGGTTTTAGCTTATAACATTAATTTATCATTTTAAACATAGCTTATATTAATTAGTGATGAAGACAAAAGTAGATTCTAAGAAAACAGAATTCTGAACATCCCAGATAGATAGTACAGCATGACTTTGGTCAGAGCTTGCCTAGTAAGATTTATAGCGTATTCGACCCATTTTGCTGACATTTTTGTGATTCCTCTTCCTTCTGCACGTTAAAAGTATTCTCTGAAGTTTTAGATACTTATCCATTTGTTCAACAAATTATATGTTGAACGCTTACTGTGTTCTGGCACTATGTTTGTGCCTGAAAAGATGAATAAGACAAAACTCTCAGTGTTAGTGGGAGAGAAAGACAATTGCAACATGAAGATGCACGAACAGAAATATGTTTGAAGTTTCAAGAAGTCTAATGGGAGGAAGCTCCTGGCTCTGCCTGGGAAGGTCAAGGAAGACGTGCCTGAAGAGAAGATGATTACTGGAGAAAGAGCTGCCATCACGATCATAATCGAGCGAGAGAGAAGGCAGCTGTAGATAGGAAGTGCCTAGCTGAGCTGCAGGGCACTTAGTCAGCCTGAGGGATTCTAGGAAGCTGCTTGGAGATGCACCCACTAAGGGATGGAGGAAAGATACGGAGTAGGACAGTCTTCCAGAAAGAGCAGAGGTGTTGGCTTCACTCGTTCAGGGAATGGCAAGTATTCAGAAAGGTCAGGAGACAGGATTCATGAGGGAGGTGATGAGGGAAGGGTGAGGGAAAATAAATTCGGGAATGCTGAACACTTAGCTTGTATTAGCTCATTTAATCCTCATCTAACTCCGTGAAATAGTTACCATTACCTCCATTTCATAAAAGAGGACATTTACGGAGGAGGACATGGCCACAAAATTTTTGATACTCTTCCCTTTAAGATGTAGATCCTAATTCCTCTGCCCTTGATTGTGGAGTAGTTAATGACTTGCTTCCACCTAATAAAATATGGCAAAAGTGATGATTTGTGACTTATGAGACTAGGTCATAAAAGGCATGATGGCCTCCTTGCTCTCTCTCAGATCATTCACCCTGGAGGAAGCCAGCTGCCATATGATGGGGACACTTATGCAACCCTATGGAGAGGCCCATATGGCAAGAAAGTGAGCCCTCCTGCCAATAGCCATTAAGGAACTCTAGCCTCCTGCCCCCTGCTATGTGCAGGAGCCATTTGGAAAGAAGATCTTCTAGCCCCAGTCAAGCCTTCAAATGACTGCAGCCCCAGCCATCACTGCAAACTTATGAGAAATCCTGAGCCAAAACTGCCTAGCCAAGTCCCTCCCAAACTCCTGGCACAACAAGTGTTTGCTGGTTTTGAGGTGATGTGTTATGCAGCAGGAGAAAACTAGTACAGACGGGGGGGCGCCACATATTCAAGGTCACATAAGTCATAAATTACAGATTTGAAATTCAAACCCAGACAGTCATATTCCAGAGCTGATGTGCCTAGCCTAGACTGTACTGCCTTGAAAAGTGGGTGGGGGTCTGTCTTTAGAAATCCACTGCTTATATTACACACACACACACACACACACAATTTTTTTTCTCCATGTTTTTTTCTTTTCTTTTCTTTTCTTTTCTTTTCTTTTTTCTTTTTTTTTTTTAAAGACTTTACACTGAAAGCAACTGCGTTTTAGAAAGACCCTTTGGTGTTGAGGCCTGATTATAAGGGGCCACAACTGGAGTTAGAAGAACAGTGTCAGGTGATGAAAGTAATCCAGACAGGGAATGGTCAGGTCTTGGACTAAGGCATGAGATAGAAGGGGTTAGACAGGGACGCCCAGGTGGCTCAGTCGGTTAAGTGGCTGCCTTTGGCCTGGGTCATGATCCCAGGGTCTTGGGATCAAGCCCTACATCGGGCTTCTTGCTCAGTGGGGAGCCTGCTTCTCCCTCTGGCTGCAGCTCCCCCTGCTTGTGCTCTCTCTCTGACAAATAAATATAATCTTTAAAAAAAAAAAAGAAGGGTTAGACAGGTTCGAGAAACGTTTAGGTGTTGGACTTGAGGCACTGCTGGTGGCACTGGCATGTGAGAGGGCGGGGGGGGGTGATGGAGGGACTTTCAGAACTGAGTCAGTCATGGTGCCCCAGCAGGTGGGTAGGAGGGGTTGTTGGCAGCTGGTGGGGGAGTGGGAGAGGATCATAATGAGTTCTGCCTTGGACGTGGTGCATTTGAGATGTCTTTGAGACATTTAAGAGACACTTGAGAAGTATCTGGACTGGACTGGCATGGGGCACTGCAGAGGAGAGGTCTGAGTTGAAGTGGGGATTTGGGGGTCAGCAGCCTGCCTTTAGACACTGCTGCAGTGACAGCGTGGATGCCTGCACCCCAGGAGAGTGTGCAGTGAGGGGAAGAGGACGCTCTCCAAGGAGAGAGAAGCCAGAGTAGGAAGAACCAGGGGGAAAAACAGGGTCTGAAGAGCCGAGGGGAAAGGGAGTACCATTAAGGTGTCAAATACAGCCTTGTTTTCTGACAGATGCCACTTTATGAGTCTGTGAAATGTAGCCAGTGACTTTTTAGGCCTGCCACTTGAAAGAGCACCGTGTGGAGAAGCACTGTGCCCTCAGGCACCTCCGAAGGCTCCCAGTGCACTTCATGTGTGCACCTGGTCTTCGCGCATCTACTTACTGAACTCATTTAGGCTCCACATTTATGCAGACTTTAGCACCCAGTAGGCGTGTCCTAAATGGGCGTTAGATGAATAAATGCTTATTAATAGATGCAAGGCACTGGGCAGAGCCAGGCTCCCCTCTGTTTGCACATGCAGAAGTAATAGAAGAAGACCTCTTGGCGAGTCCCACTGACTCCTGTAAGTAGCTGCACGCAGATTTTAATGAGGGTTTGATGTTTCCTACAGAGACACAAAATTTTATTTCTCTTTATTTCTCTGTCATTAGTGGTAATTAGAAAAAAAAAAGGTTAAAGGCCTGAGATTCAAAGATTTTTCCTGATATTTTAAGGTTGAGTTTGCAGATGCAGTTTGGAAAGTTAACATGGATGAAGCTGAGATTTTAGAAGGGCTTTAATAACATGAGCTTCTCTCACCTCCAGCTGTTCTAACGGTAACTTCCTGTCCATCTGGGAGTCATTATTTTTAAAAGTTGTATTTAAGTTAAATGAAATAATGTCAGTGCTTAAACTTTTTTTTGTAATTAGATGTAGTGATTAGTTTTCTCTTTTAAAAATTATGCTTGGATTTTCAATTAAGAAAACCACGCAAAGTCATAATAAGTCCATAATACAGTTTCAAAAGTCCAAAAAGTTTTAGACTAAAAAATACTGAATTTGAAAAATTAAATTCTGTGGCTTCATATGAAAGGCAAACAAAAGTTTCCCACATATTTAAATAATTAAGACAGAAAACTTTAAACCAAATTTGCAATGCTGTAGCTCTTTATAGTATGAAAGTTCTGCTGTAAGTCTGCTGGATTTATTAACCAAGGACGCTCGTTTAGTCGGGCATTAAACCCCAGCACATAATGCTACCGACTGAGGGCTTGTTTTGTCTGTTTTAAAATTCCCCAGAAGTAAAAAGACCGGGAAGAGAAAAGAGTTAATTGAGTGCATCTGGAAGAACCTCCCATCCCATCCCCCAATCTAAACCTTCCGTACCCTTAAATCCTGCCCTGCTCCTTTGTCTCTGAGCCCAACCCCTTCCCCAGGTCCTTCTCACCTGCCTCTGAAGCTGGGCGCTGAGGCTTTCATTCTGTCGTTTCATGTTTTTTATAGTTATTTCATGGATACTTAGAACTGGTCAGTCTCTACAATTCGCCTTCCTTCTAGGCTTTATCTCCATTTTCCCGCAGTGGCTTAAACAATGATGGTCCCTGGACATCCTGTTTCCAGTACTGTGATGGTTAATTTATGTGTCCATTTGGCTGGGCTGTGGCATCCAGTTGTTCGGTCAAATGCCAGTCAAGATGTTTCTGTGAAGGTATTTTTTAGATATGATTAACACTTAAATCAGTAGACATTTTGAATAAAGCGGATTATGTGAGAGGACCTCACCCAGTTAGTCGAAGGCCTGAGACAGATTGAAGCTCTCCCGATTGCAGCGTAGAGACCCTGCCTAATTTCCAGCCCACCGCCCTGCGCATCAGACTTTAGACTGCAGTAGCAGCTCTCCCCCGCATTTCTAGCCTGTCTGCCTGCCCCACCACCTGCCCTTCAGTATTTGGACTTGTCGGCCCCCAGTATCACATGAGCCAGTTCCTTAAAATCGTGTTCTCTCCTACTGGTTCTGTTTTTCTGGAGAACTCTAATGCAAGTGTGAAAAATCTACACTGAAGGATAGATATGATTGTAAGAGATTTTAGTAGGCTCTGTCATTTTTATAGTAATCTTTCGAAGAAAATATCTAGCTATCAGTTTGTAAGTGATAACTCCTTAAAGCAGGAGCCTTAAAGAACTTAACCGGTCAGCCATTGGCCCTCTCTTCAATCTATATTAAACTCATGCTTCATTGATTTTTAAAAACATTTTACTTGGAAATAATTTCAAACCTGTAGAAATATTGCAAGAATAAGAATTGTACAGAGAAGGGGCGTATGGGTGGCTCAGTCCGTTAAGCATCTGTCTGCCTTCGGCTCAGGTTATGATCCTGGAGTTTCAGGATCGAGCCCAATGTCAGGCTCCCTACTCACTGGAAAGTCTGCTTTTTCTCTCTCCCTCTCCCGCTCCCTGCTTGTGTTCTCTCTCTCTCTTACTCACTCTCTCTCTCAAATAAATAAAATCTTTGAAAAAAGGGAGCATCTGGGTGGCTCAGTCGGTTAAGGGTCTGCCTTCAGCTCAGGTCATGATCCCAGGGTCCTGGGATGGGGCCACACCATCAGTCTCCTTGCTCAGCGGAGGGCCTGCTTCTCCCTCTCCCTCTTCCTGCACCTCCGCCTGCTTGTGCAGTCTCTCTCACTGACTCTCTCTGTGCGTCAAATAAATAAATAAAATCTTTTTTAAAAAATAAAATCTTTGAAAAAAGAATAGTACAGAGGAAACCCATATACCCACTACTCAGCTTCATCTACTTAACCCATTTAACTTTTTCATTGTGCGTGCACGGTCTCTCTTCCTACACACTCACGCACACACGGATACACACGCACACACGGATACACACGCACACACGGATACACATGCACACACGGATACACACGCACACACACGCACACGCACACACGCACACAGTTTCTTTTTCTGAGCCATTTGAGAGCAAGTTGTATGTACCATAACTCTTCTGAATGCGTCAGTGTGTATTTCGTAAGACTAGGGATAGTCTCTTACTAATCTAACACAGTTATCAACTAAAGTACATTTAATATTGATATAATACTTGCATCTATTCCATAATCTGTATTCCAGTTGTATTCATTGGTCTAATATTGTCCTTTAAAGCACTTTTTTCTTTAGTAGAGGATCAAGTTATCATGTTTCTCTGTTCTGGAACATTTCCACAGCCTTTCTTTGTCTTGTATGAGATAGGTGCCATCAATTTTGATGCAACAGTTCTGGGGAAATTGTTCGGCTAATGCTGGCTTTAACAAAACTTAGAGTCAGAGATAAATCAATATAAGATGTAATTTTCCTCCTAGGACTTAATTAGGATCACACAAAATTCTGGGTAGGAAGCACATACCCTAATAATGCCTGACTAAATCAGTTTGATGGTTTTGTCTTCTCTAATACGCTTTCCTAATCTTTGCCGTGGGCACAGTCAGTGGGCAAGACAGACCCTGCATCTGAAGTTCTGTGACTAAGATCTTTTCTGAATTGAGCTGGGCTTGGGAATTAAAACCACATATGCTTTTCAGTTAATTAGTTCATAACATAAGAGAAAACTAAGAGCTTGAGTTTTTTAAAAAGTTAATGAGAAGACATTGAAGTCACTGGGAACAGGCTTTTCTAAAATATATTTCCTTCAGCTTTACTTAATATATTTTCTAAAAACTTAATTAAGCGAGGGGCTCCTGGGTGGCTTAGTCGGTTAAGCTTCTGGCTCTTGATTTCAGCTCAGGTCATGATGTCAGGGTGGTGAGATTGAGCCCTGTGCGGAACCCTGCATTGGGCTCCATGGTCAGCAAGGAGTCTGCTTCAGATTCTCTCTCTCCCTCTGCTCCCCCACTCAAATCAATCAATCAATCAATCTTAAAAAACCAAAAAACAAAACAAAACTAATTAAGCTAGATTTAACCCATAGCGATCTTGGCTTTTTCTTTTCATTCTTTTTTTTTTTTTTTTTACACAGAGGGGAATGTTTGATTAATTACTATTCATCAAAAAATGGGGAAAAACCCATTAGATATATAAAGACAGATAACAAAGAGTTAATCAGGAACAAAGTATTGCATGATGTAATGCAGATAGCTAAAAAAAAATTCTTCATTTTGAAATACATATTTATGCAATCTCATATGGTCTAGTTAAAATCACTGTCATGGTACCTTTTGGTCCAAAAATGGAAGTCATACAGTATATCATGTAACGTCTTCACTTTGGCTGACTCACTGTCTTGGCATTGTTTTTGCTGCAGATATATAAAGAGATGGCTCATGTCATACTTTAGAAAAATGTCTTTGGACAATAGAACAGAAGGAACACAGGAGACTTCTGAATTATTAGATTTTTTTGAATTAGAATTTATTTAAAGGCATATTCTGTGAGCAATGCAAATAACTTAGTTTTTTTTAAACAGGAAAAATATTAAATTAGAATTTGATGGGGGTGGGGAGGCTGTATATGTTTAGGTAATTAACAATTAGCTGATTACCAGTCAGAAATCCCCAAGTAGTAGTTCCTACTTTTGTGAGGAAGAAAGCTTTTTTTGGTTTGTTTTACTTAGAAAACTTGATGAATCAAATGATTCCCATTGTAAAACTTGAATGCCATTCTCATTTAGAAACCAGCTAATTGTGGGGCCTGTAGCCAAAGTCAGGGAGTTAATAATAAAGTTTATTAAGACAAATGGCTCACTTACCCAATTCAGTCGACATCCCTTGTTTGGGAAACCCAAATGGCCTTGGGTCCAAGAAAGATCTCCTAATACTAAGTGTAAAACATCTCTGATGAAACGGATGTTTCCAGAAACATGTATACAGTATTTTCTGTTACTGACCACACAGGAGGCTAGATGTGATGCAGACAGAAGGCACCTACTGTCTGTTAGTGAGAGCCACACAGTCTTCCCCGGGATACCTTGACAAAGGACAAAGACATGTGTCTTTCTCACTGGGTAAAGAGAATGATTGTTTCCTTCTGAATGAGTCTGTCCCAGCTGAATGCAGAAAGCAGTCACGTGCCAGGGATAAGTTCTGGCCTTTGGCTTCCTGCTTCTTCCAAGTGGTTTTCCACCCCTTAATGTATCTAAATGGAATTCCGAGAGGCTGCTCCCCACTTCCTCCCAAAGAGACAACTCCTCCAGTGAGTCATGCGGACACACACGCTGATGTCTCGGGCGTTTTCTCTGCTAAGCACAGACAGGATGACATTGCACCAACATCCCACGTTGCCTGCTGCTTCAGCGGCCTCCTCTGCTTTCTCAGAGAGCCACGGCCTAGTGCCACAGCCCCCAGGAACCAGGGCCTGTGTCTGAGGATCCTACAGAGTGGGAGGGAAAAGCGGGTAATTGATGCCCATTTCAGAACAAGAGCAGAGGTGTGTGTGTGTTGCTGAGGCTGTGGGTATAGGTGGCTAGAAGTGTGCTGGGTCTTGGCTGGGGTAGACTGGTGGAGATGGTAAATGGGTCTAGGATTTGGATTGCCTGCAACAGTATTTCAGCCCTTAGGTATTGCTTTTTAAATCACAATGAATAATTTCTTTTCCATTCTCCCAAGATAGCTCAAGTATGATCATTAAATTTTCTAACTTTTAGAAATTATGATCCTAGGGCTCAACCACTGTTGGATTTTATTTACCAGAATGCAATTAGATGATTGGATAAATTTTGATGACTTTGCCAGTAACTGTGACTCCTGTGGGATTATTACTTTTGAAATGCTAATTTTTTTAAACTTCCAAGATTGCTGATGTGTGTTAAAAGTTACTCTGAAAAATTATTCTAAATTTTAAAATTTTAACTTACTTAAATAATTCTGAAATTATTTTAAGATTTTATTATATATATTTATTTTAAAGATTTATTTATTTGAGAGAGAGAGAGTTGGGGGAGCAGAAGGAGAGGGAAGCAGGCTCCCCACTGAGCATGGAGCCTGATCCAGGGCTCAATCCCAGGACCCTGAGATCATGATTACCTGAGCCAAAATCAAGAGCCAGGTGCTCAACCAACCGAGCCACCCAGGTGTCCCAAGATTTATTTTTCTTAAAACAGTAAAGAAGACTTTATTCAGGACTCTTGTAGTAAGAATGCTGCAGTATGGGAGAGAGATCAACTCCAATACAATAAAGACAGCTGGATATTAATAGCCAACTAGCAGAGAGAAAGGGTCAACGGATATAAAATTGCCAAGAGGAGACGTCAAAGATGGGGGAACTTGCCAAACCACCTTAACGGGATTCTTGCCAAAGGCAGGACAAAGACATACAAAGGTGGGGGGTGAGAAACTTGATCCCAGCAAGGATGAAGGCCAAGGCTATGAGGCCTAGTTGAGAAAAGGTCTCAGAGGAGCCTGACTGAAGTTTGGTCAAGAAGAATCTTTGTCATATGTACTAAATCTGGTTGTCCACTGTAGGAAGGGGAGTGAGGTGGGGCGCCTGGGTGGCTCAGTTGGTTAAACGTCTGCCTTTGGCTTGGGTCGTGATCCCAGGGTCCTGGGTTTGAGCCCAGCATTGGGCTCCCTGCTCAGTGGGGATCCTGCTTCTCCCTCTCCCTGCTCTGCTCTCTCTCTCTCTTGCTTGCTCACTCTCAATAAATAAAATCCTTAAAAAAAAAAAAAACGGGGTGGAGGGGGAGTGGGAACTCTGGTACAGTTAATCAGAGAGGGGGCAAAACCCTTCTCAGACTTGTGGTTGGGAAATAATTGACACAGGGTTGCTATGTGAGGCCCAGTGCGTCTCTTCTGAAAGGTGGCTACAAATGCTGCCAGAGGGCCCGCAGTGTCAGCCGTTGGGCCAGCCCCACCTGCTCCAGCCAAACAAACTGTTGTTAAACTAGATCCAAGGATTATTTTTGTGTATGGTGTAAGAAAGTAATTTAGTTTGATTCTTTTGCATGTAGCTGTCCAGTAGCTGTACCACTTTCTTACACCATACATAAAAATAAACTCAAAATGGATTGAAGACCTCAGTGTGAGCCCCGAAACCATGAAACTCCTAGAGGAAAACATAAGTAGTAATTTCTTTGGCCATAGACACGTGTTTCTAGATATGTCTCCTCAAGCAAGGGAAACAAAAGCAAAATTAAACTATTGGAATTACACCAAAATAAAAAGCTTTCGCACAGCAAAGGAAACCATCAACAAAAAGGCAGTACATTGAATAGGAGAAGATATTTGCAAATGATGTATCCAATAAGGGGTTAATGTCTAAAATATATAATGAAGTTGTACAACTCAACACCAAAAAAACAAATAATCTGATTATAAATGGGCAGAGGACCTGAATAGATATTTTTCAGAAAAGACATACAGATGGCTAACAGACACATGAAAAGATACTCAACATCACTAATCACCAGGGAAATGCAAATCAAAACCACAGGGAGATATCACCTTACAACTGTCAGAATGGCTAGAATCAAAAAGACAAGAAATAACAGATGTTGGCGAGAATGTAGAGAAAAGGGGACCCTCATGCGCCGTTGGTGGGAATGTAAATTGGTGCGGCCGCTGTGGAAAATAGTATGAAGGTTTCTCAAAAATTAAAAATAGGGGTGCCTGGGTGGCTCAGTTGGTTGAGCGTCTGCCCTCGGCTCGGGTAATGATCCCAGAGTCCTGGGATCAGAACTCTGCATCGGGCTCCTTACTCAGCGGGGAGCCTGCTTTTCCCTCTGCCTCTGCTTGTGCCCCTGCTGCTCCCCCTGCTGGTGTGCACTCTCTCTCTCTCTCTCTCTCTCTCTCTCTCTCTTTCTCTCTCTCGGTAGCTCTCTCTCTCTCTCTCTGTGTCAAATAGATGGATCAAATCTTTAAAAAAAATTAAAAATAGAATTACCATATGATCTTCTAATTCCATTCCAGGGTATTTGCCCCCTAAAAAACAAAAACACTAATTCGAAAAGATATATGCACCCATATGTTCATTGTAGTGTTATTTATAATAGCCAAGATATGGAAGCAACCTTTGTCCATCGACAGATGAATGGATAAAGATGCAGTATGTGTGTATATGTACACACACACACACGTACACACACACACACACACACATATAATGGAGTATGACTCAAACATAAAAAAGAATGAGATCTTACCGTTTGTAATAATGTGGGTGGACCTAGAAGTTATAATGTTAAGTGAAAGAAGAGAAAGCCAAATACCATATGATTTCACTCATGTGGAATTTAAGAAGCAAAACAAAGAAAAAGACAAAAAAACCAGACTCTTAAATACAGAGTAGAAACTGGTGGTTACCAGAGGGGCGGTGGGTGAAATAGATAACGGGGTCAAGATGAGCGCTGAGTAAGGTGTAGAAGTGTTGTTTTTGTTTACGTGTTTGTTTTTAGATTTTTGTTTTTTAAAGTGAACTCTCCACCCAAAATGGGGCCCCGACTTACAACCCGACAATCCAGAGTCTCAAGCTCTGTTGACTGAGCCAGCCAGCGGCCCCGGTGTGTGGAGGGACTGAGTGACTGTATCGTGCGCCTGAAGCTAATGTAACACCGTGTGTTGGTTACACTTAAATACAACACCACCAACAACAACCATATCCAGGGAGACTGGGAAGTCAGTAAGGTTGCACATCCCAGAGTCAAAATGGAAGAATCAGATCCCCTTTTATTAGTATTATGTATTTTATAAAAAATTGGATCTATATTTTAGATTATAAACTTGATCTGGTATGGTAATCACCTCAAAGGCTTGTTCAATTTTTTTTTTGTGTGTGTGTGTGTGTAGTAAGCATAAAATTTATCATTTTAACTTAAAAAACTTTTTTTTTCATTTTAGCTCTTCTTGAGTATACAATTCAGTGGCGTGAAAGTACATTCACATTCACCACTATCCATTTCCAGAACTTGTCCATCATCCCCAAATGAAACTTTATACCCATTAAATACTAACTCCCAATTGTCCCCTCCCCTTAGTCCCTGACTATTGTTCTACCTTCTGTCTCTACGAATTTGACTACTCTAGGCATCTCATAGAGGTGGAATCATACAACATTTGTCATTTTGTGACAGGCTTATTTCACTTAGCATAATGTCTTCAAGATTCATGCATGTTATAGCATGTGTCAAAATCTCCTCCCTTTTTAGGGCTGAGTAATATTCCATGGTATGTATGTGCCATATTTCATTTATACATTTATCTGTCAAAGGACACTTGAGTTGCTTCCAACTTTTGGCTTTTGTGAATAATGCTGCTATGAGCATGGATGTAAAAATATCTGTTTGAGTCCCTGCTTTCAATTCTTTTGGGTATATACTAGAAGTGGAATTGCTGGATCATTTGGTAATTATATTTTTAATTTCTTGAGGAACGATCATACTGTTTTTCACAGTGTCTGTACCATTTTACATTTCCACCGGCAATGCACAAGAGTTCCAGTCTCTCTGTATCCTCATCAACCTTCCTTCCTTCCCTTCCCTTCCCTCCCCTTCCCTCCCACTCCCCTTCTTTTCTTTTCTTTTTTCTTTTCTTTTCTTTTCCTTCCTTTCTTTCCTTTCTTTTCCTTCTTTCCTCCCTCCCTCCCTCTTTCTTCCTTTTCTTTCCTTTCCTTTCCTTTCCCTTTCCCCTTCCCCTTCCCCTTCCCTTTCCCTTTTTCCTTTCCTCTCCTCTCCTCTCCTCTCCTCTCCTCTCCTCTCCTCTCCTCTCCTCTCCTCTCCTTTCCTTTCCTTTCCTTTCCTTTCCTAGTAGCCATCCTGATGGGTGTGAAGTGATACCTCATTGTGGTTTTGATTTGCATTTCCCTGATGATTAATGAAGTTGAGCATCTTTTCATGTGATTATATATACCATTTGTATATCTCCTTTGGAGAAATGTCTGCTCTAGTCCTTTGCCTATTTTTAAATTGAGTTGTTTGGGTTTTTATGTTGTTAAGTGTAGGAATTCTTTATATATTCTGGATATTAATCTCTTATCAGATATATGATTGCAAATATTTTCTCCCATTCTGTAGGTTACCTTTTCACTCTGTTGATAGTATCCTTTGATACATAAAAGTTTTAAATTTTGATGAAGTACAATCTATTTGTTATTGTTGTCTGTGTTTTCGTATCATATCAAATGATTCATTGTCATGAAGCTTTTGCCCTGTGTTTTTTTCTAAGAGTTGCATAGTTCTGGGTCTCACATTTAGGCCTTTGATGCATGTTGAGTTAATGTTTGTGTATGGTACAAGGTGCAGAAGCAGTTTCATTCTTTTGTACATGGATGTTCAGTTTTCCCAGCACCGTTTGTTGAAGGCCATCTTTTCCCCATTGAATGGTCTTGGCACCCTTGTTGATCATTCAGTTTTTCTTACACTGAGAAAAGGAAACTGTTAGGTTGCATTACTTTTAGATGTGCATTTCAGTTTTTTTTTTTTTTAAAGATTTTATTTATTTATTCGACAGAGATAGAGACAGCCAGCGAGAGAGGGAACACAAGCAGGGGGAGTGGGAGAGGAAGAAGCAGGCTCCTAGCGGAGGAGCCTGATGTGGGGCTCGATCCCATAACGCCGGGATCACGCCCTGAGCCGAAGGCAGACGCTTAACTGCTGTGCCACCCAGGCGCCCCTATCTCATTTACTTTTATCTATGTTTGAATTTTTTATAGTAAAGGTTTTAAAAAGTGTTTAGGAAATACAAAGAGTTAATTGGGTGGATGGATCGCGGATTGCTCTTGTTGCTGTACTTTTCTTGGGTAATACTCAGTTGTCCATATTAATGGGGCAGAACAACTGTGGTGTAAGATCACGAGCTTTGGAACCACTTATTAGCTGCATGGTTTTGAGAAAATTCCTTGGTTTCTCCGTAGTCCAGCTAGCTCCCTTAGTGGGGCTTCCGTGAGATGATATGTGTAAAGTGGTTTGCCAAGTTCTTGCTCAATAAATGTTGGTTATTACCACTAGTGGAGGGAAAATGGGGCAGAGATCATGTTTAAAAAACGTATTCTTATTTAGTTTGTTTTCTGTTTAATTTGAGTGGGACTGTGCCTGCTGTTTGGGGAATGGACATAGCGGGGTCACCCAGGGCGAGGTGCGCCTGAGAAGTCACGCAAGGTGCCTGCCCTTGCTTGCAGCGAGCCCTTCCACTTCAGGTTTAACGTGACAGCGCATAAGCTTTACCTCCATGAGACTGGCTTCAAATCCCTACATAACACACGTAAAACAATAACACAGACAACCCTGAAATCTTTCCTTCTTGTTTTTCGAATTTTTACTTACTGTTTTCTTTTAAGGGCACCTGTCTCTGGGATGTTTCGCTTGGGCTAGTATTTAAATTGGCTCTGTTTTCTAACTTCAAAACAGCTAGTGGTAGGGAGAGAAGGCTAAGATTTTTGGAGTTAAAAATAGCAAAATAAATAATCCCCAGCTGGCTGATAAAAAAAAAAAAAAGCATGTAACCATATTCAATCTCAGGCCTGGAGGACAGTTCCCTGACTTTCTTCCCTTAGCGACTGCCCCCTCCACGTTTTCACATTGTTAAAGGCTAATCCTTTTCTTTGTGGCTGCAACTCGTCCCCTCATTTATCAGAGGCGCTGGGAGGTAAGGATGAGCATTGCCTTCCTAGTTCTAGGGCTGGGAGACTCTTGGGAAATAATACGTAGCTTGTGGGGACACAGAGGGCTGTCTGGGAAGGCCTCTCCAAGAGGTCCTGAGCGCAGGCCCCTCAGATGGGAAGGGCCCCACTCGTCTCTTTTTCTTGCTTCACATAGTGTTGGTTATAGTATTAGGGTTTGGGGGGCGCCTGGGTGGCACAGCGGTTAAGCGTCTGCCTTCGGCTCAGGGCGTGATCCTGGCGTTATGGGATCGAGCCCCACATCAGGCTCCTCCGCTATGAGCCTGCTTCTTCCTTTCCCACTCCCCCTGCTTGTGTTCCCTCTCTCACAGGCTGTCTCTATCTCTGTCGAATAAATAAATAAAATCTTTAAAAAAAAAAATAGTATTAGGGTTTGGTGTCATTTTTCTTTAGAGGACCTACATGGAATTTGCCAGAAAGAGCTGGCTTTGAAGACTTAATTGTGGCAGTCGTGTTTCCAAACCCCTGACAGAGATCTCACTGAGCGCTACAACAGATTTTGTTTTGGAAAAGCAGATTTAGGCACATCTGCTCAGGGTCGAAGTTCTCCGCACACCCCTCACCGTGTTGCCGAGATTCCCACGCTTCAGCGGCCTGGCTGCACGGGGCGATTTCGCTCCTTCCCTTCGACCTCCCTGAGGACGTGCTCACGTGCTCATGTCTGTTTCTGGCCCTTTCCCGCCTCTCCTGAAATGTAAGGAGCATCTTTTAAAATGGAAATTGGCCTTCCCATGGGTCTTCTGTGACGTCCCGTTTTTGGAAGCTTCAAAGTGTTCCCCTTTATCTTGTACTTCTGTAAAACTTTTTTGTTGCTTTCTCAACTTTGTGCCTCTGCTGCTTCTTAATAATACAAGGATTTATGCTAATTAAAGTGATAGCCGACGATTCACGTGTAGATATTATTTTCTGGTTTCTTCAGGATGGATTTTGGTAGTTTGTCTCCCTCACATTCTGGTCTCCCGTCTGCACTTCGGAAACCGTCGGCTTAATTTTGCTTCACTTGAATCGCTCAAACACAGAGTAAATTACCGCACAGGATCTCTCTGTTTGAGTATTTTAATCTGTTTCTTTTTAAAGAAAAAATCCCTCTGTTAGGGATTAAATATTTATTTATTATTATTTTTTTTATTTTTTTAAAGATTTTATTTATTTATTCGACAGAGATAGACACAGCCAGCGAGAGAGGGAACACAAGCAGGGAGAGTGGGAGAGGAAGAAGCAGGCTCATAGCGGAGGAGCCTGATGTGGGGCTCGATCCCAGAACGCCGGGATCACGCCCTGAGCCGAAGGCAGGCGCTTAACCGCTGTGCCACCCAGGCGCCCCAGGGATTAAATATTTAAACATATTTAGGGATTAAATGTTTTCACAAATATTTTTTGAACACCTATGTTTCCTCATGTTAGGATTGGGATTTTTCTCACTGACCTGGATCCTTGTTTCCAACCCTCCTGCCTTCCTGCCCTCCCCCTGCACTTTTCGCCACATCCTTCAAGGCCTGCCCGCTGGAGTCCCCCATGTCAGGCAGTTTTCCAGGGTTGTCTGTCCCCCAGTGCTCTGTGACTCGTGAGCACTTATCTCCTCCATCAGTCCCTTGGCAGTTAGTCATAAACGTCTGTGTGGCACGTACCGAACTTCTCACGTACTTGTGCTGTCTGACATGGTTGTAAGAGTCTTTCCGTCTCTGGGCCCCAAATCACTTAATATGTTGTTCTCCTTCTCAGTGCTCAGAATATTAGATTTATTAAAAAGATAATAGCTCCTTGCCTCGACTGCTCCATCTTCAGCCTCAGCAACCTGCTTTGGTTTTTAGCTCTCTAGAAGCGTTTCTTCCCTTTCTCAAAAGAATAGTCAACCAGGCAGCCTTACCTGCCTCACTGAGGACTACGTCTGAATGAGCAGATCTCCTAGAACAAAATGAGCTGACTGGCCTCCAGTGATTTGTGACCTTGTACTTGGAGATGGGACTCAATTAATTATGTGCCAAGCAGTTATTATACCCATCTCCCCTCCCTCCCCACTTTAAAAACTAGTTGCCTAGCAGAGTGCGGAAGATTATACCCCATGTTTTTATGGGGCACAGCATCTTAGTGTAATTTCTTTTTCTTTTCTTCTTTTTTTTTTATAAGATTTTATTTATTTATTCATTAGCAAGAGCACAGAAGGAGAGTGAAAGGGAGAAGCAGACTCTCCGTTGAGCAGAGAGCCCCATGCCGGGCTCCATCCCAGGACCCCAAGGTCATGGCCTAAGCCGAGGTAGACGCTTAACCAGCTGAGCCACCCAGGTGCCCCCTTAGTGTAATTTCTTAGAATATAAGTCGAGGGCAAGGTTTATAATCACATCTCATAGGTTTAGAAGTCATTTTTGTTTAGTGATCAACGTGGTTTGATCTCAGGCAGTTCTTTGGACTAGAGGAAGCATTGTTAATTCATGTTGTTTGCCTTAAAAAAAGGCAAAACTAGAAGGTCTGCATTCCACACGATTAACGAACACAGCTGCCCACTTCCTTCTTTAAAGATCTCCGTGGGAGGAATTCGGGGCCTGTGAAGAGGCAAGTTGACAGCGCGGACCTCCGTCTACAGGGCAGCAGGGTCCGCACAGGGGCGTCTCGAGAACTTAGTGCCGGCCTCCCGCTAAGAATAAGTAGAAGGCATTTACTCTTCATTATGTGGTTGCTTTCAGCAACATTTATGAGAAGCAAAAGGAAGTTTCTAAGCTACTGCCAGATGGCAAGTACTTGGAGCGATGAAATGATGCTAAAACCCAGTCAAAAAAGAAAGAGAACACATTTAGGACAAGACAGTTGGGCCTCTTCTGAGAAGACCTGAAACCCAAGTATTTGCAAATCTTGTGTGAAGACATAGGTGGTTTATACAAGATTATTTCTTGAGTTGGAGATTCAGAAATAAAACTCAAACCTGAGTGACAAAGATGACCTCAGATCAGTCTCCTATTTTCTGCCCGTTCTGTGCTCTTGGTAGCTAAGTTTCTTTCCTGTTGAGGCGGTTTGTGAAGAGCTAGCTTCCTTTTCCCCGCCCTCGGTACAAATCAACTGGTCTCCCCCCGCCCCCCCGCAAATGGTGGCTTTTCAAAATGTCCCCTTGTAGGAAACATATAGGTGGGTCTCTCTTAGTCCATGAGACTGTCTTTTGCATTTTCACGGAAGCAGCCCTGAAGGAGCTTTCCTGATTTTTTCCAAAAAGCCTTCTAACAGTTTTACCTACCTGTAATCCCTCCTTACTCTGGTACTTTCTGTATGAACCAGGGGCATTTTCGGAACAAACAAATCCAAGTAGACTCCAGGCATTTTCAAGATTGTCCTGCTACGTAGCAGTGGTTCTTACTGACATTGCCCACCCTGTTGATTTCATGCTCGTACATTGCTGAGGCGCTTTCAGATCATGGAAGCCGAATTTCTTGAGAATCACATCTTGTTCAGAATTCCTGTCTCATGAGGTCAGCCTCTATAGAAGACGCCTTCTCAAGCACAGGGATGCTGGTTATACTAACCCAGGCAGCAAGAGAAGGTGTCGAGTCAGCTCCTTGGCTCCTCTGCTATGACTTGGATGGTTTAATAAGATTTGGGTTGACATCTTCACAATTGCTTGAGTAACAATGCTGTCATTTGTACACCGACCAGAGCCTTGAGCTTAAAGTTGATTTTCTGGTTGAGCTGATGGATCCGTTCTTCTCTTCTTATCCGGTCCCTCTTGTGACTAACCCCGCACATTTACCGAATAATGGTGTGGCCTGTGAGCATGAAACAGAGCAAAGCCAGCTGGATCACAAGGGGACTGAACCCCTGACCCTGGGCTCATTAGCTCCATTCTTAAACTAGGGCAGCCAAGTAGTCAGCCAATTAGCGATTCACTCGGCAGCAGCGGCCAGACTCATGCGCTGATCTAGTCCAGACCTAGGCAAGAATGTCAGAAGCAGAGTGGCGGCTGTCAAGAGCAGACCCCCTTACCCATTAGGCCACGTGAGTTTTAGCGTCACACCGTTTCACACTGAACTTTAGAATCACCAACAATCTATCTTTTAAAAATGCCACTTTTACTCTCCAATAGAAGACGAAAATATTTGCCACTTGCATTTTTTTTGTGTTTCAGAAATCTTGTACATTTTTTCAACTTTATTTTTTTTATAATTTTTTATTATGTTATGTTAGTCACCATACAGTATATCCTTAGTTTTTGATGTAAAGTTCCATGATTCATTATTTGCATATAACACCAGTTTGTTTCCCAGAGTCCATAGTCTCTCATAGTTCATTCCCCCTTCTGTTTACTCCCCCCTTCATTCTTCCCTTCCTTCTCCTACTGATCTTCCTACTTCTTATGTTCCATAAATGAGCGAAACCCTATGATAATTGTCTTTCTCTGCTTGACTTATTTCAGTTAGCATAATCTCCTCCAGTCCCGTCCGTGTTGCAGCAAATGTTGGGTAATCGTTCTTTCTGATGGCTGAGGAATATTCCATTGTATGTATGGACCACCTCCTCTTAATCCAGTCAGCTCTACTCATGCTGTGGGTTCTGCAGCTGAATTTTTCGTTCAGCATTGGGTTGAGATTCATCCGTGTTGTTTGTGTTTGGAATTTATTCACTGCTATTTTGATTCCATTTTGTGACTGTATTATAATTCAGTCTACTCTGACGGACACTTGATTATTTCATTTTTTGTTATTATAAGTAGTTCTGCTCTGCACGTTCTCGTGCACGTCCGCTGGTACGTCTCCTGGTCCCCAGGAGTTTCTGCAGGGTACTACGTACCTAGGAGTGCGACGGCGGGGTCGTGGGAGACACGTCTAAGTTTACCAGCTGATGTCAAAGTGTTTCTCGAGTGCTTGGCTCCAATTTGTACTCCCATCAACAGTAAGTAGTCTGGTGGTTGGTCCCACGTCCTAGCCAATACCAGCTATGGTCAGACTTTGAAAATTGTATTAATATGGTGTGTGTGACACTGCATTTTAATTGTATTTAAAATTGGTGTTTTTCCCCCATTTTCTAGAATACTAGTGAAATTGAACCGTTTTTGTAGATTGGCCAGTTTTCCTCTTTCAAGAAGTACCGATTCCAGTGTGTTGTCCATTTTGCTTCTGGTTCGATCACTGAGCAGGCGTGTCTGTTTCCATTCTAGCTGCTAAGCCTCTGTCCATGATGTGCTGCAAACATCTTCTCCCAGTTTGACTTGCCTTTTTATGCTTTATAATATCTCTATGGTTCTCATTTTAATATAATTAACTTGTACTTCTTGTGTCTTAATACAAAATCTTTCCTCGGTGTCACATAAATATGCTCTTCTGTTTTACAGTTTTTCTTCTCACATTGAAGTCTGAAATTCGTGTGGAATTGATCTGGACTCCTACACATACGTATGAGCTAGTGGTCCAAAGTCCTTTGTTTCGTAAAGCTAGTCACTGGCACCATTCACTGGGAAGTCCTGTTCCGTGCTGATCTGCAAGGCTGGCTCTCGGAAATGGCGTTTCCGTACGTGTGCTTGTCTGTTTCTGCGGCCTCTCTTCCGACTCTGGTTCCTTTACTTACCCAGTGCCAGCGCTATGCTTCGAGCGCGGTGTGGTGTGACTTCTTGCCATCTGGTGAGGTCAGTCCCCTCACCTGTTGGTCTTTAGCAGGGTTTTGGCTATTCTTGGCGCTTTGCTCTCCTGGAATAGAAGAAATGTGTTTTCCAAATGTGCCTTCAAAGAGTTAACTGAATTTATAATTAGGCAAGGAAGGTAGAAACAAAGTTTAGATATTTTGATCAGTAACCCTGAGAGTAAATGTGTTTATCTGAAGTTTATTTGATCGTAAAAATTTAGATTTGAGGTGAGAATTTGTGCTCGTAAGAAGGATGTCCTTTACTGTGCAGTACCTACGAACCACGTGAATACAGGTATGTTCAACTTGTTCGTTGGTGGTGCTGTTTTTAGCACAAATTCAATTGACATTGGACTTGGACCACTTCCCTGAGCAGTAATACAGATAATGCCTGGCCAGTGAAGCCACATGAGACTCTAATTAGATTTCGTGAAATAAAGGGTCTCAAATTATTTTAAGTGCTTATAATTTTTAGTAATATGCAGGCCCGTGCACAAATAGCAAAAGGGAAACTCAACTAGGAGCGTGTGTGTGCTGGTAACTGTTTACTAAGGCAATAGGGAATTTTAACGTACACATTCAGCCTGGGAAACTTCGTATTGTTTATTAAATAAAGCAGAGAAAGCAAGAGAGGAATCAGCACAGTGGGAAATAAGGTCACCAGATAAGGCTTTTTTTGCTCCCCTGTTTCCTGTTCTGGGTGGCTCTGCACTCCGCTCTGAGAAGTTCATTCCTTTTACCCAGATTGACTATTTCCCATTTCCTGTCGCGCTCTAACACCTCCCCCAAACCAAAGCAGTTCAAACAGATAAAGACACGGATAATTTGTTGAAGAGCACAGAGCTTTCAGTAAACAGCTTCTTCCTGGATCTTACTGTGTAGAGGTCACTGGACCCTTCGCAGCAGATGAAGAGCTGACCACTTACTACCGTACGACGTCTCCTGGCTCTGCCCTCGCACAGGGCGGCAGCTGCTCGCCGTCTTCACAACTGCAGAGCTACAAAAAGAGGGAATGACTACAGTAGCTGCAAAAATGGTTTTTTGGGGGTGGCAGGATGTTTTTGAATCAGTCTACATCTTTGGAATAAAGCAGAGCGCAGATGGCAGCCGTGTAGGGTTATGCATGTAGGAAAGGCTTCAGTTAGTATCCGCGATGGTTCTGGCACAAAGGGCTGAATTCAGAAAGCCCTGTTCTCTTACGAATTATCAGAGTGGTGAAGATGTTGCCATGTTTTAAGTGATTAGTCTAAAACCAGCAGGAGAAGGCAGGGAAAACTGAAGGGGAAGAAATCAGAGCGGGAGACAAAGCGCGAGAGGCTCTGGACTCTGGGAAACACACTGAGGGTTTCAGAGGGGCAGGGGCGCAGGGCCGGGGTGGGGTTAAGGTGGGCGTGTGCGGGGATGCGCGCGCTGACGACTCGGTGCACCCTCCATCGGAAGCAGCGAGGGCCCGTATGCTGGCTAACCGAGCGTACTAAGCCAGCAGCAGACCTCGTCAAACCCGATGATGGGGCGGGGACAGTTCTGAAGAGGGTAGGATAGGAATGCGTCTTGGAGGATCAAAAAAAAGTTTCACGTTAAGAAACCTAGCATTTATTTCACGGAGAAACTACTATTTTCAATGTAGGTGGAGTTAAACATTTTCTTTAACTCCGTGTGGTATTTTTTCCAGATAAATTAAGGTCAGAAACCCAGGTGGGTCTGATCCACCCCATCATTACCTGGTAACGAATTAAAAGCACCTCGGTGAGACTTGTTTTTCTAAGTGTGGTTGACACACGACGTTAGCTTCGGGTTACAGCACAGTGACTCGGCGAGTCTGTACGTGGCGCCGTGTCACCACGGGTGAGGCTGCCGTCTGTCACCGTGCAGCACGATTACAGCACCGCGGGCCGGACCCCCGTGCTGCACCCTTCCTCCCCGCATTCCTCCCAGAGCTGGAAGCCTGTACCTCCCTCTCCCCTTCACACATTTTGCCCATCCCTCCACCCCCCCGCCCCTCTGGCAACCAGCAGTTCGTTCTCTGTATTTATGGGTCTGTTTCTGCTTGTTTATTCATTTCCTTTGTTTTTTAGATGCCACATGTAAGTGAAATCATAGGGTATTTGTCTTTCTCTGTCTTACTTCACTTAGCGTGGTGTTCTCTGGGCCCATCCATGCTGTTGCAAATAGCAGGATGTCATCCTTTTTTATGGCTCAGCGATGCTCCATTGTGTGTGCGTGTGTGTGTGCGTGTGTGTGTGTAACACCACATCTTTATCCATTCATCTGTCGATGGACACTTTGGCTGCTTCCATGTCTCGGCTGTTGTAGATGGCGCTGCAGTAAACATGGGGTGCAGGAATCTCCCAGAATTAGCGTTTTTGTTTTCTTTGGGTAAACACCCAGCAGTGGACTTACTGGATCATACGGGATTTCTGTTATTAAAATTTTGAGGGCCCTCCAGTTTGCTTTCCCACCAACAGTGCATGAGAGGATTCCTTTTTCTCCAAATCCTCGCCAGCATTTGTTTCTTGTCTTTTTGAGTCTAACCATTCTGACGGGTGTGAGATGGTTGTGGTTTTGATCCGCAAAGACTTTTAACATAAAAAAGGAACAAAAACTATGGTATACGGAATGCAAAAAGTATAATCTGCCACACTGTTGTTTTTTGGCTTGTGTAAGAGCAGAGGGTCAAGAACTGCAAGTGGCTTTTCTTCTACAAAGTTCGTGTCTCTAGGGAATGGATGTGTTCATTAACTAGATGGTAAAAATCCTTTCAGAATATTACTGATGTACACTTTTTCTTTAAAGATTTATTTGAGAGAGTGAGCAAGCACGAGCAGGAGGGAGGAGAATCACATGCCGCCTCTGCACTGAGCACGGAGCCCAACACAGGGCTCGATCTCACGGCCCTGAGATCACGACCTGAGCCGAAACCAAGAGTCAGACGCTTAACCGACTGTGCCGCCCAGGCACCCTACCCTTTAAATATCTTACAACTTTGTCAGTTATACCTTGGTAAAGCTGAAAAAGAAAGTAAGCTCATGTCTCTAGATCCCTGACCTTTGAAGTTCAAGGTTATGTAAAAAATAATTTGTACCAAGTTAAAATTACTGATTAACTACATCATCAGCAGGTCTCTAACTTGCTGATTTAAGAGAAATAGAGTTGGAAGAGAGCTTGGTTGGTCTCCTGTCCTCAGTGCCTGAACAGGGAATGAGTTCCTGTTCACATGAAACTGAGTCATAAAGCAGAAACCTGAAACTCTGTCTCTGGAGGCTCCGCCAGTGTTCTTTTCATGGACTGATGTCCCTGTAGAGACCACTACCAGTGGGGTTCAACATTCTGAAGGGTTTACAGTACTGGGTTAGGGAGAAAGGAATCTGGGTTCTACTTCCAGCTCTGCCTTGGCACTCAATTATAGCTTTGTTACTTTGAACAGGTCACCTGGCCTCTCTGCGTCTAGAAAATGAGGATGGGTTGTGTGAATCTCTAGAAGAGATCACGTACATGAAAGCACTCAGCATGCCCTTAATGCCCAGCTGGTGTGCAAAAACCATGCTGAGGTTGTAAAAATTCTAAGTTGTAATACTTGCTTGATTTCTAAAATAGCCATCACTGTAATCAATGAACAAATATGTGTGAACTGATCCTCGTAGAAACCATGAGGCTCAGACCCAGTCCTCAAGGGAGATATAAATTATTGTAGGCCATTATCAAAAGGATGATTGCTCTAGTTCCAAAAAGGACCAAATTCAGTAGCTGTTCACAGGATTAAGAATTTAGGGCTGTGAGGAAACTCGGAAGTATTCACGGAAATAACTTGAGCTCTTTCTAAAATGCCACAAAGATGGGATTTGGGACAGGTGGGAGACTGGAAGAAAGTCTGTGGAATGACATGGTGACGGGCGAGTGCAAAGTGTGTCTGGACGATGTGGGCCGCCCGGTTTGGGAGGGAAGGAGGAGAACTGCAGCCTGGGATCCGGGCCACGAGAGACCTCTTAGCTCCTGCCTGGGGACTTAGGCTGTTATGCTGTAGTCAACCGGGGTCACCAGGGTCATCAGAGCTGACATACAGCCAGTGCTGTGCTGGGGCTGAATTAATATCAAAATCACTAGGACGGCAAGTGGGGCAAAACTCCGAAAATCAGCAGAGTGGCTATGAGCCTCTATGGGACCCGGGTCTGCCTTCACCTCAAGTCATGATCCCAGAGTCCTGGGACTGAGCCCCGCACTGGGCTCGCTGCTCAGTGGGGAGCCTGCTTCTCCCTCTCCCCCTTCACCCGCTCATGCTCTTTCACAAATAAAATCTGAATGAATGAATGCTTTTACCAAGTGACTGTACAAGTTGGTGACCTGTATTTAAGGTGAGGAAAGGGATTATTTTTTTTGTGGGAAGGAGCCCTTTTATTTTGGAGGGAGGTTTGTCAGGACCCGACTTCAGAGTACAAAGAAAAGCCATGGAGAATGTGATCTGAGCTTTGCTTCTAGAGGCTGCGGCATCTGGGAGGCCCAGGACAAGGACCTGAATTCAGGTGTCAGTGATAGCACAGACAGAGGTTTGCCTGAGGGAAAAATCAACAAGACGTGGCCTGATTAAATGCCTGAGCTAAAGGAGAAAGTCCAGGACTGAAGTTTTGCGGTGGAACGAGGGTGTAATAGCACTAACAGGGAGTAAATTCATACATGTGAGTTGTGGTTTTTTAGAACAGGAGTGAGTTTGCAGTTTCAAACAAATTCAGCCCAAGTCAACAATGTCTGTTCAGCTGTCATATTTCTGTTTATATTTCTAATACTTAAATATATTATGCAGTTCATTTTTAAACAGTAGAGAAAAGTAAGGGAGGGTGGAAGAATCTATCCTAGAGATTAAGCATCACGATCTGCTGATACTCTGGAAGGCCAGCAAGCTGTCCTCCTAACACAAGGTGTAGGCGAAACGTTTCCAAAAGGCAAAAGTTCATCAGTTAATTCTATGTAAACAGTAAAGACAAGAAGTACAAAAAGAAACATAAATAAAAGATTTTGCTTTTATTTAAAATAAAATGCATTTATACAGTCTTGAAACCATGGGTTATTGGACAATACTGGTAATCCAGCCCTCCCGGCGCCCTTCTGGGTTGTGTGAGCTAGGGGTTTTCTGACTAGCACCAGTGCGCACGGTCACAGCGCAGCGGACGAGAACGTGGCCAGTCCAGGCATCAGAGTTAAGGACACTGTGGCAAATCACGACTATAACGAAGTCATTCTTAACTTAGCAGGTATGAAAACTGCACATTAGTTATATTTTTAAAAGCATTTAATAAATGCAAAGATGCTACATCTAAGCCATTTGCTAGTTGTGAGTAGTTTTTTAAAAAAACTGTACAATTTTATAAAATTTGTGTTTGTACATTAGTTCCACAAACTGCGTACTTCATAGACCTTTACTTCATACTGTAACGCGCAAGTTGCGTGTTTTAGGCAGACAGTGAATATGCTGGTGAATACTAAAAGTGGTGTGATACAATAGGGCGTAAAAATAAAAACACAAGACAATATACATACATGCTTATTCAAGGACAAAAACCAAGCCTAACGGACTGACAGCATTTTCCTTCAAGGTCACACAATGACATTATTAACTATCAGGCATCTTTCGTAGGCCTGATTTATTTGGGGGTGGGGGTGGGGGGTGGAGAATCAACGGCTACCAGAAGTAGGTATTTTTAAAACACGAGATCAAATTAAACATACATTAAAACACATGCATTAAACATGATAAAGAGACTTCATATAGTTTAAGCCCTGGATAGCTTTAAAATAGATGGCTTGAGTTTCTTGGTTTGGCTAGCTTAAATTAAATCAGTGTTTTGTTCCTGACTTGCCCACTACTTTAGTTTTCAGTTCACGGCCCTAAGGAATGTGCGCCATATTCAAGTCCGTATACTGTATCCCGACAGCAGATTAACAGTCGGGCTTGTTAGTGCGCTTAGTAGCTGGTCTGGTAAGGCAAAAAAGTTTTCATGATAAATGATAAGTTTCAAGCTTACTTTATTAAGCAGCATATGACAAACAACAGCTTTCAGAGTTAAATATTGTTATGGCCATGGAGTTTCATTACACAGTGTCTCTGTTCACACCCAACCACTGGTAAGTTTGTAGAACATCTCTTCATCTAAGCTCTCATTCTGGTCTTTTGCACGTGTTGAGAGAAATATGTAGCCACCGATGAATTCATGAACCACTTTACAATCTACTTCAGTACAGATGAAGGACAACCGTACTTCATCTGCAAACTCCACCGTGACCTGGAACAAAGACCCAGAACCGTCAGTCCCAGGAAGCTCCGTCTGGTTGGGTACAAGTGAAGCTAGTGTGCTATTTATTGTCTGCCCTCTCCCAGAGTACTTGTTGATCCTCAAATTTGTTTAAATCCTCAAGTTTACTAGCCCCTCCACCACTCTGTTTTAGTTTTCATGTTCTGAAGAGACTGAATGCAAGGGGTTTAGGTCATTATGTTCCCAGTGGTCTCTGGTGATTCAATTAATGAGAAGGTCTCTTTTCGAGGCCTGGGAGAAAACCTACTTCCTGCATTTAATTTAGTATTTGCTCTAGATGTTTAACATTTAGGTACCATGTTTGAATACAGTAGCCGTCCCCACCCATGGGGAATGTATTTCTAGACCCCCAGTGGATGCCTGAAACCATGGATAGTACTGAACCCTATATATACCATGCTTTTTCCCCCTTACATACAGATCTATGATAAAGTTCAATTAGTCTATGAGACTAACAATAATTATATATATTATAATTATAATATACTCTAATCCAAGTTATGTGAATAGGATCTCTCTCAACATATCTTATTGTACTGTACTCACCCTTGTGGTAACGGGAAATGATAAAATGCCCACGTGATGGGATGAAGGGGAAGGACACAGCAGGCACTATGTGCAGCGTTACTACCACGGACCTTCTAACAAACAGTATGTCAGGAGGAGGATGGGTCATCTGCTTCTGGACCGTGGTTAACCACAGATAAGGAGGGATACTACTGTATTTCAGAAATACGAAGATTCTATGCAGTAATAGGAACTGATACAACAAACCTAATGACCCTAAAACACATGGCTTACCAGTAACAGACTGTTTATTTTAGATATTTATTGTACTCCAAGGCTAGGGGCGGCGAGATCTATAGTAGGAGCCGTGCCAGGTTTCAGTCCTGAGCATCTGCGTGTGAATCCTGATTCTGTTACTGAGTGTGTGGTCATGGCAATCGTGGCCTCCAGGCCTCTAAATTTGCAAGTCCTCATTTGTAAAGTAGGGACAATCCAACCACTCCACAAGGCTGTGGCGAGATCAGACATAGGGTACAAACGTAAAAACATCTAGCATCACGACTGGCACAGAGTAGGTCTTCAATAAACAGTGGCTGCTACCGTGACTGACAGGGATGTGCTGTTACAGGAGAACCACCTTCTAAGCAGATCATTATGTTCTTAGAATTCTAATTACTGGGCTAGTTAGGAAATAGGCAAGTTTGAGTGGGAAATGAATAACCAACCATGTTTTATACTTCAAGAGGTGATGGTACAAATAATCTACAGAATTTATGGGCCTTTTTATTCTTAATTTACTAATTCTCAGCAGGCGGCCTCTCCACGCACTCAAGTAACACTGTTCAAGCTTACCATTTTTATTTCCCAGTTTACGTTCCACTGTTTCATGTTACTGAAACGCCATGTTTTAATTGCGTCTCCTGTGCTGGCATCCATCCTAATCAGTCTGTTGTATGCAATTCCAATAAGTTCTTCTTTTTTTCCTCCCTGGAACCTATAGTATTACAAACAAAAAAAATGTTTAAAAACATGTTGGTAGGGGTAGGAGGACGTGTTACTCTGGTTTTCTTTTAAGATGTGCTCTTCAAAAAAAAAAAAAAAAAAAAAAAAGTATTTTCACATAAGTAAAAATAGAAATCATTTTGAATTTGTAAAAATTACGAGTACAGAAAATACGTTTCAATATTCTTTACATTTTACTGTAAAATTGCTTAATGGATCTCAGTAGGTACTTTAAATCTTTCTTTAATCGAAGTAGATTACGTAAAAAGGCACAGGTGTTTAGGAGAACCACTGACCTTGCAATAAAGTGTGTGATGCCGAATTCTGGTAACGACTGCCAAGCTTGAATAAATCTCATCTTGGCTTCAATGAGACTCATCTGAGCTACATTCTGATGGGCCTCCAAGATTCTCGCTGTTATCTAAACATGATTAAACATGACCTTTACCATCAGACAATATTCTTTCGTGGGAGGATCGAGACAAAAAGTAAAAAATTGAATTATGTGCCCCACCCCACAGTCACATATTGTAGGAGTTGGAATTAGGAAATTTCTGCAGCTACATCTGGGAATTTTAGGAAAATAACGACTCTTCAAAATAAACCTTGATCTATTTCCTCTTAATTTCAGTTTCCATATATCCAGAAACAGAAAGTCCTATTAGGAGCACGTAACTGCCACCCTCGAGCGGTATTCCAAGTACACACATGACGCTGCTGTAAAAGGGCGTGTTCTAATCCTATACGTGACGTGAATTTTAAATCTGGCACCAAGACAGTATCAGAGTAAGTACCTGGAATATAAATTTCAAGCAAGAATATTTATTAGTACCTTTAAAGTACTTGAAACCACCATAATAATTTAAAAATCTTTCTAAAGGAATCATTAGAAAAGTTAACTTTTAATTTAAATTATACTCCCTTTGGGATGCCTACTCCCACAAAGAGTGGAAGGAAATTAATCTGTAAGGGGATTGTGGCTAGGGCTTTAAATATTTTATGTATTTTTTTTCTTTTTTTGGTAAATATGGAGAACTTACCAAATCTCTTATATAGCCTGGCTGTAGATGGCAATGCGAAGAAAGAAAAAGGAAGCAGAAAGAAAAAAAAAGGCAATCAGAAAAAATGGCAATGAAGCGAAGAAAAAGTTGCGGTAACCTGCAAACCAAAATTTCAGCCAAAAACCATGCAAAAAAAATTACTTTAGGTGGAAACCAAGCAAAGTAAATGCAAGCATGAAAATGAAAACAAGGAAGCAGCGATTACTTTCCATTTAGAATACTGAGAAACACTTCCACGTTATTTTAGATTGTTAAGTGTTACTAAAATTATGGGTAGAAATTTGTAGGGAAAAATAAAGAGCAAATACCCTTTTCCCACTCATTTACCAGTTCTTACTGGTTAGAGTAGAACTAATGATTTTAGTAGCAAAATCAAAATTAATATTCAAAAACCTTTAATGTTTTGAGATGGAGTCCGGTAATATGACCCATGCACCACTTTTCAGAAATAAGTTGAAGGTATAAAATAAATGCAGTGACCATACTGTTTCTTTATTTACAAGAGAAAAGCAAACCCCTCAATTACCATCTGTTTTTTGCATCCTTTATCCTGGAAGGGAAAATGAAGAGATGCTGTACACTGCACTAGGACTGGTGGCTGTAAGCACTATAGTCCATGTCACTTTGTACTCACATGGATAAAACACAGAACAACTCCTTTCTTTAAATGTCAAAGTCCAGTTTGGAAGTCCTAGTCACATTAAGATATATATATAGTAAGTTTAAGTAATAGCTAGTTTTGGGGATTTAAAGTAGATTAAATGTAACAAAATCTATACTGATGCGCCCTGACATGGCCCGCACCTCTTCCTACTGGACTCCGGAACGCCACTGTATCAGATAATCCCACTATAGCCAGGGACTAGCACAGCACCTGACACGGAACAGCAACCATGCTCCTGCCTGTCAGCACTTCCCAGGTGTCAGGGCGATGCATGCTCTCTACTTTCTGGGAACAACTTATAAACCTAGTCAGGGAAGGGAGGGTTAAAAAGAATATGCCATTTGATAAGATGCCAACATGGAAGACAAGGCTGGAAGAATCCTTAACCACAGACCACACACATACTGTCATCCTGACAGTCAAGACAGTCAAATATTCACTGTTTTTGTCCTCCAGAGAATTTTCACTTGACAATCTGAGAAATCAGGGATAGAAGACTATCCTTTTTTAAAGGAAAAACTATCACTTGAAAGGCTTCTGAGAAAACAACTCAGTACCTCCGACAGCTAAACCAACATCTGGCGATCTTCAGAGTTACATTTTAAGATTGTTCCTGATACTTGATAGAGAAATTGTTCCTTGCCTTTGAAGGCAAATGAATCCACTTTCAGAAACAAGTTTTTTTTAGAAGTAATTTTTAAATGAAATAACTAAGAGTAAAAGAAAATGAAATTAGTACTTGATTCACTTTCCCTTTTTAACTTACAATCTACATTCCACAAAGCTCCCCAGGGCAGCATTTCCTCCATTCCTTCCTACTCCCACATCATAGGACTGTGGGATAAACAATTTCCATGTAGCTTACACAACCTCTGAAACTTAAAGACAAATACTTGGTGATGAAAACTTCTTGAACATTTATTTCTAGCTAAGGGATTTCAGACCCATATGATAAACATTATAGTCAAAGTTAAGAATTAATAAGCATCCTGGGTATTTCACTGGGCCCTTTCAGTAATGTTTTAAAATTATACTTTAACAGAGATAAAAATGAAACTAGATAGAAATGAAATATTTGTTTGAAAGGTCTTCTTCACCCCCACCTCAGACTGAAGCCTTTGCCTTTTATGGCAGGATGTTTGGTGTAGCGAATACTGGGGGCTATCCCAAGTGAAATTCCCCTGCAAAGAACCTTTTATGTTGTACCGAAGAACCATTTTCCTAAATAGCAATCCTTTTATGGAATTAATTGCCAGGAAAAGAATTCTAAACAGAGTGAACAAAAGCAGTGAATTTCAATGAAATTTACCAAACTCTGTCACATCACGCAAATCTTGGTTTAGGTTTTTTACTGTTAAGAAAAAACAATGTTGAACTACAGACTATTTCCACCCATACAAAGTTTATTTCCAAGGCTGGAAAAGCCAATTTCCACAGCAAGAAGAGTTATAGATTTTGTTGGGAAATACTGGCTGTGCTTTATACCACACTTAATTATATAAGGAATAAAACCCGAAGCATCACACCATATTCAATTCCCGGAAGGACACCCCATTCACAGGGTGATTTCCTTATGTTGCTGCGAGTAAATATGCTCCCAACTATTTTACCTCATTATCTGTCCCATTAAAATGAGAAACATTTTTTTAAATGACCAATTTAAATGGACAAAAGCTATCTGCAGCCTATTTTATACTCTGACCACTGGATATGAAATTAAGACTAAAAGTTTTGTTTTAGAGGGGAAACTAAATTTAAAGTATGTACAAAATCATAAAACCAGAAGAAAATAGATGAAGTGAATGAATCAAATACCTGCTTGTTCTTGTACTTTTTCAGATAGCGAGGGGACACCAAACATTCAGGATTTATATCCGTTGTGATCTGCTCTGGTATTAACTGAGGGTCTGGGTTTAAATGCTGCATCTTCAGAAAGGAAAGAATATTTTGAACTTCTAAGTTATACGAACTGTCTGCCATGGTCTTGCCTTTGGAGGCTAATCTGCAGGCTGCCATCCAGTGTGCGTACTGCTTTTCCTGGTGAAAAGAAATACCGAAACATGAAATATTGCCGCACGTGATGGGTCCTTTGAGTATAAAATGTAAGGATAACTGGTCTACTCACTAAGGAATCAAAGAAACACTGAGGTTTATGTTTTTAATTGTAAACCTTACATTGTCACAACGGAGCCAGATTTCATTCATGCCTTCTGCAACTGGAATCAGGAGTTTGATGTTAAATTTTTGCCCTGAAATGTTTACATCTGGGGTAACTTCACATCCTAGAATAGAGAAAGTATTAAAATGGTCAAATTTACTTTTAAGAAATCCCAAGCTAATATAGCCGCCCTCATTTTATGGTATCTTAACATGTTGAACCTTGCTGTTTAGGAACCTATTAACTGGGAAGAAAATTTTCTGCCCAATAACTTTGTTTGAGGGGGAGCAAAGAGTCACATCTAATACAGTTTGTGGCCTTCAGAAAAACTGACTGAAAAGAGAAGGAAAGGGTCCTATTAAAAAGGATACTACCCAAAAACACCATCCCACAAGTTTAATATCATGGGTTTTCTTTTTAAGATTTATTTATTTGAGAGAGAGAGAGAGAGAGAGAGAGGGAAAGAGCCTGACCCCACAACCCTGAGATCATGACCCAAGCTGAACTGAGCCACCAGGTGCCCCGATACTATGTTGTTTTAATATCATTTAGTTTCTTGAGCCTTAAATTATTTGGGGTTTATAAGTTTCTAACTGTATAGGGATATTAAAGCATCTTTCTAGAATTCCATTCTTTTTTTTTTTTTTAAAGATTTTATTTATTTATTCGACAGAGATAGAGACAGCCAGCGAGAGAGGGAACACAAGCAGGGGGAGTGGGAGAGGAAGAAGCAGGCTCCCAGCGGAGGAGCCTGATGTGGGGCTCGATCCCATAACGCCGGAATCACGCCCTGAGCCGAAGGCAGACGCTTAACCGCTGTGCCACCCAGGCGCCCCTATAATTCCATTCTAACTTAATGGTAAGAATAGGTGACTTTTTTTTTTCTTTCCCTTAAGTAATCTCTCCACCCGAAGTGGGGCTTGAACTCATGACCCCGTAAGACTCGCATGCTCTATGGCCAGGTGCCCCAAGAATAAATGACTTTTATGATGCCTTTAAAAAAAAGGAAAAGGCATCGTGTGTGTGGATTCCTAGTTTGAGCTGGAGTTCTATATGGGCCCTCCTATTCCTCCACGGGAGGAAGACGCCAAATGGCACAGGGGGAGGGAGAGGGGAAACACAGGCTCTCCTGATCCAACTGGATGCTCCCAGGCACATGCCTCTTTCCAAAATCCTGGAGTGCTGGAACGCCTGAATATTCACTTACGATACTTAAAGTCATAGGGGGAGCATCTACACAAAAATGGTTTCTTTAAAACTGTCATTTCTTCATAGATAAGGCTCGGTTCGGAAGTTAACTTCACCGCAGTGTTTCAGGAGCACATCTACAGAAGGTAATCTCCATTTACACACTGGGGACGCCAGCATGGACATCACTGGTATTCAGAACTTCACTCTACTGACAGGTTTTCAGCAACACATACATTTATGGGCCACAAAAATCCATGTAATCAACTCAGTTAAGCATCAGCTGGTAGCATTACCGTAGAGAACACAGAGGACTGAACATGGACTCAGTCAGGCAGCGGGGCAATGGTTGTCATCAGCAAGCAGTACCCGGTGCGATACAGCGGAGTGGGGCTCTGCCGTCGGATTTAGGTGCCACACCATCTCTGTCACTTCTTAATTACCGCCAATTTATTTAACATCTCTCCCCAAATTTCCCGACCTTAAACTCTACCTCACTGGAATGCTAGAAGGACAAACAAGGCAATGTACAGTACGTCAAGGTCTTTAAAGGGTATTCCAATTGTCACCCTTAATATGTCTTAAGACCATCAAGTAGGCTTGTAAGCTGTTAGCAGGGCCTGTGGTCGCCTTGGTCTTTGTACTGGAGCAACTTCTCTCTGCACAGAGAGTGTAAGGAACAAGATAATAACCCTCTATATACCCGCCACACAGAAAGAACAAATGTTCAAACTGAAGGATTACAAGAAACAGAATACTTTAGATAAATGGGAGGTCCTCTTCTCTCCAAAAACAGCAACTATCATGAATTTGGTGGACTTTCTCCCCCCTTTGCTTTCTTTTAAAAATATTAGCTACAGCATTTAACTCTTTCTGTGCAAGTATTACAAACTATCAGGAAGTCGTGTGGCAATGCATTTAATCTGCAAAGTTAAAACAAAGAAATGTTTGAAGATACGCGATATTTTACGGACTTCATTAATCATTCAAGTGGATTTAAAGCGTACAATCCCATAGTAATTAGGCCTCTTTTAAAAATAAAATACTGGGACGCCTGGCTGACTCAACTGGAGGAAAGTGTGACTCTTAATCTCAGGGTCATGAGTTTGAGCTCCATGCTGGGTGTGAAGATTGTTTAAATAAACTTAAAAAAAAAAAAGGTAAAGTAAAATACTAAAAACCTAAAAAGCTCGGAGAGGCAAAGTGAACGGTAACTCAGTGCTGGAGCAGCTGCAGGGGCACTTCTGCAGCCCCGCCTCGGGCCCACACACCCTGTGCCACCGCGGCTGCCCACTTCAATGGCAACAGGCCGCACTCCACTGCAACCCAGTTATGTTCAATGCAAACAGCCCGTTCTAATCACAATCTTCCATCCTCTCTGCACACCATCTGAGGGGCCCGAGGCTGCAACCCTTCAACTTTCTCCCATCAGCAACATGCTTCACGTCTTCCTTTTCCTGAGTTCAGCCTGCACACCGTTCGCCAGGTATCAACCACCAATTCCCTAGACTGTCCTTCCACTGCACACATTTACCAAAACCTTACCCAGGGCTCAATCCAACCACCTATCTTTGACTTGCCTACATTAGGCTGATGAGCACTCAGAGGAGGAGAGGGAAGGAAAAAACAAAAATCACAAAACCAAGCGGACAGGTTTCACTAGAAATTCATAGGTTCCCAACTTCAACCTGGCCGTCAACACCTGCAGTCGTTCTGTTTTCATTCTCAACAGTGTTTATTTTAAATCTTCTCAGGCCCCTGATGCCACTCACTCTCAGCGGACGACTTCATCTCTTTTTTCGAAGAAAGCCATCAGAAGTGAGTCGCAGAGCTTTCTGCCACCACAGCTGATAAGCTAGCTGTCCTCAACTTCCACAGAGTGAAGAGGCATCCCTCCTCTTAAGGCTCTCCTATCCGAGGGGGCTGAGTTTTCTGCCATCCCAGAAGCCTTGCTCCATTAAAGAGATCTTCCTCTCCTGGATACTAGATTTCTTTCTTCCTTCCTATTTCTAGTGTGATGTTTCCATCAGCACTTAAATCACAAAATGCCTTTCTCCTCCACCTTCTCTCTCTCTCTGCTGTTACCGCCCTCTTTCCTCCTTCCTTGTCGCAGATAAAGTTCACTGAATCTGGTCTTCTTCAAGGCCACTAATCACCTCCAATGGGGCTAAATGCTTTGGAGGCTTAACAATCTTTACTTTTCTGCAGCATTTGAGGCTACTGACTAGTGTCCTTTTTGAAACAACTTTACCTTAGCTCCCACCATACGTCATTTCCGTGGTCGTCATAAGCATTTGTTGTTTCCCTTGCAAGCTCCTCCCCTCTAATCTGCCCTGTACCTCAAACATGGGTGTTCTGCAGGGTTCTTTCTATTCTTGGCCTTTTCATACTACAGATAACCGTTCTAAGGCTGCATTTACCATTAATCCTAAAACTGCTACCAGCAGTATCTGCAGTGTGGATTTCCCATGATCCAATGGCCTACAGGGTATCTTCAATAGATATCCCACAGGTACCTCAACTTTAACCCAAAATTAAACTCATCTTTCTCCTCAAACTCAGCTCTTCTACATTCTCAACCCTATTCACCCAACTGCACAAGCCAGAAGTAAGTCCCTCCCCGTTAGCCTCTCCCAAGTCCATCACCCAGGCTGCTGACTAGGCTTCGTCAGGGTCCTCTGAATTGGTACCCTCTTCCCCGCCCATACTGATCACCTTAATCTGGATCACAGTCGCTGCTCTAAATTACTCCTCTACACCGCAGCCAATATAAATAGGATGGAGCCTGTCATTTTCATGTTAATAATCTTTCAGTGGCACTTCATTGCTGTCAGTTTAAAAAACAATCTCCTTAACATTTTTATCCTCTTAACTCCTGCCAATTTCTTTGCTATTATCACTCATCTTAGTAGCCATCAGATTCAACAGCCACTACGGAAGTATTCATCCTCCCCCTTGAACTCTACATTCCAGCAGCACAAACCCCCCGTGGTTGCTGATGCTTTTCTCCACACCAGTCTCTGCCTGGATGGCTTTTACCAACTCACCTTCCTTCCATGGACCTCGAGACAGACCCTGGATTGAACTCTGGCATTATTTCCCCCATGAAGTCTACCCTAATTCTCTCCATCCTCACTGAACAATGATATAGCAATAGCAAGCACCCTTACCCCTTTGCTCTTCCTCAGACATGTTACTTTTTAAAGTACTATTGTCCAAATTGTAACTCTTGATCTCCCCAACATGCTCTAAACACCTTGCGGGGCGAAGGGCAGGACTGTCATCTGTTCTTACTCAAGTCTCTAGCACTAGCACAGTTTACCGCACAGGAATTCACTCAGTATTCGCTGAACCGAATTCTTTACAACTTTGCATTTTAGATGTCCAAAGGCCTTGGAGAGCATCGAGTCCAACACACTCACTTCTTAGAGGAAGTTATTGAGGTCCAAAGAAGCTATTTTTCTAAAATCACAGGGCATTTTTAATAGCAGAGCAGAATCTTTGCCATTTGATTTTTAGACTGGTGGTAGCTTCGTTAGTGCGACGTGCTAGAAAAGCGCTCTTTTGGGAGGACCTGGAAGAGGTGGCACGTCATAAGCCATTCTCCATACCAGGACTTGACTTCTCAGTCAAAAAGGAAGAAAGTTAAGGATGGAATAGGCACAAAGAAGATAGGGGCCAGAAGACAGATCTAGTCTATAGATCAAGAGTGGATAAGCCGGTCCTGGGCAAGTTAGAAGAGAAGGAAGAACAAAGCTGCAATAGATTCTAAGAGTAACAAATAATTAAGAGAGACCCAAAAGTTAAACCCATGGGTCTTATGAGAGAAAGGCAGTGAGCCTAATTAAAACCTTTAGGAAAATTACAGAATTCTAACACATGGGCATATCAATCTTCTACCCAGGACAGGCAGGGATTTCCCATTTTTTAAAACAATTCAGAGGACTACCGAGCAGAACACAGATTTGGACATTTTGTTGAAATATACTAAAAATATCCTAATGTACTATGGAAAGCACCTCTATTTTAAGCAATAAATGAAATTATTTGGGGAATCACTTTTGTGAATGAGTCAGGTACCCCCCCCTTCTTGAGTACTTTTGTTCAAATATGGATATTTTTAGTTAGAAAGACATATAATCATATCTTTATGACTGATTAGAAAGGCATATATCGTTGCTTTACATATAATCATAAATGTACATGCAAAATGAAACCCAAAGGAGAATGGGCTGGGCCGATAGGAATTAACTCCCTGAACATCCCCCTCACACTGGCTGCCAAAAGAAGTGCAACCTTCACTACCACCAAGAGGCTGGGAAACCCGGAGGCCGCCCCTGCAGCTCCACAGCCCAAAAGCACCTCGCTCCTTTCTCAATTCTGTCTCTCCAGCCCCTTAATAACTTATTCGGAAATTCAAGTCTCAACAGGAACGCTTCTGGCTGGAATCAAAATCTCACTGGAAATGAGTCCAGAAATGTATTTGAGCTTCCTGACCTTTGCTGCAAAGAGTGCGTAACGGCGAGGTGCCAACCTACCGCGCCCTCCACCAAGCACGCTGGCGCCGAGCGTGTGGGAGTGCAGCCCTCACCACAGCGAGCCAGATGCTCTCAGTGAGCATGCCCACGAGCGAAGGGCTCACCAACGACCTGTAAGACCCTGTGGAAACACCGTGGCAGGAAGCAGCAAGATGTCCTCTAGCTGCAGAAGAACCAGACCAACCTGGACAGGAAATTCTCCTTGTACCTGAACCACTGTATCAATCAGATAAAGGAGGTGGAAGGAGCAGTGTGAAGAACCAAAGAAGTCTCCCAAATGGTAAATGAAATGGCGGGGGGGAGGGGGGAGACCAAAGCCAGTAGCTCTGAGCCCCCAGGCATGCTCAGCCCAGGCCACAGGAGGCAAGCTTGCTGCAAGGGAGTGGAAATGTGTCCAATAACATGTGCCTCAAATACCAGCCCCCAGTGACAGCTCTAGATTTGAACAGACAAGAGGAAACCAATGAGATTGAGGTTGTCAGCTAGGAGGAACCTCAGAGAGGTACCCTGGGGATACCCCAGAGGCCAGACCAAGAGCTCAGTTTTGAACAAAAATGTACCAGGAAGAGTTACTGAGGAGGAGGAAGAACTTAGCCAAACCCCACAGGTAACTGCTACCCCACTGCTGAGCCAAAAAAGAGGCTGGGGAACCTGAGAGGGACCAGCTTGTCATCAGTGAAAGAAAGAGTAGGATGCTGATGAGGAAGGGAGAAGCCAGCAAAAACAGGACAGGACTACAGCACGGATGAGAATGAAGAAAACCTGAATGTCCCCATGCTGAAGGTGAGAAAAGAGGTACCATAAATTTACCAGACAAGAAGAAAAGTGGTATCACTTCAAATGAGGAGTGCACAAAGAGATTACAACAAAATATTCATGTGAAATCGAATATTCAAAATTGTGACAAAAACATAAAAAAAAAAAGAATCGTCTACACCTAAAATAGTACCTAAAGGAGTAATGAATCTGCTGAAAAACTACCACCCGCCCAGCAAAGTGAAGTTTATTGACTATCAGCCAAGAGAAATTTCTCCATCAACACTGGTCATTCCAAAGCTTTCCTTACCTCTTAGGTTCATCTGATGAGCTGGTGTGCCGCTGGATTCTTCTTTGCTCTTATAGCAAGAAATAGATGTATCTTTAAAGGTGCACCAATATTGCTTGTAACCTTTTAGAGTCAGCTTTTTTGGCCTACATGTCAAATAGAATTAACAGAAAAACAACTTTTGAAATAACTTTATCAATAGACTTAGCAGCAAAGTTTCCCATCATTAAAAGTCCAAGGCCAAGCTGTACGTATGTTGAACTCAGTTCCCTTGGGCCAGTGTGTTATATTCAATGTTGCTGTTGTTGGATTTGCCTCTTCTCGATCAATCTACTCAGGAATATCTCACAAAGAATGTACAGGCAAAGGAGAAAGGAGGGCTAGCATCAAGTATTTCTGTCAGTGGCAGCCATCTCTATCACTAGCAGGTCACATGGAAAGGACAAGAAAAGAAAGGTGAAATAAATGGGAAGGCTCCTAGGTCCTATAATCACCAGCAAATTCTTGGGTGTGTGCAGGGCTGCCTTTGGGGGCCTCTCTGGACAGGCAGGTGCACCTTGCAGAACCAGAGTCAGGGAAGTGCCTGTCTCTCTCAGGGGTGTATCTGAATGGTGCTTCAACTTGCCACCCCAATGCCAAACACAAAGAAAACAGAGCAGTCATGATGGAGAGTGGACAAGGAACGGTGTGTAATGGGAGGAGAACGCGGGTAGGAAGCTGCATCTGAAATCATGCCCCTCTCTCAGAAACGATCCATATGGGGAGCTGTTCTAGGTTTAGCTACAGTGAATGGTTTATTCCGTACTGGCTTTCCATCTTACATTCAACATCACCTCCTCTCCTCTTCACCCTCTCTGCTTTAATGCCTAACTCTCTTGACTGGATTATGCCTAGATTGATAAAAAGTCTAGATAAGATATACTGGAACCTTATTATAAAATGTTCCATGAATAAATGAATAAAATGCAATAGAATCTGGGGTTCTGACCCCAGAAATAACCCCTGGCAGTAACAGTTCATTATGTCCTGCTTTCACCCAGGGGGGATGCTTTATACTGAAATGCCACTGTATGCCTCAGGATCTAGGCAATGCAATCTACGCTACACAGTCTTTGTTTTTCCCCTTTAAGAAAAATGTTTATCAGAAAACACAGGTTCATGAGTACTAGTTTTAATTTGGTGTAAAGATGGTTATTTTCTCTCATAATTTAGTGTTTCTCTAACTGGTAAATGCTTTTACAGACGCATTTGCTAAACTGAAATTTCAATAATGTGAACGAGACTATAAAATTGGTATTTATCCTTAATATTTGGAATCCCTCCCCTTTTTGTACTTACTTAAAAACTTTAATATAGTCAGCAAGTTCAGGAATGGAAGTGATGTCACCCTAGGGAAAAAATTAAATAATTTTTTCCTATTTTTCCCGAAATTTGAAACTCTAATGTTTAGTTATCTGATATCAATTATCAGCTTATTCAATAAACAAAATTACATAAAATACAGATTATGAAGGTTTAAAAGGTATAATCATATTATATGGTCATAAGTTACAAAGTCATTTTCAAATGGCATAAAAAGCTAATAAAAGATGTGATCAAAATGGCAGTTCATATAACCTTTAAGAACATATTATTCTAATTCAGCTAAAACTGTTTGTAACTGCATATGGAAATTCTGCAAAATCGTTAACAGCCCTGAGGTAAGTGTTTCTTCTGTAACAACTAATTCCTCAGCTTTAAAACCAAACTTAGTATTTAAAATTTTTCCCAAGATCTATTTTTCTCTTTTTGTAATATTTCAGATGTGCAGCGCACTAATGAATTTTACCATGACCTGAGACTACCTTTCACTCTACAGCGATGTTTTCCCACTGCTTGTGAGAGAACGGGCACATATGACAAGATCTGTCTTCACGGCACTGGAAGCACTGGAGACTAGTACAATACTAATTTTACAATTTTCCCTGGAAGTTTCTGAAAAGTCAACAGCTGTATTCTCTAAAGCATGAAATATTTCTCTATATCCACTCAATAATTATGAGAACCTAAATCCACAAAAAGATAAGCACCAATTAAAACCAAACTAGTAGGAATTAGATTCACCCTACCAAAATTGTTGATGTTTTCCCCCCTTCCAAAGTGATCTCCAGGTCTGAAAGGGCAGCATCAACCTCGTCCACCTCTTTGTCACTGTTGTTCAAATGATTCTCAGATGTCATGATTGACAGCTTATTGATGTGATACTGAAAGAGAAATTTTATTTAAATGACTGTTCTAACTTTAGTAAAACTTTAAAATGAGATTACTACCTGCATCTATACTGAATGCTTTTCATCACCTAACTTGAAAAGATAAAAGTGTCCAAGAACTAGAATGATAGGAAAATAAACGGCACCTGAAGTCAGTGTCCTAAATATCCCAATAAATATTTCTCCAAAAGAAGTAGGTCTTTGGACATATAAAATGAATTTAGTTTGGGAAGCCTTAGAACTTAAGAGTTAACATGTCTTCCACTAAGCTCCACATGAGCAGAGATTTTTTTACTGCCCCCCACCCCGCCGCAGTCTAGAACAGGTCCTGAAACCAATGAATACTGGATGAATTAACAGAATATGCATAAGGTCTTTTGTAAAAATAGATTAACCTGATTACCTTGTATTACTATTACCCAGCAGAGGAAAATTAGTTATCAGTATTGGGCTGAAAGCTAAAGCTCCACTCTCCAGCTCCTGCCCCGCCTCAATTCAATGCTGAAAATATGTTCAGAGGAAGATGTGTATATTCTCAGTTACATAGGAATGGTAAGATTGATTCTTTGTGAATATATACACGCACATATATATTTATATGTGCGTGTATATATGATGAGTGGTGATAATATGTAGATAGAAAAATCTTTGCATACAGAGTAACTAGTCATGATTTTAAATATACTTCGGTAAGTCACTTAAAACAAATACTCATCATCTATTAGATTTTGACGCTAAACCTTACAGAGGTTTCACACAAAGGTAAGCAGAAATTTTAAATACCTTATCAGTTACTTTTCAAAGCATTAAACGGCACTCCAGATTTCTGAAATAGTCATTCACTGAATAAAGCCTATTCATGGGGAACACCGAAGGAACTATTTTGAGGCCAACTGTCAGTGTTCCTCTATATTTTAAGATTTAGTAAACTGGTAATGAATAGTCTCTGGCTGTAACGTCAGCTCTGCTAAAATGAGATCCTTACAGTGATAGAAACGTCCATGTTCACAAAATCATGGAGAATGAGGTAGGTTGAGGCCCTTGGGCAGTCACCTCAAGTGTCAGAGTAACGTATGAATCATGAATAGAGTTGGTTAAAAATACAGATTCTTAGGTTTATCCCCAGAGATTTTGATCCAGCAAATCTGGGGTCCGGCCCAGAATCTGCATTTTTATTAAGTGACTGTGATGCAAAAAGTCCCTCGAAGTTATCCTGGAGAAACCCTGGCAATGAATGGGACTGGTCTTAAGATCCAGCTTTGCTTTCAGAGATGTATGGGGTATCTATTAAATGTTACAATACAGACTTGGATGTAATTGGTTTAAAAACAGTGTTATTAACCTATTTTTTATCCACACCTTCTTACTTTTAATTACTTGTTTCTTTTTACCGTAGATTTACGTTACACAAGGAAACAGAAGCCCCAAGGAGAAACAAATTCAGAGTGTAGTCTATGTTGGAGATAAAAATACCAGGCATTTATTTCCTTGCCATCTTTTCAAACTTTCCCCCTTATGGTACTGGATGGGTTTCTAGAGCCTTTGGGTCAGTCTCTGGGAGGGCGTCTAAGAACGTAGGATATTTTTAGTTCAGAATTCTCCCATTAAATCTAGATTCTAAAATGGTTCAGGAGAGCTATGTTTTGGGACAGTTTTCACAGATTAAAATTCATGGTTTCTGAGGCGTTTTCTACTGCACTAAAATGGAATATCTACTGTACACTGGGTGGGGGAAAGCTACAAAATAATCCTATTTCTGTGAAAATACAACTGTGTGTACATTTGACCCTTGGACAACATGGGGGTTAGGGGTACTGACTCTCCCAAAACTTTACTAATAGCCTTCTCTTGACTAGAAAACTTACTGATAACATAAACAGACAACGCATATTTTGTACATGTGTTATATACTCATTCTTACAATAAAGCTAGAGAAAAGAAAATGTTAGGAAAATCATACGGAAAATATATTTACTGTACTATATTTATTGGAGAAAACCTGCGGATAAGTGGACCCATACAGTTCAAACCCGTGTTGTTCAAGGGCCAACTATATTCTCACTCAACAAATTTTTTTGAGCACCTATGTGTCAGGCACATTTGTATCTGTTGGACTTTTTCTTAAGTGCATTATTTTTATAATACAAAGGTTAAAAAATATTATATAATAAAAATCTGTGAGTTTTCCCATATATATAAAAAATGTATTATTATTCGGTCATTGGCAAAACCTTCACTACAAAAACGATAAGCCCATATTCTAAGTGAGAAAGATGTAGGTAGAACGCCATAAACCAAGTGAGGTACTCTGAATAAAACTACTCCAGAATTTAATTCAAGAAATTGTTCAGATAGTCTGAATTATCCAGAAACACAACAGAAGACTCTTAACTAGTTGATTAAGCAAGTCTCTATCTAAATTAACTCATCTGTCATCAAAGATTTTCCTTGTCTTTGTTTCGATCCCTTTCGTTCATCATGTAGATGAAAACTGAGAAGAAATGAGCTTTTCTTCCATTACAAACGATAATTTTTTGAGTCTTCACCAGAAAACCTTCCCTGGATGCATAATAGCATTTAGAAGATTGAGAGCATTTTTATTTGTGTTCCAAGAGAAGAAAATAATATCATTTTTACAGTGAAAGCTTTTCTTTTTTTAAAAGATTTTATTTATTTATTTGAGAGAGAGAGAGAGCATGAGTGGGGGGGGGGGGCAGAGGGAGAGGGAGAAGCCGACTCCCTGGCATGAGGCCATCCCAGGACCATGATCTGAGCCAAAGGCAGCCGCTTAACCAACTGACCCACCAGGTGCCACAACAGTGAAAGCTTTTCATAACTAAATGTTAACTCTGCTTCCTGTACTTAAAGAACACCAATTCTGTTAGGACTTTAGGCAAAACCAGAATTCTACCATAATCTGAGAACATTCCTTACAGTCTCACTCAAGTATCTGAAATGTAAGAGCGACTACCTAGTAGGCAGCTGCGTGCACCTCGGTGTCTCTAAGACTGCAGACTTGTGGAGCCAGCGATGCTTTTTACTGGAGGGACAGCAGTCATGAAGCGAACGATTTTTTAATAAGCACTACTGTAATTCTGAAAAAGTTGATATGCAAGAACCACTTTTGGGATAACACTGGTTCAATCTAAGGAAAAGATCAGGTACCTACTTCTTAATAAACTTCATGTTAGAAATCTGATTTGCAATATATATATTATTTCTAAGGGAAAACTGGGTGGTTTTAAGCTAATATATATCTGGGGGTGGGAGGATATCTTTCTCCTACACGATACAGAAAAATTTTAACTATTAAGTATACCACTAAATTCTTAGAAGATAAAAAATTCATCTACTTATTTTGTCTTCTAAGTATATTCAATTTCCTCATAGCAAAAAGTAAACACATCAAATGCGAATGCTACTTTACTATTTAAAAATAATCCCCTACCCTTTCCCTTGAAAAGTCCCATTTACCAATACACTTCACTACCTGCAAGGCTGCAAACATCATCATTTCTTCTTCTGTGCACTCAATTTCTTCTAGGAGAATAGCCCATTTGGCCTGCTCATAAAGCTGATTGATTCTGATTGCATCATACTGCAGCAAAAGAGACAGTCCTTTTGTAAATACATTACCTTTAACATAAAAAAGTTAGAAAACTAAATATTCACTTTCAAAGCTTGACAGAAAAGTTTTAATATACATTTTTTTAAGTTTTTTTTTCCTTTAAAGGTTTTTTATTTATTTGACAGAGAACGAACACAAGCAGGGGGAGCAGCAGGCAGAGTGAGAAGCAGGCTCCCCGCTGAGCAGAGAGCCTGACGTGGGGCTCGATCCCAGGACCCTGGGATCATGACCTGAGCCGAAGGCAGATGCTTAACTGACTGAGCCACCCAGGCGCCTCTAATATACATTTTTTTCTGGGATTTTTATTCAGTATCAAATACTCAATAATAAAGATACCTAGAGGATTAGGTATATGTATATATATCCACATCTAATTTCCCATTAAAAATGACATTAAAAAATACACCAAAATAGTATTATTCAGTATTAGAAATAAGATTTTATATGTTATTTTACAGGGAAATAATCATTAGATATTACAGAGCTCTTAACAAAATGAATCTAACTTGAAAGACATTTAAAGGAAGGTAAAAGTGGGGCGCCTGGGTGGCTCAGTCATTAAGTGTCTGCCTTCAGCTCAGGGCGTGATCCCAGGGTCCTGGGATCGAGCCCCACATCGGGCTCCTCTGCTGGGAGCCTGCTGCTTCTTCCTCTCCCACTCCCCCTGCTTGTGTTCCCTCTCTCACTGCCTGTCTCTCTCTCTGTCAAATAAATAAATAAAATCTTTAAGAAGAAGAAGAAGAATAAAGGAAGGCAAAAGTGACTGCTTTTCAGTATTGTTACTGCAACTTGTCACACTAAAATGTTACAGTCAGAGAGTAAATTATTTCAGGGAACATCTTGCCCACTATGGAAAAGCATACTTAGACCAAGTGTCAGGTCCTTGGAAAGAGTAATTATTTTAAGAATCTGAAATACAGAGTACGCATATATACTTGTGGTAAAGATTTACTTAGACGTTACTGAATTATCCATTTACTTATGGTACTAAAAATTAATAGTAATGTCTTAACAGTACTATTTTAGAATGCTAACAAAACATACAGCATCTCCCTTCCCCAGGGAGAACCAAAGCAGCTTTGGTTTTACTAAAATGAGACATGATACGGCCTGAAAGGGATTAAGATTATTTTTTGTGGTCCCAAATTATACATTTTACTGTTAAAGAATTACTTAAGCACATAATAAAAACTGTTAAGTATATACAGTAAAATCTAGACTATAATCTAGACATGAAAAGGATGAGCAGTAGTCAAGAGAGGTTTTCCCCTCAAGGGCAATAAATAAGCAAAAGATCCAAATCTCTGTGCCATGTGTTTTCTAGGGAAAAATACTCTAGATTTCATAGCAAATTTAACTCTTCTCAGAAAAGCAAAGTATTTCAGTAGCACAGATGATGCAGTCATTTGATAGTAAAAACATTACAATGTTTGCCTTTTTTTTTTTTTCCTAAGATTTTATTTATTTATTTGACAGAGAGAGAGAGACAGCCAGAGAGAGAGGGAACACAAGCAGGGGGAGTGGGAGAAGAAGAAGCAGGCTCCCAGCAGAGGAGCCTGATGCGGGGCTCAATCCCAGAACTCTGGGATCACGTCCTGGGCCAAAGGCAGACGCTTAACGACTGCGCCACCCAGGCGCCCCTACAATGTTTGCCTATTAAACAGGAAGAAATATAGACTTAAGGAATTTTTCTTTGAAGTAGTATCTTTTGATTTATAATTAGAAATAAGAAAGTCACTGAAAAGGTACTATTTCATAAAACTCTTCTCTTACCAAAAACACAGCTAAAGAGAGGTATTTAAAAAATGCCTAAAACTAACTTTACCAATACTATAGTAACAAGCTGGTGCATTTAAAATACAAATCAACCAAAAATTCAATTATTTTAACAAAAAAGAAAAGGTTTAATTATGCTTCCAACCTACTAACACTATAGACTATTTCAAACACAGAAGCCTTTGTCTAAAGCTTGGGTTTTTGATATTATTCCGACTTGCTATATACGAATGACTCCGTCCCTGCCAACTCCAAAAAACAAACATCCAAACGAACAAAACAGAAAGTACAAAAAGAAGAGACCCCTCTAAACCCTCGGTACCTTCGGATTCAAATCAAAAAAGCTGTAATACTTGAATCGGAGAAGCAAGGCCTCATTTTCCTTCACATCTTGTTCCATGAGAGATCTTGAGGAATCAAGCCACCTGGACAAATTAACAAATGCAGTGGAACAACGCAAGGCAAAATTAATAAAATATTCCCACCTCTAGTTGGAGAAAGAAATTCTTCAACGTATCTATATTTTATTTTAGTTTTTTAAAGATTTATTTATTTATTTGAGAGAGAAAGCGCATACACAAGTGGGGGGAGGGGCAGAGGACGAGGGGGAGAGAATCTCAAGCAGACTCTGCACTGAGCGCTGAGCCCAATGTGGGGCTTGATCCCATGACCCAAGAGATCATGACCCAAGCCAAAATCACAAGTTGGATGCTTAACCAACTGAACCACACCCAGGTGCCCCTCAACGTATCTCTATTTTAAAACTTACCCTTGGTTGATTTTTGCTTTGTCAAGAAGAGCCTGAGGCTTGAACATTTTCGCCAAAATTTCTGGTGATGTGATTGGCTGACTGACAGCAAGTATACCAGGGTTGCCTTCTGACAAAGCACTGTCACCAAACCAAGCAGAAGTCGGTGACAAGGGGCTTCCATCATGAGCATCGTAAGTGGGGGTCATTGTTTTACTATAAAGTCCTGGGCTTGAATATATACTCCCTAATAAATAACATGAAAAATAGGTAGTAATTATGAAGTACAGATCTTAGTTTTCAATCATACATAAGGCAAATTATGAAACAAAAGCTTCATTCTGGAAGGAAAGCTTAGTACATTATTTTACCTGTCTTGAAAACATGTAAAATTAACTTTAACTCTACTTGTGTAACATTAGAACATATAATAACAAGGTCAAAAGAATATAAGTTGGCAGAAATTCTGGGGGGAAAAAATCAGTTCAAGGGATTAGAAGATAAGTTAAAGCTATAGCTGAAGCAGACAGACCAAGTTTGTTTTTAATTGTGGCAAGGCTCACCTTTCAGAGGGCCAATGTAAAGAACATCAGTGCCTATAGGAAAGGAAAGAAAGGAATTCAGAAGGTAAAGGAGAGGTAACAATAGAAGATAGAAACAAAAGAATGAAAAGGAAAAGGAAATGGAAAAAAGAAAAAAGACTTTTCCTAACGTGAATCATAAACTGAAGCAAATATTTCAAGTGAAGTTAAGAGTAAAGAATCTTAGAAACCATAACCTAAGTTTTTTTGTTCAATTCAAAAGAATAAAGTTGTGCTCTAGTCAAATGTCCAGTGACAAACATATCCACATTTATCACCCTTTGAAATCCATACCCTGTTTTAAGACAGCTCAATGTAACTGAATAAATGCACATTAAGAGAACAATTTAATGTGTATATTTTCTCAATGAATAGCCACACAGGTTCCAACGGATTTACAAATAAAGTATTAAAGCGACGGGTAGATAAAATTTTGCTAACAAAGATACATCTTAAAATTAAGCCCCTGAAGGCAGGGATATTTTATCTTCCAATGCCTCAGTGTTCAATAGGGCAAGACATATAAGTAGAGGCTATATAAATAAAAACTTGACTTAGTCAACTGATAATATGTCCTCCATCACTTAAGCTACAAAAATGAAGGAGACTGGATTAAATTAAGACTTAGAAGTTCAGAGTAACATTAAGTAAAAGCACCTCCCTTAAAAGTCCTACCTCTTTTAATTATATTTTGTCTTCAGTCATAATTTTTACAAAGAAAATGTGTAAATGGGTATCACACTGTTAATGGATGATGGAAAGAGAATGGCTGTTTCCCTTACCTAATTTAGGAATATGCTTAGGAATTTCCTTTCCACTCTAATAACCCCTTCCCACCACCTCACTCAATGCAATGACAGAAACAATTACCTATGAAAAAGTGGTGAGCATGCTAGAAATTTCTGTAGTGTCATGATCTAGTCTAGGAAGAGAACACAAAGTAAAAAAAAAAAAAAAAAAAAAAAAATCTTGCTAGCCACAGTGTATCTGATTTGATGTCACTAGTATGTGTTCTTCCAGTGTCAGTAACTGAAGCAATTTCCAGTATCTAAACGTTGTTAAATAAGCAACAAAGAAAGCTGTCAATTCACCTTTCTTAGCTTTAAACAACACTGGGATAGTTAGGGATATCCTTAAAAGCTAGAACTTTAAAACTACAAGGTTATTTTGTGAAAGAAAGGGTTACCCAGCACCCCATGCTAATTAAAAGGGCTGAAAACATTACTCCAGCTCAGGTGGGCAAAGATTAATCCTGCTATAGATGGTATGTATGTAAATAAGGAAGAGAAACACATCCTCTAGGCAAAATCTTCTCATTGTGTATTTCAAAGATCTAGCAAATACGTCTTTTAGTAGGAATGTAAGAATATTGAAAATTTGTTACTAGTATGATGGACTATAATAACTACTCAGAATTAAATAGAGTTAGAATTGATAATTTTCTTTAAGTTTCTAAAACAAAATATATTCCCCCCAAATTACGCAACATTTAATAGAATCAGCCACCCAATCAATTCTCTGTCCTCTACTTTGTATATTCTACACTTCATTTTTGATCACTTCATTGTTTCTATTCTTTGTTAGGCACTCCACGGTAATAACTTTATTAGTGTTTCCAACAATCCTATTATTCTCATTTTAGAGGAGCAAACTGAGGCACAGATTAAGTTTCAGAGCCAAGCTATAATATACACACCACCTCCTGGGTACTATAACTTATTTAAGCCATTCCCAATTAGCGTGCATTTATTTCTTTAGAATTTTGTTGACTTCACCACGGCTGCTGCAAAGCTGCCTTCCAACAGGTATGTGTGTACTTATTTTCCAGTTCTAGTAACACTGCTGGGACAGAGGGTATGTACATTTTACATTCCTTCTAATCTCAGTTCAGTGACAGTCCCAACTATCTTGTATTCCTGATTGCCCAATTTAAAACATATTTGAAGCAGAAAGGTATTACAGGAGCTTGCTCAACTATATGGAACAGAACCGGGGATGTACTGTATGGTGACTAACATAATATAATAAAAAATCATTAAAAAAAAAAAAACTATATGGAACAGTAACAAAAACTGTGAGGAGGAGACAGAATTCAACAAGCACTACACTCCTGGGCAACAGTAAGAACAGTAAGAACCTCAAGTAACTTTAGAATCTGCCTGATAACCTGGTTACTATAAATTACGTTCTTATTCTTTTTTTAAAGAGTGTTAAAGTATTCAATACATTTTAGAAAATTTCCCACCAAAATAGCAATCTCATACCATACTTAGTAAACAAATTTCAGGTGAATTAAAAATAACAAATGTTGACATTACAGATAAGTTATAATACATAAATATGAAATAAGTATATAAAAGTATAAAAAGGAAATATAGAAGAATTTTTCTAATATTTGTGAAGATTCTCTTAACCAAGAGTGAAAACCCAGAACTATAAAGTAAATAACAAATTTAACTACATAAAAATGTAAAACTTTAGTACAGTAAAAAAGACCACAAAATTAAAAACAAAATGCCAGTATCTAACTTATCAGAAGATTAGTGTATCACTAAAACAAAAATGTTAAGTCCATGATTTTAAACTTAATAGAAGAAATAGGAATGGCTAATACAAATGTATTACTCTATTATTCACACTAGTGTTTATCAGGGAAATTAAAAAGGTAATTCTGAGATACTGTTTACGGTCATATTGGCAAAAATTAGTCAAGATTTACAACATTTAGTATCAGGCAGAAGGTAGGAAAGGGGGCATTTTCATGTACTGTTGATGGGAGTGTAAAACGATCACTTTCACACTCTTTTTTGGAGTATATTTGATATTAGATCCTACCCTAGGTAGAGAAACAGTTAAATATAAATTTTCTATATGGAAATTTTACTTATATTGAACTAGGGAGCCCTTTTACTCTAACATAGAAAAATCACCAAAACATACTGTTCAATGGAAAAACTCAAATTGCAGAATATGCAATGTTTAGGAGACTCTCATTGTTATAAAAAACAAAATTAGCCACACAAGTATAATCACACAGAAAAGGTACTGGCAAGCTGTACTCGGACTGTTTACAATACAGTTTCACAGAGTAATCAAGAAATGGCTACTTCTTAAGAGGAAGCAACGAGGGAATAAGGTGAAGTGGAATTTTCACCTTCAGTTTAGTACATTTTCTGTACTATTGGAATTTTTTAATAACGGGACTTTATGAATGTAGGACTTCTGTAACTAACAGAAGATAAGGTCCATTAATGTTATTACCAAGTGCAAAAACACAAATTACAAATGTATAGTAACATAGTCCCACTTTTGAAATTTTTTTTAATCTTTTTTTTTTAATTTACATTTTTAAGTAGGCTCCACGCCCAACATGGGACTTGAACTCACGACCCTGAGATCAAGACCTGAGCTGAGATCAAGTGTTGAGACGCTTAGCCAACTGAGCCACCCAGGGGCCCCACATCCCACTTTTATGAAAAACAAAAATGAATGCATAATTCTATAATATTTGAATTTTTACTGTGAGCATTCATTACTTTTATAATTAAAGAACAGTTTAAAAACAAGTTTTCAGGGAGCCTAAGGTGAACTACAGGAAGATCCCAGCCCTGTACATACGGGGCAGAGTCAGCTAAGAGGCAAGGAGAGGCCAGAGCTGTCCTGTGCAGCCCATGTGAGGTCTCCCAACCTTCAGGAAGGTTGAGGAAAGCAAATCCTCACCCTGCTCCTTTTCAGTTGAGAGCATTTTAGGATTGGTCCAGAAGAAAAACCGTGTTCCATCTACAAAACCCCACAGGCCCTGCAGACACCTGTGGCTCCTGAGGAAAAGATGTTAACCTATGTCTACATATCCTGAGCCTTCCTGATGGGATCTCATCCCCCTAATACGATGGATCACCCAGTGCCAGAAGAAAGATTTTTGAAATATAAAAATTACTTTTCAGCCTCAGAAAGACTGTCTTCAAAAGCGAGCTGAGTTGGTATAGAGGCTGAAGACCAAGAACTGCTTTTACTCAAAACCAGACTGAAGTGTTGGAAATGTCTTTAGAATAAACTGCTATCCCAGCATTGATACTGGAGAGGATTTAGCTCAAAAACTGAATCTAGAGCAAAGAAGAATCCAGATCTGGTTCCAAAATCAGCATGCAAAGCTGAAAACATCCCGTAGAGAATCACTGTTTTTAATATTTAAAAAAATTTTCAACACATACCTCCTGGAATAGACAGAAAAGGAAACACGTGAAATTATCTTACAACTGCAAAACATGAAGAAGCAGTATCAAGTATTAAAAACGTGATGTTTTCTTTTCTGCAGTTAATCTAAGTGTTGTCATTTTTCCCCCTGAAAATACACCGTCAATACTATCATAACATGGTACTATTACATTCGGGCACTTTTAGTTACAATAAAGGCCTTTCCTATATATTGTAATGAACATTTTCAGAAGAAGCCAGCTATTTTTAAAGTGAGCAAATTCAATAATTTAGTTTGCTAAAAAAATAAAAATAAAAAAATTTAAAAATGTTTTGATGCTTAAAATGACAAACTCCAAACAGGAAAAATGGTATCTTGCACATAAGTGATTTTCCTGACGATGTTAAGCAGGTGAAGTATTTATTACTTTCTGTATTATTTTAGGACTGAGAATTTTCCTTTGTCTAAGCTGCCTTCAAGATTCTTAAGAAACATTTCTAATGAGATAATTTTCTAATTTTATTTACATAGTAAATCCTGAAATTAGTGATTTTTTAAGTCAGTACTATACTGTACTGTAAACCTTTTTTAAAGAAATGTATTTTTTTAAATTTTTTTAAAGATTTTATTTATTTATGAGAGAGGAGAGAGAGAAAGCACAGGCAGGGGGATCGATAGGCAGAGGGAGAAGCAGCTCCTTAAACTCAACCTTAAAAGGAGTAATAATATAATCTGCAGTGGGTTGTAGTGAGAATTAAGTGAGTTTCCACAAGTAAAATATGCTAAAGTGAATTTCTGTGAGTATAATGCATAAAATGGGTATACAGTAAGCACATAAATTGTTTCCATTATTGTCATCACCCCAGAATTTAAAAAACCAAGAATGAACTGAATTAGTTAAATTGTTTATATATTTGCCGGAGGGACCTATTTTCTAAGAAAGTGTGTGGCTGACAGACACATGGGAAACTGTAATGTCCAGTCCCTGTGTAGGCCCAGGACTAAATAACCATGTAATTTAATTAGTCATCTAGCTACCCAAAAGACACCGTCTATGCTCCTGCTGGATGCCACATGCTGAGTTAGGTTCTGGTAACAAAAATGTGAGACAGAGTTCCATGATGTCGGGAACTCACAATTTATTAGGTAAGAACATGCAGTATAATACCAAACACAGAAAAGTCTGCTGACTTAAGACAGAAGGATACCTAATTCAGGTTGGGGAGGTAACGGGGGGAAATCTGAGGAAGCTTCTTAAAGGGGCAAAGCCTTAGAGGAAAAAGGTGAAAAGGCACAGGGGCGAGCATATGCAAAGCACAGAGATTTTAAGTAACCCACAGAAGTAATAATGTCTTAACTAAGTAAGTGGTTTTCACAGAATACAGAAAAAAGGAACTAAATATTAAAAATTTGTCCAATTTCTGTAATGCAAAAATTGAGCCTAGCTATTTCCCCTTTTTGATTCTTCCTGAGGAGAGAACCAGCCTTCCTTTTTATTGATGCAGCTATTAACGTCTGACACAATGATCTGCACATGATAGAACCTAGTGGTGATTTCATGACTGAGGGAAAAAATGCTGAAGGAGAGAGTTTTTTAAAGCTGATCACTCTCCTGACCTACGTAAACCATCTGTCAAGAAACCACAAACATACAGACACATCCACGGTTCTCACACTATGCCTCTGCTTAGTTTAACAAAGTCTCACCGGATCCAGGAGTGATGAGAGGCCCCTCTAATTCAAGTGCCTCATCTTCAGACTGGTCATCTAACTTTTTCTTTTTTTTCTTAGTTGGATCTCTGGGTTTTTTCAAGAGAGAAAGTTCTTCAGGGTGTCGGATATCTGTTAAAATAAGAAGAAAGATTATTTTAGTAGCATAATGGAAAATTTAAACACTTTTACATCTGGTAAATCCATCTATTAATCCATTCCAATATAAGAATTCATAATTTTCTTCTGTGTACGTATGTGTTTATGTTTTGCCATGCAAAAGACTGAAGTATGGCACTTCTAAAAATAATCTACCAAAGCATTCAATTCATAACCATCTAATACATGCAGTAACCTCGAAGTAGAGAGATAACAATCTATTAGGGTACAGAGAGAAAATATTAGAACTCTTATTTACATATATATATTTTTTTAACAAAAACCATGAAAAAAATTAAGAATAATATCCTAGGCACAGCAACTAGGCAAGAAACAAAAACTTACCAATTGTAAAGGAAGAAGTAAAGCTGTCACTATTTGCAGATAACAAAATACTACATACAGAAAACATTAAGTACTCCATCAAAAATTGTTGGAACTAATAAAACTAGTAAAATTCAGTGAAATTGCAGGGTAAAATAAATCAATATACAGAAACCTGTCGTGTTTTTTTCAGGGCACGTGGGTGGCTTAGTCAGTTAAGCATCTGCCTTCAGCTTAGTGGGACTAAGTCCCGTCAGGCTCCCTGCTCAGCCATCCCTCTCCCCATCCCCCACTCATGTTCTCTCTTGCTCTCTCTCTCTGAAATAAAATCTTTAAAAAAAGAAAAAAAGTTTTGTTTTTATACATAAACAATAAACTATGAGAAACCAAAATCGAGAAAACCAATCCCATTTACAACTACATCAAAAAAGTAAAATACCGAGGAATAAATTTTTGGTTTTTTTTTTTTAAAGAAAGGGATTTTTTTAAACTTTTTTTTTTTTAAAGCTTTTATTTATTTATGAGAGACAGCAAGTGTGCATGTGTGGGAGCATGAGCGTGGGGAGGGGCAGAGGGGGAGGAAGAAGGACAAGCAGACTCTGTGATGAGCGCAGAGCCCACTGTGGGGCTGGATCTCATGACCCTGAGATCATGACCTTAGCCAAAATCAAGAATCAGATGTTCAACCAACTTAGCCACACAGGCACCCTTCTAAGAATAAATTTAACCGAGGAAGTGAAAGACCTGTATATTGAAAACTATAAGGAGTTGATGAAAAAAAAAACAAAAACACAAATAAATGGTAAGATATTCTGTGTTTGTGGTTTGGAAAAATCAATATCAATAAAATGGCCATATTACCCAAAGCAAGCTACAGATTTAATGCAATCCCTATAGAAATTCTAAAGACATTTTTCACAGAACTACAACAAATAATTCTAAAATTTGTATGGAACCAAAGACGACCCTGACCAGCCAAAACGATCCTGATGAAGAAGAACAAAGCTGAAGGTCACACTGCTTGATTTTAAACTATACTACAAAGCTGTAGTAACCAAACATTAGCATAAAAAGAGACATATAAATCAATGGAACAGAATAAAGAGCCTGGGAATACACACATACATATGTGGTCAATTAATTTATGACAAAGGAGCTAAGAATACACAACGGGAAAAGGATGGTCTCCTCAGTGAATGATGCTGCGAAAACTGGACAGCCATATTCGAAAGAATGAAACTGGACCATATACAAAAATTCACTCAAAATGGATTAAAGACTTGAACGTTAAGACCTGCAACCATAAAACTCCTAAAAGAAAACATGCGGTAAACTCTTTGACATCAGTCGTAGAAAAGCTTTTTTTTTTTTTTCCAATCTGACTCCAAAGACAAGGGAAACAAAATAAAAATAAACAAATGAGAATGCATCAAACAAAAAAGCTTCTACACAGCAAGGGAAACCAACAAAACCAAAAGGCAACCTACTGAACAGGAGAAGATACTTGCAAATCATATATCCAATAACAGGTTAATATCCAAATAAATAAACAATTCATACAACCCATTAACAGGAAAGCAAATAATCCAATTAGAGGTCCTAAATAGACATTTTCCCAAAGAAGACACACAGATGGCCAGCAGGCACATGAAAAGATGGTTCAACATCACTAAACATCAGGGAAACGTAAATCAAAACCATAATGAGATTATCACCTTACACCTGTCAGAATGGTTATTATAAAAAAAATTATAGTAAGTGTTAGAATATGGAGAAAAGGGAAACTTATGCACTGTTTAGGAATGTAAACTGGTACAGCCATTATGGAAAACCGTTACGGAGGTCCCTCAAAACTTAAAACTAGAACTAAGATTATGATCTAGCAGTTCCATTACTGGGTATCTATTCTGAAGATAACAAAAACACTAATTCGAAAAGGTGTATGTTTATTGCAGCATTGTATATGTTAATAGCCAAGACATGGAAGCAACCTAAGTGTCCACTGACAGATGAATGGATAAAGAAGACACAGACACTGGAATATTACTCAACCACACAAAAAGAATGGTATCTTGCCATTTGCAGCAACATGGATGGAACTAAAGGATATTATGCTAAGTGAAATGAATCAGAGAAAGACAAATACAATTTTATTTATATGTGGAATGTAAAGAACAAAAATAAAACAAAACCAAGATGCATAGATAAAGAGAATAAATTAGTGTTTGCTAAGAGAGGGGAGTTGTGAGGGGCCAGGTACAATGGGTGGAGGGTGATCAAGAAGTACAAGTTCCCAGTTATAAAATAAATAAGTCACGGGGATGTGACATGCAGCATGGGGAATATAGACAATAATACTGTATTAATTTTGTATGGTGACAGATGGTAAGCAGAATGAATATGGTGGTCGTTTTGCAATGTACGTGTCGATTCACCATGTTATATATACACTTGATACTATTATAATATTAAATGTCAATTATACCTCAATTTTTTATAAAAGCTTTATATTATTGGGTAGCCCTCATTCATTCTGTATGTTGTTTACACATAACACATGAAGTAAATGTAAATACTTCCATATCATTACCAAATCTCAAAGTTTTAGTTGACTCAACCTCTTCTGCCTTGTATGAAATCACAAGTTTCTGTGTTTATTTATTTGTTTACATATGAGGAATCTGATAAGAGACAAAACTGTTAAATGAAAGTAACAAAAAGAATTAACAACGACCAAAAAAAATTTAACAATGACCCATATAATTATATAACATTATATTTTATATTACATACTATGTCCATGAATTGCAAGAATTGCTAAGAAGCCAGTTTTCCCTAAATTGAGCTAAAGATTCAATGGAATCCGAGTCAAAATTCCAACTTGCTCTTTTATACAAGATGGCAAGGTGACTGTAAAATTCATATGGAAATGAAAACAACCCTAGAATAGTCCAAGCAATTTTTAAAAAGAAGACTGAAGTTGGAGGACTTAGACTATTAGACCTCATATAGCTACAGCAATCAAGACAGTGCAATTATTAGCTAAATGATAAGACATATATATGAAGAGGAGCCAGAAGCAGACCCACATATAGGTGGTCAATTATTTTGGACAAAGGTGCCATGGCAATTCAAGAGGAAAGGAGTATCTTTCCAATAGATGGTGCTAAATTAAGAGTCACAGATTTAAAAAAAAACCACATTAGCCCTTACCTAACATAATATACAAAAATTAATTCTAAATGGATCATAGACCTAAAAGAAAATATAAGTAGACAAAGATTTCTTACATAGAACCCATACACTCCATCATAGACCTAAAAGAAAATATAAGTAGACAAAGATTTCTTACATAGAACCCATACACTCCACAAAAAATTATCCTTTATTATAAAAGAAACTAACAGGAGCACCTGGGTTGTTCAGTTGGTTGAGTGTCTGCCTTCTAGGTCATGACTTCAGGGTCCTGGGATGAAGGCCCGTATCAGATGCCCTACTCAGCAGGGAGTCTGCTTCTCCCTCTCCCTCTGCCCCTCCCACCACTGCCCCCCACCCCGCCCCATTCATGCTTGCTCGATCTCTCTCTCTCCCTCTCAAATAAATAAAATCTTTAAAAAAACAAAAACCTACTCTTTGAAGGATACTGTTAATAGACAAAGGCAAGCTGTACATTGGGACAAAATACTCACAAAACATATTATGTATATCTGACAAAGGACTTGCATCCAAAATATATACAACTCAATAATAAGCAGACCAAAAGGCTAAAGATTTGGACAAGCACTTCACCAAAGAGTACATAACAGCCAAGAAGCACATAAAAAATGCTCAACATTGGGGCACCTGGGTGGCTCAGTTGGTTAAGTGCCTAACTTTGGATTTCAGCTCAGGTCATGATCTCAGTGTTGTGGGATTGAGCCCTACATCAGGCTCCGTGCACAGTCTGCTGGGGATTCTCTCTCTCCTTCCCCCTCTGCCCTTCTCCCTGCTTGTTCTCTCTCTAAAATAAATAAAATCTTAAAAAAAAAAAAAAAAAAGCTCAACCTTATTGGTCCGGAAAATCCAAGTTAGAACTATGAGAAAGTACTATGTACCCATCAAAGTAGCCAACACTAAGACGACTGATAAAATAGCCGGTGTTGCTGAGGATGTGGAGGGGGATCTGGAACTCTCGTACCCAGCCAGTGGGAATGAGAAATGACACAATTTTTGAAAAATTTGGCAGTTTCTTAAAAAGTTAAACATATACAACTCGACCGTTCTACTCACTGACTCAAGAAAATGAAAAGCATATATGTAACAGCTTTACTCATAGAAGCCAAAACTAGAAATAACCCAAATTGATAAACAAAATGTGGTATTTTCATATCAGTGGAATACTACTCACAATGGAACACAACTCATCAGTAAAAAGAAACAACTGATACATACAACATGAACATATCTCAAAATTATTACATGAAATGGAACAAGCCAACTAGAATAGCATATACACAATATGATTCTGTTCATAAAATTCCAGAAAATGACAATAAATCTGTAGTGACAGAGCAAATAAATGGTTGTCTGACTAAAGCTAATGGAAATATTCTCTATCCTGTGTAGTTTCACAGATGTACATCTGTGAAAACTCATCAAATTGTATACTTTAAATGGGTACGGTTTATTATACACCAATTATACTAATATTAGGTTACTTTAAAAATAAAGAGTGTAAAGAGAAGGAGGGCCAAGAAAAACCAAAAATGAAAAATGCAGCAGAAAGGAGGAGGACTTGGGGCGCCTGGGTGGCTCAGTCCTTAAGTGTTTGCCTTCGGCCCAGGGCGTGATCCCAGAGTCCTGGGATCAAGCCCCGCATTGGGCTCCTCTGCTGGAAGCCTGCTTCTTCCTCTCCCACGTCCCCTGCTTGTGTTCCCTCCCTCTCTCACTGCATGTCTGTCAAATAAAAATTAAAATCTTAAAAAAAAAAAAGAAAGAAAGAAAGAAAAAAAGGAGAAGGACTAGGTCTGTATATATGGCAGCACTACACTCACTGTCAGGGTCTAAGAAGAATAGACAACAAAATGCAAACCACTGCGTAACTTGCGATGCTACAGATTGCTAAAAATTACTGGATCAGACAGAGTTTTACATGTGGCAGTTTGTATCTTCAGGAGCTCACGATATCCACTAGATTCAATCCAGTATTACAAATTCAGGAAGCTTTTTGTTTGTAGGGAACCTGAAACCAGGATGGAGCAAGCTGACTGCTGCAGCACTGGTGAGATGCAACTGGAGGCAGAAGCACAGCCAAACTACCCGCATTCAGATCTCAGCTCCGCTACTTATTAACTGTGACTCTGGACAAGCTACTCAGCTTGCCCGTGAGTTTTCTCATCTGTAAAATGAGAATAATAGTACCTCAGGAGGTTGCTGTGAAAATTAAATGATTAATATGGGTAATTGCTCCCTGAACAAGGCCTGGCACATAACAAGTACTTTATTCAGTACTAGGTATTAATGTTTTTCTCTAGCTAAAAAAATACACAATTATGGTAGAAATTTGGAAATTAGAGAAGTATAGAGTCATTTAAAACCCATTCTTGAAAAATGGAATATGGCTACATAAATAAGGGATTATGTTAACAGATGTATAAAATACTTACTGTGTAAATGTGGCATAATTTAACCGTTCTACTACTGAGCCCATATATAATAAAGATTTTACAAACATCTATCTGTGTACTTATTTTCCCACATTTTATTTCTTCAAGAATTCAGTGGAGTGGAATTACTAGATCAAAGGTTATAAGGATTTTAAGGCAAAAGTGGAGCAAGTTGGGCATACATATTTTTTTAAAGCTTTGCTTACCTGAAAAACAGTATGTGTATTTCCTTGTTTTAATTTATTTACTAGTGATGTACATCTCAAAAGTTTTTAGCCATTTATATTTCCTTCACTAATTTTTCTATAAGGTTTCTTCAAGTCAGAGTTAATTTTCATGTAAATTGCATGGTACCAATCACTGCAAACCACACTGGAGTTTTTTGTTTTTTTTTTCTATTTTGGGGGACGCCTGGGTGGCTCAGTTGGTTAAGCATCTGCCTTCGGCTCAGGTCATGATCCTGAGGTCTTGGGATCAAGCCCTGCATCTGGCTCCCCACTCAGTGGGGAGTCTGCTTCTCCCTCTCCCTTTGCCCCTCCCCCTGCTTATGCTCTCTCTCTCTCTTTCTCCCTCTCTTGAATAAATAAAATCTTCTTTAAAAAAATCTATTTTATGTATACCTCATCTCATGTTTAAAAAATAAGTCCAAAAAGCTTTTAATAACTGTATGTGGTTTTTTTGTTTCTCTGTTGGTTATTTGAATTTTACTATTATGAACACTCTGGTACAGGTCAGGTTTTTGTTTTGTCCTGTATTTTACAGTCTATTTTCTGGGGGAATGTTCTTCTAAAATGCAAAAACGGAATTACCAGAAAAACTGTCCTGAACAGACATGTTACCAGAGGACGGGTGACATAACCGCTCTTTAATTATTAATAAATTTGAGGTAAGTACATTTTAAGTACTAAGCAGCAGAAATCATGTTAAAAATAAATGCTTGCTCCTTAAATTCTGTCACTTTCTTTAAAAAAGCTTCCAGGCATATTGATTTTTTTAAAATTTTTCAAAAACATTTATTTATTTGAAAGAAAGAATGAGGAGGGGGAGGGGCAGAGGGAGACAGGCAGAAAAATCCCAAGCAGACTCCACGATGAGTCCAGAGCCCCATGCAGGGCTCAATCCCAGGACCCTGAGATCATGACCTGAGCTGAAACCAAGAGTCCGCCACTTGACCAACTGAGCCACCCAGGAGCCCCTTCATTTCTTTTTAAAGTTAAAAGTAGTGTAGCATATTCTTTAGCTAAAGTTACCTAATTAAAAATCAACTGCTCTCTTCGTTCTTGTATATTCCAGGTAAAAAGAAGTTAATCAAACTATCCTCAAAGGTAATTTTTGAGGTTTAATGCATTTGCATTGTTTTATGTAGATCACAAACTCAGAACATACTTCAAGTATATTTTTGAGTCATATTTAATGGAACTGAATCATTTCCTAGAGTACTTTATCATTCATTCATTCATTTTAAAGATTTTATTTGACAGAGAGAGAGAGCGAGAGAGGGAACACAAGCAAGGGGAGTGGGAGAGGGAGAAGCAGGCTTCCTGCCGAGCAGGGAGCCTGAGCAGGGAGCCCGATGCGGGGCTCGATCCCAAGACCCTGGGATCATGATCTGAGCCGAAGGCAGACGCTTAACGGCTGAACCACCCAGGCGCCCCCCTCGAGTACTTTTAAAACAAACAAGATTTAACATTCTAAGACACCTAATCACTTATGGGTTACACTTTCAATTCTCAGTATACCCTCAGCTTTAAATGCCATCACTGCCATGTTGGGAGATAAGAAAGGCATTACACAATCTCAAGCTTCTGAATAATCACTCCTTCAGTATCAAGTGTTGGGTACAGCGGTAGCAAGTTATCTCTCTCCACCCATTCATCCCCTCAAAGTAAATCATGTACTGGTACAGTGTGAAAAAATCTAAAACAGTATAAAAGGACATACAATGAGTCACGGCTGGGATACAGGACATGCTTCTACCACAGTTCACCATAGTCAGGTTTAGTGAAGAGGGCAAAGCCAGCAGGTTTAATTTGAAAAGACATCCCAAATGTTCTGGCATGTCCCTTCTGCTTGAAAATCACTATACCACATGATTCATTCTTTGAGATTTTTGTTCCTAGGTCATTTCCTGTCCAGCTCACAAAACAGATATTAATGTTATTAGAAGAATGAATATTGTTAAATGTAACTAGCTTTTGGGTCAGTCATAAGCATATAAAAAAGTTCTTAACCATATGTGTCCATGAGAATTGCTTCTGAAGTTAAAAATACTACTAAAAATACATGCTTTGGTCATACCCCCATATATTCTTAGTGACTAAGGGCTTCCAGCAACTTGTTTTATAAAAGTTCCAGTGATGGACGTTAACTGTGATAAGACAGACTTACTGTGGTGATCATTTCACAACGTATACAAATACAAAATCATTACTTTACATACCCGAAACTAACAGAATGTTATATATCAATTATACCCCAAAACAAACAAACAAACAAACACACACAAAACTCCACAGGTAATTCTGCTTCCAACTTCTTCTTGACAAGTAGTAGCTTAAGGAAAGGGGAAGTGGGGGGGCGCAGAAAACAACATCTTATTTCTCAAATGGCAGGCAGTTCTACATTGGAACAGGGTAGCCACTGGCTATACATGAAGTCTATGAATAAGTTTTCATTTCATTGTAACAAAAAAAGTAAAGTAAACCTACACTTCCACATAAGATACTAAATGTTTCATTTATACAGGAATTTAGGACTGATTTACTTACTGTGTCTTGTTTCAAGAAAGAATTAAACTGGAGATTTAGAAATCTGAATCACATGTAAAAGTGGGTCTGGTGAAGAGCATAAGTAATTAAAGTTTATACTTAAATATACCTGGAGGACTATTTTTTTTTATTTTTATTTTTGAAAGATTTTATTTATTTATTTGACAGAGAAAGACAGCCAGCGAGAGAGGGAACACAAGCAGGGGGAGTGGGAGAGGAAGAAGCAGGCTCCTATTAGAGGAGCCTGATGTGGGGCTCGATCCCATAACGCCGGAATCACGCCCTGAGCTGAAGACAGACACTTAACGACTGCGCCACCCAGGCGCCCCAAGGAGGACTATTTTAAAATGGATATACCAAAATATAGTGTTCTCATTCATGCTAAATTTCATGCTTCAATAATAAATATAAACTAACATTTATGAGTCACTCCACAAAGTAATGATCTAGGACCTCTTTATAACACAAAGATATACTATATAGCAGTGAAATGTGATGTTCAAAATCAATATGTTATCAAGTAGGAGACAAATCTGGTGGGAGATGGACTACACAAATGCTATATATATGTATCAGAAACTACAGGGTGAGAAGTGGGGAACTGAGGTGCAGAGAAGGGTTTTCAGGTAAGATAATCAGATTTTAGTTTAAAAATAAATTTTGTCTTGAGAATTTCTTGTTAAACATGTATATTGAACTTGTGCATTACTAAAGAAATAAAGAAAGAAAACATGCACTTATAAGGACAAAAAGAATGGGAGAACACATCACATAAAAAGAAGTCAGAAGAGGGGCGCCTGGGTAGCGCAGTCATTAAGATTCTGCCTTTGGCTCAGGGCATGATCCTGGCATTCTGGGATCGAACCCCACATTAGGCTCCTCCGCTATGAGCCTGCTTCTTCCTCTCCCGCTCCCCCTGCTTGTGTTCCCTCTCTGGCTGGCTGGCTGTCAAATAAATAAATAAAATCTTAAAAAAAAAAAAAAAAAAAAAGAAGAGTTTTGGGAGACAGAAGCCAGATTGGGAGAGTAGTAAATGACTTAACAAAAGGGACAAAAATAAGATCAAGGTGTTTGCAAAAGGAAATACCAATGGGAAACACACTGACTCACAGGGCCAGACATCAAGCAAGACCAAGCACTGAAATAGACCAAAAAACGAATCCTGTCCCATAGTGGATTAAACCTACCCCTTAGGTACAAGCCCTTTAGGATCCCTTAGAGGAGAATCTAAACAGCTCTAGGGAATAATCTTTTAGATACAGACATTTGATAAAGCTTGCTCAATATCTAAATACCCCAGAGAGGGGTGACAAGCTAAACCTCATTCAATGTAGGACTTCCTATTGGTATTTGTAATGCCCCATTACTAAATATATGAACAGTCAATGACTGACAGACATTTGAGGTCTACAGTTTTAGAGGTAACTCCTTAAAATTTCTGTCCCTGATTATAGAATTATACACTAATCTAGGGACTGCTGTGAAGAGACTCTGCAAATGGAATTAAGGCTACTAATCACCTGATTTAAGGGAGACTACCCTGGATTCTCTCCATGGGTCCAATGTAATCATCTGAGGCCTGCCAAACAGAAGAGGAAGGCAGGAGAGGTAAGCATAAGAAAGACGAGACAGAAGGAGAGGTCAGCTTAAAGATGTGAAGGGCGGGAAGGACTGGACTTGCTATGGCTGTTTTTGAAGATGGAGGAAAGAAGCCACATGTCAAGGAATCTGGGAGGCCTCTAGAAGCTGCGAATGACCTCTGGTAGACAAGCTAAGAGAAACCCTGGTCCAACAGACACATGGAACCAAATTCTACCATGAAGTATTCTTTCTCAGAGCCTTCAAGAGGAAAACAGCCTTGGTGACACCTTACTTTCAGCTTTATAAGACTAACTAAAACACCCATCTGAGCCACACCGTGCCTAGACTTGTAATCTACGTGAACAGTGAGATAACAAATTTGTTTTAAGCTAAATTTATGGTAAAATTTGCTATGGCAGTAATGGAATGAACACACAGAGTTTCTAACATGAAAAACACCAAATGAAAAGAAAAAGAAAAACAACTTGGGGAACCAGAGATACTGCAGAAAACAAAAGAACAAAACATTAGATTAGAGCAGAAATAAATGACACAGAGACTAAAAAAAAAAAAAAAAAAACCCAAAACAGAACAAAAATCAATGAAATGAAGAGGTGGTGCTATGAAAAGAGAAACAAAACTGATAAATCCTTAGACAGACTCATCAAGAAAAAAAAAAGAGCAAGGACCCAAGTAAATAAAATCAGAAACGAAAGAGAAGTAAAAACTGACCCTACAGAAATAAAGGATTATAAGAGAATACGATGAAAAATTATATGCCAACAAATTGAACAACCCAGAAAAAAGAGAGAAATTTCCAGAAAAATACTATCTTCTAAAATTGAATCAGGAAGAAACAGAAAATCCAAACAGACTACTTAAAACTGAATAGGTAATAAAAAAACCTACCAAAGTGAATTCTACCAAACATTTAAAGAAGAGTTAATACCTATTCTCCTCAAAGTATTCCAAAAAATAGAAGAGGAAGGAAAGGTTCCCAACATATACCATGAGACCAGCATTACCCAGATACCAAGGCCAGAAAAAGACACCACAAAAATAAGAAAACTACAGGCCAATATCCCTGATGAACGGATACAAAAATTCTCAACAAAATACTAGCAAACCACTTTCAACAATACACCAGAAAGATCATTCACCACAATCAAGTGGGATTTATTCTGGGGATACAAGAATGGTTCAACATTCACAAATCAATCAACGCAATACATCACATCAACAAAATGAAGGACAATAATTATATAATCATCTCAATAAATGCAAAATAAGCATTTGACAAAATTCAACATCCATTCCTGATAAAATTCTCAAAAAAAGTGGGTTTACAGAGCACATACCTCAACATAAAGGCCATCTATGAAAAACACATAACTAACAGTATACTCAGTGGTAAAAAAAACTGAGAGCTTTGCCTCTAAGATCAGGAACAAGACACCACCTTTATTCAACGTGGTACTGAAAGTACTAGAAACAGCAATCACAAATAAGAGGCATCCATATCGGTACAGAAGTTAAACTGTCACTGTTTGCAGGTGACATAATACTATACATAGAAAATCCTAATGACTTCACCAAATAACTGCTAGAAGCAAAGAGTAAAACTGCAGGATACAAAATACCCAGAAATCAGTGGTGTTTCTATATACTAGTAACAAAGCAGTAGAAAGAGAAACAATGGATGGTTGTTAAGAAAATAGCTCTGCTTATAATTGCACCAAAAAGAATAAAATACCTAGGAATAAACTTAAGAGTTCTGTAAAAGACCTGTACTATAAAACAGATGAAAGATACTGAAGATGACACAAACAAATGGAAAGATATTCTATGCTCACGGATTAGAAGAACTAATATTGCTAAAATGCCCATACTACCCAAAGCAATCGTCATATTCAATGCAATTTCTACCATAAGATCAACATAATTTTCACAAAAATAGGACAATACTAAAATTTTTATGTAAATACAAAATACTCTGAATAGCCAAAGCAATCTTGAGAAAGAAAAACACAGCTGACGGTACCACAAGTCCTGATTTTAAGATATACGGCAAAGCTATAGTAATCAAAACATAAATATAGCATAAAAATGGCATAAAAATAGAGGCATGGCATAAAAATCGATGCACTGATCAATGGAACAGGATAGAGCCCAGAAATAAACCCATGCTTATATGATCAATTAATGTAGACAAAGGAAGCAAAAATAAATAAATACATACATACAAAAATAAATATACATGGAAGAGACAGTTTCTTCAATAAATGGCAGCAGGAAAACTGGACAGCTACATGTAAAAAATAATGAAACTGGATTACTTTCTAACACCATACACAAAAAGAAACTCAAAATGGATCAAAGACCTAAACATGAGACCTGAAACCATAAAAATCCTAGAAGAGAATACAGGCATTCTCTGACAGTGACCACAGTAACATTTTTCTAGGTATATATCCTGAGGCAAGGGAGACAAAAGCAAAAATAAACTGAGACCACACCAAAATAAAAAACTATTGCACAGTAAAGGAAACCATCAACAAAGTACAAAGAGGCAACCTACTGAATGGGAGAAGATATTTGCAAATGATTTATCCAGTAAGGGGTTAATATCCAAAATATATAAAGATACTTCTACAACTCGACACCAAAAACACAATCCAATCAAAAAATGGGCAGAGAACCTGAACAGAGATTTTCCCAAAGATATACAGATAACCAAGACACATGGAAAGATGCTCAATGCCACTAACCTTCAGGGAAATGAAAATCAAAATCACAATGAGGTATCACCTAACACTTGGTCAGAATGGCTAAAATCAAAAGGACAAGTCACAAGGGTTAGCAAGGCTGTGGAGAACAAGGAACCCTCGTGTCCTTTTGGTGGGAATGTAAATTGGTACACCCACTGTAGAAATCATTATGGAGTTTCCTCAAAAAATAAAAAATAGAACTACCATATGATCCAATAATTCCACTACTGGGCATTTACCCAAAGAAAATGAAAACAAATTCAAAAAGGTACATTCACCACTGTTTATTTGCAGCATTATTTACAATAGCCAACATACAGAGGCAACCTGTTTCCAGTGACAGATGAATGGACAGGGAAGATGTGGAGTGTGTGTGTATGTATGTGCACGCGCACACACACACAGGAGTATTATACAGCCATAAAAGGATAAAATCTTCCATTTGCAACAACATGGACGGACCTAAAGGACACTATGCTAAGTGAAGTGACATTGAGAAATACAAATACTATATGATTTCACTTACATGTGGAATCTAAAAAAAAATAAATAAACAAAAATCAGAATCATATCTATAAATACAGAGAACTGATGGCTGCTGGAGGTGAGGGGTGAGGGGGGTGGGCAAAATGGGTGAAGCGGAGTGGGAGATACAGGCTTCCAGTTATGGGATGAATAATAAGTCACGGGAATAAAAGGCACAGTGTAGACTATATAGTCAACGATACTGAAATAGCATGTATGGTGACAGATGGTAGCTACTCTTGTGGGGATCACAGCATAATGTATAAACTTGTTAGATCTCTAAGTACACCGGAAAATAATGTAACATTGTGTCAACTACAATAAAAAAATTAAAAAGAAGGATTGGATATTAACAAAGGGGGAGACGATCCTTTTTATTCTTTTTTTTTAAAGATTTTATTTATTTATTTGAGAGAGAGAGAGAGCACACAAGCAGGGAAGGGGCAGAGGGAGAAAGAGGCTCCCCGCTGAGCAGGGAGCCCAACATGGGGCTCCATCCCAGGACCCCAGGATCATGACCTGAGCCAAAGGCAGATACCTAAACCGAACTGAGCCACCCAGGTGCTCCCCCCACCCCCTTTTCAAAGGTTTTAGTTATTTATTTGAGAGAGAGAAGGGTCCTTTTTCTTCAAATTATTTTCTTCTTTTTGGTTGAGGTTTGACTTTATATAAGTCCACAAATGTTTTTTAAGGTTTTATTTATTTAACAGAGAGAAAGAGAGAGGGCGCACAAGGAGGCAGAACGGCAGGCAGAGGAGAAGCAGGCTCCCTGCTGAGCAGAGAGCCCCATGTGGGGCTTGATCCAAGGACCCTGGGATCATGACCTGAGCCGAAGGCACAGGTTTAACTGATTGAGCCACCCAGACATTCCTAAAGTCTACAAATCTTAAATGTATTCATGAATACTTGGGTAACAAACATCCAGATAAAAATATAAAACAATGGAAATTTAAATTTGATAGCCACAATAAAAAATCCAATGGAAGACATTAAGTCAGGTAAAAGGATCAATCCAACAACAATGCCTGACAATCACTAGTTACAGAGAGAAGAGAGAAAACAAAAGGGAAGAATTAGGGCATACTACCATGAGATTTCCATATGGCAGGGTAAAGGAAAAATCCTGAAACTGATTTTCAGAGGAAAAAAAGCAGCCTACAAAAGGATGAAAACAAAAATTAAGAACACTATCAGGACTATTAACAGCAATGCTGGAAGCAAAAACACAACTTAACAATGACTTCCCAATTTTGAGGAAAAATAATTTTCAACCCAACAACTCTTGTTGTAACAAAATGGTAACACCTCAAAAATTTATATTCCATTCACCTTTTTCTTACTATGCTGATGGAGGATCTAGTCCACCAAAATAAGTGAGCAAACCAGTACTGGGAAAATGCAAGGATCAAATATGAGACAGGAGAAGACATTTTGCTTGGACAGTGGTGAAGGGAAGTTCTGGAGCTACATACAGCTTAGCTCAGAAAGCATCCACTTCAGACTAGAGCAGGAGGATGGAGGGGCCTCAGACAGTGTTTAGGAAGAAAAAAAGGGGGGCAGGGAGGAGATTACTACAGAGAATGTAGAATGCAGAAGAATCAGCATCGGATATATGTTGAAAACAAGTAAATGAACCCCCAAATTACTAGAACTCATACAGCAATTCAGCAATGTGGCAGGATACAAAAATCAATGCACAGAAATCAGTTGCTTTTCTATACACTAACAGAAAAAGAAATTATGGAATCGATTCCATTCACAATAGCAACAAAAACTGTAATATCTTAATTAGGAATAAACCTAACCAAAGAGGTAAAGGATCTATACTCTAGAAACTGCAGAACACTTATGAAAGAAATTGAGGAAGACACAAAAAGATGGAAAAACATTCCATGCTCATGGATTGGAAGAATAAACATTGTTAAAATGTCTATCCTGCCCAGAGCAATTTACACTTTCAATGCCATCCCTATTAAAATACCATTGGCATTTTTCAAAGAGCTGGAACAAACAATCCTAAAATGTGTATGGAACCAGAAAAGACCTCAAAACGCTAAGGGAATGATGAAAAAGAAAAACAAAGCTGGGGGCATCACGTTGCCTGACTTCAAGCTATATTACAAAGCTGTGATCACCAAGACAGCATGGTATTGGCACAAAAACAGACACACAGACCAATGAAACAGAATAGAGACTCCAGAAATGGACCCTCAACGCTGTGGTCAACTAATCTTTGACAAGTCAGGAAAAAATAGTCAATGGAAAAAAGCCAGTCTCTTCAATCAATGGTGCTGGAAAAACTGGACAGCTACATATAGAAGAATGAAACTGGACCATTCCCTTACACCATACACAAAGAGAAACTCAAAATGGATGAAAGATCTCAATGCAGGACAGGAATCCATCAAAATCCTAGAGGAGAACATAGACAGTAACCTCTTCAACATCAACCACAGTACTTCTTTCAAGACACAGCTCCAAAGGCAAGGGAAACAAAAGCAAAAATGGACTTTTGGGACTTCATCAAGATAAAAAGCTTCTGCACAGCAAAGGAGAGAGACAATAAAGCTAAGAGGCAGCCCACAGAATTGGAGACGATATTTGCAAATGACATTACAGATAAAGGGCTGATATCCAAGATATACAAAGAAGCTCTCAAACTCAACACTCAAAAAACAAACAATCCAGTCAAAAAATGGGCAGAAGACATGAACAGACACTTCTCCAAAGAAGACATATGAATGGCAAACAGACACATGAAAAAATCCTCAACATCACTAGTCATCAGGGAAATACCAATCAAAAACACAGTGCGATACCACCGTACACCAATAAGAATGGCAAAAGTAAACAACAAATGTTGGCGAGGATGTGGAAAAAGGGGAACTCTCTTACACTGTTGGTGGGAATGCAAGCTGGTACAGCCACTGTGGAAAACGGTATGGAGGTTCCTCAAGATGATGTTAAAAATAGAGCTACCCTATGACCCAGCAACTATACTACTAGGTATTTACCCCAAAGATACAGATGTAGTGAAAAGATGGGGCACATGCACCCCAATGTTCATAGCAGCAATGTCCACACTAGCCAAACTGGAAGGAGCTGAGATGCTCTTCAACAGATAAATGGATAAAGAAGATGTGGTACACATATACAATGAAATATTATTCAGCCATCAGAAAGGATGACTACCCACCATTTGCACTGACATAGATGGAACTGGAGGGGATTATGCTAAGTGAAGTCAAGCAGATAAAAACAATTATCATATCGCTTCACTCATATATGGAACATAAGCAATAGCACGGAGGACCACAGGGGAAGGGAGGAAAGTCTGAAGGGGGAGAAATCAGGGAGGAGGGGGCTGGGGGAGGAAGTAACAGGGTGATGGGTATTAACGAGGGCATGTGTTGAGATGAGCACTGGGTGTTGTACATAACTAATGAATCACTCAACACTACATCAAAAACTAATGATGTACTATACAGTGGCTAACTGAACATAATAAAAAAAGAAAACTAAGTAAATGATAAACAAGTAGGCATATGAGATGATAAAGTATACACTTTGGTTCACCAGGTAAAAAGATTTACCTTGCTAAAATAATGTAAACAATATTTAGTCAAATACTATAATAGTTATAAGAGGAGGGAAAAGAAACATTTAGGTAAAAAGCAGTGAACAGATATCTAAAACTAATAAATCAAGAAATAACAGTACTTTAGAATTATGGAAATAAAGTCAGAAACAATAAAAGAGTAAAAAGTGGCACTAATGTGATTAGGAGCTGGGGAGAAAGAGGGCAGAAAAGCGGTTTAAGACCCCCCTTTTTTCCAAGTTTTAAATTTTAATTACTTAACACAAAGTGTAATATTAGTTTCCGGGTCCAGAATTCAGTGATTCATCACTTACATGCAATACCCAGTGCTCATCACAAGTGCTCTCCTTAATGCCCATCACCTATTTAACCCATCCCCCTGCCCTATGTCATAAGCCCCCTTTCTAAAAGATTTTATTTATCTGAGAGACAGAATGCATAAGCCGGGGTGGGGGAAGGAGAGAGGCACAAGCAGACTCCCTGCTGAGCACAGAGTCCAACACAGGGCTTGATCCCAGGACCCTGAAATCATGACCTGAACCAAAGAAGTTAGACACTCAACCAACTAAGCCACCCAGGCGCCCCTGTCATAAGCCCTTTTAACTTTAACTCTGCATCTGCTGCTCTGATTAAAAAAGAATTCAAAATCTTTCTGCTTACTGTTTAAAGTATGTACTGGAAGGAACAAGAATGAATAGAGGAGGCTGTTGAACAGTCTAGGGTAGAGCTGGCAGTGGTGTGGTCTACTGGGGTAGTAGCGATGGTAGAGCAGAAAGATGTGAAAAGTCTCAAGATCTATCCAGGAGGCAAAATGAACACTTTCAGGTGGTATGAGATGAGGAGGTGAGGACAGTGGTGCGAAGGATGAATGACGCCCAAGTTATCTGGTAGGTTTATCTGGGATGGTGGTGCCTTTTACTACTGTGGAGACTTCTGAGGGACAGAGTGCAGAGAAGTACAGAGATTTCAGAAGCAATAGCATGAGCTCAGTTTTGAACATACTTAATTTGAAACTTCTGTGGAAAGAAATTGTTTTGTTATTAAACATAATGAGCAAATGATGGTTTTCTACAAGAAAATGAAAGAAGAATGGAGGGTCTCAACTAAGATGGAGTAATAGGAACTTGATTTACCTTCCTGCTTTATTCAAACAGTAAGAAGGAAAAAGAAGCGCTTTGCAGCCATCAGACAATAAAGAGCATAGGAAAGAGGAAAAAAAACCCAGGATGAGTCCTTGCAGTACACCAGCTTGCTCTGTAGCAGTAATTCAGGGCAGGGAGGGGGCATACACAGGCAGGTCTTACTGAAATGAGAGAGTTGAGATGGAATTCAGGGAGGCCAAAATGCATGTAATTTGTGAGTCAGAATACTAGTGAAAAGGGAAAACCACTGAGAGAGCACTGGAAAGCTGCAGTTATCCACTGAAGTCTGTCTGAATACTGATCAGTGTATTTATATGGGGGAAAGGCCTCCTGATACACAAGGTATTGGAAAGAATCCTCAGAAGGAAATAAGCTAATGGTGGCTCTGGACCTACCCTAACAAAGCTTAAAAGCAAGTATCAAAGGACCCAACTGATCCCAAGTAATTTAACTATTGACCGGGGGGGGGGGGGGGGGGGGGAAGCCAACACTACTTAAAAGGGACACAAAATATCTAGCCACCAAAAACGTAAAATTAATAAAGCCTGGCATTTGATCAAACATTACCAGATATAAAAGAGGCAGGAAAATACAACCCATTACCAGCATTAAAGGGAAAAAACAAAGTAAATGAAGCAAAAGTAACGATCTATGATGACAGAATCAGTAATCAAAGATACTAAAATAACTACTAGAAACATATTCTATGTATTTAATAGAGTAGAGGAAAGCATAAACATAATGAGAAAAATGAAAGATTTATAGATTTTTTAAAGGCCAAAGTCAAACTTCTGGTAATGAAAAATACATCTGAAATGAAAACTACACTGGATGGGACTGACAGCAGATTAGCAGGATATCAATGAATGTGCATACAAAAATGGACATTCTCCAAAATGAAACAGAGAATGAAGACTGAAAAAAAGGAAAAGAGCAAACAATAATAAATCTAACATACATAAAACTGGAGTCCCTCAAAGGCCGGGAGTTGTGGGAAGGGACACTAAAAATTATTTGAAGAAATGATAAACTATCCAAGTTTGGGGCACCCCGGGTGGCTCAGTCAGTGAAGCATCCAACTCTTGATCTCAGCTCAGGTCTTGATCTCAGGGTTGGGAGTTCAAGCACCTTGTCAGGCTCCACATTGGATATGGAGCCTACTAAAAAAACAAAACATTAAACTACCCAAGTTTGATGAAAACCATAAACCCACAGATCTAAGAAATGCAATGAACCTAGAACAGAATAAACCTAAAGAAAACTATGCCAGGGGCGCCTGGGTCTCTCAGGCTTGGTTAAGCGTCTGCCTTCAGCTCAGGTCATAATCCCGGGGTCCTGGAATTGAGCCCTGCGTCAGGCTCCTTGCTCAGCAGCAGCCTGCTTCTCCCTCTCCCTGCCAATCCCTCTTGCTTGTGCTTGCACTCACTCTCTCTTTCTCAAAGCAATAAAATCTTAAAAAAAAAAAAAAAAAAAAAAAACTGTGCCAAGACCATCAGAATTAAATTGTTAAAAAAACAGAATAAATTCCTGAAAGACTAACAGAAAAGACACACAGAAGCATAAATAAAAGAATAATAACAGACTTCTCTGAAACTTCATGAACCAGAACACAACAGAAAGACATGTAAAAACTACTGGAGGGGGAAAAAAAATCTAGGATTCTTTACCCAGCTGCAATATCTTGTAAAAATGAAGGCAAAAATCGAGACTTCTATAGACAGACAAAAGGTGAAAAACATCACCAGCATACTTGAACTATAAAAAAATTATATGAAGTTTTTCAGATAGAAGAAAAAGGATACGAAATGAAAAGTATTCTCACAAAGACCACTGAAAAATGGTAAATGTGTGGGCAATTAAAAAGACCATTTTCCTGGGGTGGCTGGATGGCTCAGTCAGTTGAGCATCCAACTCTTGGTTTTGGCTCAAGTCATGATTTTAGGGTCATGGGATTGAGCCCCAAGTCAGGGCTCTGCGCTCAGCACAGGGTCAACTTGAGATTCTTTCCCTCTCCCCCTGCTTACACACACACACACACACTTCTCTCTCAAACAAAATCTTAAAAAAACCCACATTTTCCTTACTTTCTACTACTTTTAAAACACAGTTATTGTTTCACAGGAAAATAACAGTTTGTGACTTAGTATTAGTATATTTTTATTATGTGAATTATGTGAAAGTAAATTATGTGAAAGTAAGAATTATGTGAAAGTAATTATGTGAAAGTAAAATTTTTTGAAATTATGTGAAATTATGTGAAAGTAAAATATATGATAACAGCAAAAAGGACAGGAAAGGGGAAACAGAACTTACTATTTTAAGATTGCTATGTGCATATAGTGCTATACTATTTATTCACTGTGATTAAGTTAGTCATATACTATAAACCCTACAGCAAGTATTAAAAGGCAAAAAAAAAAAAGTCAGTAAAATCTCCTTAAGTCATGGGTAGAAATAAATATAAATTTAACAAACAAACCCCCCCATCAAAAAACAAATAGAACACGTAGAAATTTAAAAATAATCTATCGTAAACAAAACAAATACAGAGATGGTAGACTTAAGCCAACCACAGTGATAATCACATTAAATATAAATGATCTGAACAGTTTATAAAAGGGCAGGGATTGTCAGAATCAATAAAAAAGCAAGTTCTAGCTCTGTTGTTACAAGACATCTAATTTAAAGACATAAATTAAAAGAAACAGGATAAAAAATATACTAATATCAACCAAAAGATAGCTGCAACACTTTTTAAATATCAACAAGGTATATTTCAAAGCTAATATTATCAGAAATACAGAAGGTCATTTTATAATGTTAACAGAGAAAACTCATCAAGAGGACCTAACAATTTTAAATGTGTGCACATACTAATAAGAATACTTCGACAAAACTGACAGATGTGAAAGGAGCAAGAACAAACCCGTGAGTATAGCTGAAGATTTCAACATCCCTTTTTTCCAACCAACTTTACCTGTCATTTATAAAGCATCCCCACCCAATGATAATACAATATACATTCTTTCCACATGTACACAGAAAGTTTTCTGTTTGGGGATAAGCCTTACCTGATCATGATATGTTTTTTTTTTTTTTAAGATTTTTTATTTATTTATTCGACAGAGATAGAGACAGCCAGCAAGAGAGGGAACACAGGCAGGGGGAGTGGGAGAGGAAGAAGCAGGCTCATAGCAAAAGAGCCTGATGTGGGGCTCGATCCCATAACGCCGGGATCACGCCCTGAGCCGAAGGCAGACGCTTAACCGCTGTGCCACCCAGGCGCCCCCTGATCATGATATGTTAATCTTTTTTATATATTACTGGAACCAATTTAAAATTTTGTTAATGATTTTTGTGTCCATGAATAAAAACCATAAAAGATATCATAAACTTGTCTTTATCAAAATTAAAATTTCTGTTCCTCAAAAAACTTTAAAAATTAAAAAGTAAACCACAGACAGTGAAAAAGTGTTTGCAAAATATAAATCCAATAAATTTTCCATATCCAGAATATCTAAAAAGTGCTTACAATTCAGCAAGATGACAACCTAATTTTTTTCTTTTAAAAAGGGGAGGCAAAGGATTTAAACAGATAGTTTACCACAAAACATATGGGTAATCATGTGAAAAGATCCTCAACATCACTAGTCTTTACAGTAATACAAAATGAAGCCTCAAAGCAGCAATTACCCCACATCCACTAGAACAGCTAAAACTAGAAAATGCTGCTAGAAATTTTAAGTGATTCATTACTTTTTCATCTTTATAGAAAAAGTAATCATTATTATTACTCCTAAAACAAACCTTTTGCATTAGAATTTTTATGTACAACTTAGGCAATGAAAATGAAATTAAACAAATTTTAAAAAATGCTTTTAAATGTAACTGAGTTTGAGATAATCAGACTTCTGTTCCATTACTACTGTGTGCTTCTCTGTGCCTACCAGAGATCCTTACAAGAATAGAAAGGAAAAAGTATGAATGAAATGAAAGTGTAACTGCAAACCTCATTTAACCACTACATAAAAGCATGTTAAGAGTTAAATTTTAAAAGAAAACCAACTAAATAAAAAACTTGAAAGCCAATCTGCCAAAATTCACATGAGAAATAGACAATCTGAATAGACCTGTATCTATTAAGGAAATTCAATCAATAATTAATAACCTTCCAAAACAGAAAGCACTAGGGCCAGACTGGTTTACTGGTGAGTTCTACCAAACACTGTTTTTCTGGCTGTATTGAGATACTGACACATATCACTGTCTACATTTAAGGTGTACAGCATAACAACTTGACCTATGTATACTGTGAAATGATCACAATAAGTTAACATCCACCATCTCATATAGGTACGTACACACACACACACACACACTCCTCGTGACTCAAACTCTTAACTTTCAAATATATCACCAGCATTAACTATTGCCTTCATGTCATACACCACATCCCCAGTACTTACTTCTCTTATAACTGAAATGTATACCTTTGACCACTTTCATCCAATTCCTCCCGTTCCCCAACTCCTGCCTCTGGTAACCACAAATATGATCTCTCTTTCTACGAATTTGCTTTTTCGCTTGTTTTGGGTTCCACATATAAGCGAGATTATACAGTATTTGTCTTTCTCTGACTTTATTTCACTTAGCATAATGCCTTCAAGATCCATCAATGTTGTCACAAATGGCAGGATTTCCTCCTTTTTTATGGCTGAATAATATCTGTGTTTGTGTATCATAACTTTTTTTTTATCCATTCATCTGTCAATGAATACTTACACTGTTTCCTTGTCTTGGCCATTGCAAATAATGCTGCTATGAACATGGGGGTGCAGATATCTCTTCATGATTGTGGTTTCATTTCCTTCAGTTATATTCCAGAAGTACAATTGCTGGGCTGTATGGTAGTTCAATTTCTAATTTTCTGAGGAACTTCCATACTGTTTCCATAGTGGCTGGGTTCCCTCTTCTCCATACCCTTGCCAGCAGTTATCTGTCTTTTTGACAACAGCCACTCTAACAGGTATGAGATGACACTGCATTGTGGTTTTGGTTTGTACGTCTCCAATAATTAGTGATATCAAACACTTTTTCATGTATCTGTTGACCATTTGTATATCTTCTTTGGGAAAATGTCTATTCAGGTCCTTTACCCATTTTTAATTGGATTATGGGTTTTTGGGGGGTACTTTTTTTTTTTTTTTTTTTGCTATTGAGTTGTATGGGGTCTTTCTATAATTTAGATATTAATCCCTTCTCCGTTATGATTTATAAACACTTTTTCCTATTCAGGAAGTTTTCATTTTGTTGACTGTTCCTTTTGCCGTGCAGAAATTTTTTGGTCTGATATAATCCTACTTATTTATTTTTAATTGTGCTTTACGTGTTATATCCAAAAATCACTGCCAGGACCCATGTCAAGGAGCTTTTTTCCTATCTACCAAACTTTTAAGAAAGAAATTATATTAATCCTCTACAATCTCTTTTGGAAGATAAAAGTGGAGGGAATATTTCCTAATTCATTCTATGAGGCCAGCATTACTCTAATACCAAAATCGATGGTACCAAAAGAAAACTACAGACCAGGATCTATGCAAAAATCTTCAACAAAATATTAGCAAATAGATTCCAACAATGCATAAAAAGAATTACGCACTGTGACCAGGTGGGATTTTTGCCAACTATACAAAAGGTGGTTCAACATCCAAAAATCAACATAATCCATATCTTATCAAAAGACTAAAAAAAAAAGACTAAAGAAACCTCAAATGATCATATCAAAAGATGTAAATAAAAGCATGACAAAATCCAAAACTCATTCATGATTAAAAACTCAGTAAGCTATCATTCTCAACTTGATAAAGAATACCCTTTAGTAAAGGACATACTTAATGATGATAAGCTTGAAGCTTTCCCACTAAGATCAAAAACAAGGCAAGGATGTCCTCTCTTACCACTGCCTTGTAACATCTTACTGAAAGTACTAGCTAATGCAGTAAGAAAAGCAAGTAAAAGCTACACAGATTGGGAATGAAGAAGACTATCTTTATTCACAGATATGATCATTTCTATAGAAAATCCAGAAGAATCAACAAAAACTTCCCAAACAAGTAATTACAGAAAGGTTACAGGATACATGGTAAATTTACAAAAGTAAATCACTTTCCAATATACCAGCAATAAACAAGTGGAATTTGAAATATAAAACACAATACTACTTCCATTAACACACAAAAAATACTTATATATAAATCTAACAAAATATGTACAAGATCTAAACGAGGAAAATGATAAAACTGTGATGAAATAAATAAATAAATAAAGAGATGTTCCACGTTCGTGGATATGAATATTCAATATTGTTAAGATGTCAGTTCTTCTCAATTTGATCTACAGATTCGATGTAGTCAAAATCCCAGCAAGTTATTTTATGGACACCAACAACTGATTCTAAAGTTTATATGAAAAGGAAAAAGACCCAGAATAGCCAACATCATATTGAAGGAGAAAAAGCTGACGGACTGATGCTACATAACCTTGAGACTTACTACAAAGCTATCACAATCAAGACAGGTTACTACCGGCAAGAAAAACAGCAAACAGATCAATGGAACAGAATGTACTCCCCAGAAATAGACCAATGTAACTACAGTCAACTGATCTTTGACAAAAGAACAAAGGCAATACGACGGAGAAAAGATAATTTTTCAATATATGATGCTAAAACAACCGGACATCCCCATGTAAAAAAAAGAATCTAGACCCAGACCTTACACGCTTCACAAAGATTAACTCAAAATGGATCACAGTCCTAAATTTAAAACACAAAACTATAAAACCCCTAGATAACACAGGGAAAAAATCCAGATGATCTTGGGTTTAGTGACATTTTAGATATGACAACAAAGATGTGATCCACAAAAGAAATAACTGATAGGCTAGACTTCATTAAAATTAAAATTTTCTGCTCTCTGAAAGGAACTATCAGAAAATGAAAAGACAAGCCAGAGACTAGCATAAAATATTAGCTAAAGGAGTATCTAATAAAGTACTGTTTTCCAAAATATATACAAAGAACTCTTAAAATTCAACAGTAAGAAAACAAACAACCTGGTTAAAAAATAGGCCAAAAAGGACACCTGGATGGCTCAGAAGGTTAATAAGCATCTGACTCTTGTTCTCAGCTCAGGTCTTGACCTCAGTGTCATAAGTTCAAGCCCTGCATTGGGCTCCGCATTGGGTATTGGAGCCTACTTTTAAAAAAAAAAGGCCAAAGACCTTAATAGACACCTCGTCAAAGAAAATGTACAGATGGCAAATGAGCATATGAAAAGATGCTTCACATCCTATGTCATCAGGGAAATGCAAATTAAAATAACAATGAAATGTCACTGCCCATTTATTAGAATGGCCACAATCCAGAACACTGACACTGCCAAATGCTGACGAGAACTCAGGGCAACAAGAACTCTCATTCATTGCTGGTATGAATGCAAAATGGCACAGCTACTTTGGACGACAGTTTGGTGGTTTCTTAAACTAAACATATTTTTACCATATGACCCAACAATCACACTCCTTAGTATTTATCTAAAGGAGTTGAAACATATGCCTATACAAAAGCCTCCACACAGATGTTTATAGCAGCTTTATTTGTAACTGCAAAACTTGGAAAAAACTAAGATACCCTTCTGTAGGTATGTAGGATGAACTGTGGTACATCCAGACAATGGGATATTATTCAGTGCTAAAGTGAAAGGAGCTATCAAGCCATGAGAAAACATGAAGGAAACTTAAGTGCATATTACTATGCAAAAGAAGCAATCTGAAGAGACTTCATACTGTATGACTCCAATTGTAGGATATTCTGGAAAAGCCAAAACTATGGAGACAGTAAAGAAATTAGTGGTTGCCAGGGATTAGGGGAGAGGGAAGGATGAAGAGGCAGAGCACAGAAGATTTTTAGGGCAGTGAAACTGCTGTCTATGATACTATACTGATGGATACATGTCATCATGCATTTGTACAAACCCACAGACTGTACAACACCAAGAGTGAATCCTGATGTAAGCCAGGAACTCGAGATGATAATGATGTGTTAGTGTAGGTTTATCAACTGTACCACTTCGGTGTGGCATTTTGATACGGGGGAGGTTGTACATGTGTGAGGATAGGGAATAAATGGGAACTCTCTATACTTTCTGTTCAATTTTGTTGTGAACCTGAAACTGCTCTAAAAAAAAAAAAGTTTATAAAAAAAAAAAAGAAAAAAAAAAAAAAGAAAACCAAAACAGATAAATGATACAAATGGTAAGTCAAAAAAAGAAAAACCTTGGATGACTAACAGAGATAAAGAAACATACTTAACTTCATAAACTAAAATGAAATACTATATTTTTCACTCAAAGAAGTAGACACTAAAAACTGACAATATTCAAATGTTAGCGATGATTTGGGACAATGGGTTTTCATACGTTGCTGGGTGTAAAGGAAATTGATACAGCAGTCCTCCCTTACCCACGATTTCATTTTCCATGGTTTCAGTTAATGGTGGTCTGGAAGCAAATGATCCTTCTGATGTATCATCAGAAGGTCAGCCTAATGCTGTGTCACATGCCTACATCCTTCACCTCACTTCATCTCATCATGTAGGCATTTTATCATCTCACATCATTACAAGAAAAATAAGGAAGGGTGAGTCAGTACAATAGGATATTTTGAGGGACAGACCACATTCACATTACTTTTAATACAGTATATTGTTATAACTGATCTATTTTATTGTTAATCTCTTACTGTGTCTGATTTATAAATTAAACTTTATCATAGGTATGTATGTATAAGAAAAAAATATACTACATATCGGGGTACTATCTGTGGTTTCAGGCATCTACTCGGGGTCTTGGAACACATCCCTCACAGACGAGTGGGGACTACTATATAACCACTTGAGAAACTCCTGCATACAAATACAAGACTGCAAAAAACAAAACAAAACAGAAAACCAAATCCAGAGAGTAATGGCAGTAACATATTGTTTATGGACATATAAACACACATACATGGAGAAATGCATGTACATATGTGTTAATAATGTATTTTTAAAAATACTAGAAGGATACACACTAACTTAGGACAGTGTGAAGGGAGATAAAAGAATGTGACTCGAACTTTACCTCTATTATTGTGACTTAAAAAAAAAAATTTTGCAAAATGGCAAAATATCAGTTATTAATTCTAAGATAACAAATTAGGTAATTTTTATATAATTCCTTATACTTTTCTGTATTTTAATTTTTTTCCTAAAATTCCATTAAACATAAAAAACATTGTAATTTCAGTCAGTACATCAAAATAATAATGTCCTACACCTCCTCTAAATCTATGATATAACAGAATTATATACTAGTGATAATGACAATAGTTCACATTTTCTCTGATGGCTGAATACTTCCTGTCATATGACATAACTGGGTCAGCCAAAAGTAATCCACATTTCATTTCAGAAAGCATAAACAGAATTACTACAAGAGTGTTCAAGTTATAGACTGCTTAAGGAAGACAACACTCACGGTCATTTCCTTAAGGGCTGTGTCAGGCCTTCAGTGAAGGAAGTGACACAATGCGCCTGAATCACTGAAACCAAATAGTGACTTATGTGAAGGAAACACTGCAAAACTTACATCCTGAAAATAATGATTTTTTCTTTTCCTTCCCAAGAAATAAAAATTAAGTCATCAGAATGAAGTATTACATAATACATACCTGACACACTTCTAGTAAGGAAAGAATCTGTATTAGGTTCCTCCTGCTCCATCTGTTCTCAATATTTCTTTATCTTAAAGCAGTAAAAAACCTTTCAAGAATAAAGTGAAAAACGGACACATACAAACATACATGCTCACCCCAAACTACTCTTTGAAATAAGCTGTTAATTATCAGTCATGTATACGTCACACCACTAACACTTTCATAAAGAATTTCATACTTACTGAAAGTCTTACAGATGTCAGAAACAGCTTTGAAGACTCTATCGGAGAAATTCACTTTCACCTTCACATACTTCATGTTGGGAAGCTGCAGGCGGAGCAGCTTGTGCTGGGGGGTGAACTGCAGCTTAGCATCTGCCTGAATGCCGTACTTATCCAAGGTCCAATGTGTTTTAAGAAGCCAAGTTCTCTTTTTTTCCCACCAGAGAGCATGGTCAGACCAATCCTTTTTTACATCTATAAAAAAACAAGCAATAAACAAAACACTTAAAAATCACTAACATTACACCTTGAGAGAAATTATAAGAAGAAAACCAAATTGGGTATTTAATACATGCAACTAATTAAATACTAAGTGTCTTTTATGTGATAGGTACGAAAGAAATCCTAAAGAGCTGAGAAAACACTCTGTGCCCTTGAAAGCCCATACCTAGGTAGCTGAGGCGGAATACACAGTGTAACTAATAATGCTTCATCAGGTACAACAGGACACAGGGATGAAGAGGGAATACACTGTAGTCACTCAGAGAACAAAGAGAACCCTGGGGACTAGACTAGGAAAAAATAATGAAGTGGAGTTGGTAAATTCTAAGCCCAGCCTTGAGGAAAGGACAATATTCTTTTTTTTTTTTTTTTAAGATTTTATTTATTTATTTAGCAGAGCAAAAGACAGCCAGCGAGAGAGGGAACACAAGCAGGGGGAGCGGGAGAGGAAGAAGCAGGCTCCCAGCGGAGGAGCCTGATGTGGGACTCGATCCCAGAACGCTGGGATCACGCCCTGAGCCTAAGCCAGACGCTTAACGAATGCGCCACCCAGGCACCCCAATATTCTGATAAAGCCGGTGAGAAGGCTGAGGTTTGTGTATGAGGCTGCAGATGCACACTGAGGTGTGTAAGGAGTAGTGAAGAGTGAGATGGGGAATCCAAGCAAACAAAAACGAATATCCTAGGTGAAGGCATGGAAAAAAATATCCATGAGTAAGAGAAAATAAAAAAACAAAAGCACTACATCCCAACTATACAAGCTGTCCCAAATACATTTCGAGAAAAGTAACTTACAAGTTACATTGACCCAACTTTTCCCCAACATATTTTGATACAAGTATAACAGAAAACATTAATATCTGTTAAACTATTTAACAGCCTTATGCAATTAAATTAGATGAAACCAAATAGAAGAATAAACACAAGATTTGGCTTCCCTCAATAAAGCAGATAACAATAAACTTGCAAAATAAAATCCAACTTCAGCTAGTTTTTAAATTAGCAATAAAAGACTTTTTAGATAATTATGCGTTAAACTAAGAACCAAAAAAGGGGGACATGATATTTCAAAAAAAAAGAATAGGCCAGGCACCCAGATGGCTCAACTGGATGAGTGACGAACTCTTGGTTTCGGCTCAGGTCGTGAACTCAGGGTCCTGGGATTGAGCCCAGAATGGGACTCTGAGTCTTTTCCAGGATTCTCCCTCCCTCTGCCCCTCCACCGACCCTCCTGTGCACACATTCTCTCAAATAAATAAGTCTTTAAAACAAAAACAAAAAGAATAGCCAAACAAAGCCTTCCAGGAAAAAAAAAATCCTGGAAAATAGCATTCTTGCAAAAAAAAAAAAAACTATTATCATGATCCTGATAAAAAGCTCATTTTAATACAGATTTAAAAAGCGCTGGTAGGGGCGCCTGGGTGGCACAGCGGTTAAGCGTCTGCCTTCGGCTCAGGGCGTGATCCCGGCGTTATGGGATCGAGCCCCACATCAGGCTCCTCTGCTAGGAGCCTGCTTCTTCCTCTCCCACTCCCCCTGCTTGTGTTCCCTCTCTCGCTGGCTGTCTCTATCTCTGTCAAATAAATAAATAAAATCTTAAAAAAAAAAAAGCGCTGGTAAACTTTAAAAAAAATGAACTTCAAAGCACAGACTAATATGGATTTTTTTTTTTAACACAACTTGTATACCTGAAAGCCTCACAGACAGAGTAAAAAATAAAATTTTCACATTGATTATGTGCCTAGAAACACTTTCTCTAATGGTGAAACTTACATGATTGACTTCTCATTGTGGAAGAAACACATCACAAGTGGTTTATAAAAACACTTTCAACTCCCCAGATGTTAAAAAAAATTAATCAGTAAGTACTTCATTTTTTAAAAAAAAGATTTTATTTATTTGAGAGAGAGAGAGAAAAAGAGAGAGAGAGCGCACAAGCAGAAGGAGCTGCAGGCAGAGGGAGAAGCAGGCTCCCCACTGAGCAAGGAGCCAGATGTGGGACTCACTCCCAGGACCCTGGGATCACGACCTGAGCCTAAGGCAGACACTTAACTGACTGAGTCACCCAGGCGTCCCAAATCAGGAAGTAGTTTTAATGGGAGAACTGTAGTTACCTGTGATTACATTGCCATTTTGAAATTTTATTATTTGTTAACCACTTCCTTGGTTAAAAGTTGCTCCCAAGGCCATTAAATTCCTACTACTTTCTGGATGTCATGCATGTAGCTGGCCACCCTTCACTCAGGCAGAGCAAACTCACAAAGCCCCAAATGTTTGTATCAGGACTTTTACAGACTTCGTGGGCCCCTGACAAATGAAAATCTCAACTTTACATCAATTAGACTTCAAACTCTAACCTCAGAAACAGGTACCTCCCCTGATCTTCCTCTTTAAAAATCTGACTCTCCTCATCAATTCCACCTCCCTTTCTCACAACAAAGGAGAACCCACCTGCATCTAGCAAGAATAAACAGGGCTGTGTTATGTTTCAAAATCATCACTGATAATTTTGAAGAACTGCAGAGGCACAGGTGTGCAAATTGAGAGTGAAACTGAGAGACTATGTAAGAAGTTAATGTGGAGGCAGAAATGATGAAAGTCTGAGTTGCAGTGGCTAGGCAGTGAGAAATAAGGAATACAGAAAACTTTTCCTAAGTATTTTGTTATAGCAGGGAGCACAAAAATGGATGGCAGATGGACAGAAAGGGGAAGGAAAGTCCAAGGAGTATTTTTAGTTTTGTTTTCAAGAAGAGAAAGTTATTATATCATTTTTTTAAGAATTACATCTTTTTAAAAAAAGATTAGAGAGAGAGAGAGAGAGCATGAGTGGGGGTGAGGCAGAGTGGGAGAGAGAGGGGAAGCAGACTCCCCACTGAGCGGGGAGCCCCATTCAGGGCTCGATCCCAGAAACTTAAGCCAAAACCAAGAGTTGGACACTTAACTGACTGACCCACCCAGGCGCCCCTACAGTATCACTTCTTTAAGTAGGCTCCATGCCCAGCCTGAACTCACGACCCTGATACCAAGACCTCAGCCGAGATTAAGTCAGATGCTTAACCAGCTGAGCTACCCAGGTGCCCCTATAATATCATTTCGAGTTACTGAAATGATCCTATAAAGCTCAAAACACATTTACAGTTATTATCATTCTTTAATTTGCTCTTCAGCAGAGTCGTTGTGTCGGTTTCACTTCAAAACTTTTTAGAGACTTGACTGAGCTCTCAAATACACAAAACGATGTTTTCTCACCTTCTAGGAAATCTTCCTTTGGTACTGGCTTTGTATGGTACTATGTATCCTACTTTGAAACTAATAATGTCTACACAACTCGCTTCACCCAGGATATTATAAGAACATAGCTGTTCTATTCAGAAGCAGCAAAACCACATCCAAGGAAACAGTCAGAAAAACTAAGAGGCAGCCCACGGAATGGGAGAATATATTTGCAAATGACACTACAGATAAAGGACTGGTATCCAAGATCTACAAAGAACTTCTCAAACTCAATACACAAGAAACAAATAAACAAATCAAAAAATGGGCAGAAGATATGAACAGACACTTTTCCAATGAAGACATACAAATGGCTAACAGACACATGAAAAAATGTCCAAAATCATTAGCCATCAAGGAAATTCAAATCAAAACCACACTGAGATACCACCTTATGCCAGTTAGAATGGCAAAAATAGACAAGGCAAGAAACAACAATTGTTGGAGAGGATGTGGAGAAAGGGGATCCCTCGTACATTGTTGGTGGGAATGCAAGTTGGTACAGCCACTCTGGAAAACCGTGTGGAGGTCCCTTAAAAAGTTAAAAATTGAGCTACCCTATGATCCAGCCATTGCACTACTGGGTATTTACCCCAAAGATACAGACGTAGTGAAGAGAAGGGCCATATGCACCCCAATGTTCATAGCAGCAATGTCCACAATAGCTAAATCGTGGAAGGAGCCGAGATGCCCTGCAACAGATGACTGGATTAAGAAGTTGTGGTCCACATATACAATGGAATATTACTCAGCAATCAGAAAGAATGAGTTCTCAACATTTGCTACAACATGGACGGCACTGGAGGAGATAATGCTTAGTGAAATAAGTCAAGCAGAGAAAGACAACTATCATATGATTTCTCTCATCTATGGAACATAAGAACTAGAATGATCAGTAGGGGAAGAAAGGGATAAAGAAAGGGGGGTAATCAGAAGGGGGAATGAAACATGAGAGACTATGGACTATGAGAAACAAACTGAGGACTTCAGAGGGGAGGAGGGAAAAAAAAAGAAGCAGCAAAACCAAATGCTATACATTGATTAAATCCTGAGAAAATTGATGCTGTATCAATTGAGAATCATTCACCGAGGCAAGCATTAAGAGCCAACTTGTACATCAAAAATACTTAACAAGTTTTGTGTGTGTGTGTGTGTGTGTGTGTGTGTGTGTGTAAAGCAGTATATCTTAATGCAGTAACTCTTGAAAGTACTTAAGTTACCTAGTTTGCTACAGTGCAGCTTGTCTCTACAGTGGTTACCCGCAACGGTAACTGGCATAAACACAATGTGCATAAGAGTAGATTGCAGATATCAACATATGTATTTACATATTCCTCCAAATAAAGTCTGAATAGAAGCATAAAAACTTTGATTTTAAAACTAAAAGGATCATCTATAAAATACTTATGAATAATGAAAAGCGAAAGAAAATGCTATTGATTTGTTTTTTTGTTTTTTTTTTAAAGATTTTATTTATTTATTCGACAGAGATAGAGACAGCCAGCGAGAGAGGGAACACAAGCAGGGGGAGTGGGAGAGGAAGAAGCAGGCTCATAGCGGAGGAGCCTGATGTGGGGCTCGATCCCATAACGCCGGGATCAGGCCCTGAGCCGAAGGCAGACGCTTAACCGCTGTGCCACCCAGGCGCCCCGAAAATGCTATTGATTTGTAAAAAAATGGTTTATTTTTCTTGTGTGGTGTTAGGATTTATAAAGGAACAGTTATTGAAGATCCCTATATTTGCATAATTGAAAAGTTTGGAACTTTCCATGTATTTAACTCCCCTCCATATCAAAATCTGAGCCCTGCACCATGTTCTAATAAACAAACATTTCTAATTTTTTAGAATGGCAGCCTTGGTGTTTCAATCATAGCATTAAACAACCGAATGCAACACACACATACTCTCACACATAAGAATCAGCAGCCGGTGCCTGGGTGGCTCAGTCAATTAAGCGACTGACTCTAGATTTCAGCTCAGGTCATAATTTCAGGGTCGTTAGACTGAGCCCGATGTCAGGCTCTGCACTGGGTGTGGAGCCTGCTTAATATAGCTTGATTCTCGCTCTCCCTACCTGGCCCCCCACTCAAAAAAAAAAAAAAAAATCATCATCAGCCTGGCACTTACCATGGTAGAAGTTAGCAAGCATCACCACAAAAGGGAATTGTTTCATCAGTATTATAAAACCATTCAAGGGGTAGATCGTGCTCAATACGTTCTAATAGTCAGTTTGTCCAATGTTAAGATTTCGGTTATGCTCCAGTATAGTGTACCCACCTTCTTGTTTTTGGTACACTGTGACTTTAAAATTTTGTATCTAGATTTTAAGAAGCAACATACCATAAATACAAACCTTCTCAGAACAAAAACCTAAGGGGGAAAATGTACTACTATAAAGTCATGGTTTTCTTTCTTGGGGGAGAAAAGAAGACATTTCTTTACTTACTCATAAATTTAGCCCTTTTAGTAACTTTTTAGAAGTCAAGAACTATTTAGATTATGGTTTCATATACCCAATAAAAGTCATCTATAATAAATTTTAGTAATATGTGTTAATTTTTCAAAACATTTTGCCAGCACTGAGTAATGTATAGAATTGCTGAATCACTATATTGTACACCTGAAATTAATGTAACACTGTATGTTAATTATACTGGAATTTATAAATAAATTAACTTTAAAAATTAATTTAAAAAACATTTTGCCAGAATTCTGGAAAGAATTATCCTGTGTTCCTCCATTATTTAACAGATCCAATCATGCTGTGCTCTGTTCCACATAAAAATACTGATAGACACTCAAATTCGTATCATTAAAATTGCAAATGGCTAAAACATTAACTGTATCAATAAAAATCTTCTCACTTGTCTGTAATAGAATGTTCTTCAAATTCAAGAAGTAGTTGAGTATTTATCCTCAAAGACACCATGTGTGTATTCCAAGGAACGGAAGGCTTAGCAGTTTCATTATTGGGAGGCTGAGTATACAAACAATGCTTATTCTACCAAATGGCTTTTGGAGCATTCACCGGCTCCATCAGGCACAAAAGAAAATCAAGTATTTCAAAAAGCTTTCTGCTAAGGAAAATACTATGTCCCTCTTTATGCAATGACAGCGACCTTACACTCTAGAAAATGAGCACAGAGCAAGAAGCTACACTATTAACACACTATTTAACCTTTTCCTACTAGGGTGACAATTCCTTCTTGACCATTTTGATATGCAATTCTAAAATGGAACTTGTTACTTTCATTTTTAAACAACTTGAATTGTTTAAAAAGTCAAAAAACATGACAAACAGCTAACTGAATTAACTTATTTTTAAAGTACCCACATTTCAAATATATGTAACTTATTAATAACAATTTGAAATAAACAGGAAACAAAATGTTAAAGTGGCTTAGATTTCTGTTTGCATACTTAAGAAATAATAGTCATTCAGGAAGAAAACACAGAATTTGTTTAGCATTCCCATAACTTCCATAAACCAGAAGCAAAGTTTACATTAGATAATCTTTGGTAAGTCAACATTTTATTTTAAATTATAAGTACACAGATGCTTTCTGGGAACATGCCTTATTTTTTGTAAATAGGTATTTTTCTGTTGTGCTAATATATAGTTTCTCCTGTTTCCTTTTGTTTTAGGATCCTCTTAAAACCCCAAATTAGGTAGTATAACTATTGCAATGTCAAGAATTTATCCTGTCTTTAATGATGGCAAAAACTCTTCAATCCTAGTAAGCTATTAACGAAGCTACAGAATGGTTCTGACACCGATGCAAGCAAGCCATGCTAACTAACCAGACCACACAGCATCATACGCCAAAGTCTTCTTGACCTCCAAAATAAGACTTTCAAACTCCTTCATCACACCATTTACTTATACCACCTAGTCACTCATCTACCAAGCTTAGTGGATTTTCCCTCATTCATTTCACAACCAGACTGAAACAATTACAGACATACCTTCTTTTATTATACTTTGCAGATGTGGTGGAGTCTTCTGTTTTGTTTTTTTGGGGGGTTTTTTGTTTTTGTTTTGTTTTGTTTTTACAAATTGAAGGTTTGTGGCAACCCAGCTTTGAGCAAGTGTATTGATGCCATTTTTCCAACAGCATTTGCTCATGTTTCTGTCACATTTGGTAATTCTTCCAATATTTCAAACATTTCCATTATTTGTTATGGTGATCTGTGATCACTGATATGATCTGCTGAAAGCTCAGATAATAGCATTTTTTAGTAATAAAGTATTTTTAAATTGAGGTATGTGTATTGTTTTTTAGACATAATGCTATTGCATACTTGACAGACTATAGTGTAAATGTAACTTTTATATGCACTAGGAAACCAAAAATTTCATTTGATGTATTTTATTGCGATGTTCATTTTACTGTGGTGGTTGGGAACTGAATTTGAAGTATTTCCACGGTATGCCTGCATTATAAATTTTATGATCAACAGGGTCTAAGATACCACTGGGCAAGCCTATGTTTTTTCAAGTCCTCAAATTGCTGACCATGCTCACTCTTTCTAAGTAGACAATCATGGATTCTACTTCAGAATATACAGAAGCTATCAGATTGGAACTATTTCATCTACATGCCAACCAAATTTACAAAACTTCTTGCATTTATTTATACCTGTATGGGTCTCCTGCCTTTGTGTTACGATAAAAGAAGTGTCTACTTATCTCAAACCAATCCTGTGAGCTATGCTCTGCTGGCCTTCTCACCTTCTAGGAACCACACACTTCTTAACAGTGGCACCCTAGGTATCTCATCCATTCCCATGGCTTTAAATGGCATCTATACACTCACATTTCTAAGTTTCATCTCCAGCCCAACCTTCTGCTTAGAGCACCAGCTTATACATCCTACTGCCTATCCTGTATCTCCACGTGGATATCTGACAGGCATCTCAAACTTAATATATCCAAAACTTAAGCCAAGTTTCTCCTATCTCTACTATTACTGAATAGCACTAACCATCAACCCAGTTGGCTCAAACCAGAACCTAGAAGTAATGGATACTTCTTTTCCCACCGTTCCCCACATTTATCAGCAATCCATTCAGTTTAACTTCCAAAAATCTCCAATTTCCGCTGGCAGGAACCCATATCGTTCAGGTCACTAGCACCTCTTCCACTGATTATCGGAACAGCCTCCTACTGATTCCATTCAGCACTTTCGACACCACATCCAAGGTGATGTACTCAACACTCAAGTCATTCCCCTGGTGGAAATACCTTAATAGCTTCCAAATGCACTCAAAATAAAATCCAAATGCCTTATTGTAGTCTACGAAGCCCACACAGTATGGCCCATCTACTTCTCTGAATTTATCTTCTGCTACTCTTCCTCTGCTTCAACCATACTTGCCTTCTCTTTATTCCAGGAACTAATAAGTAAGCTCTCTCCTCCCTTAGTGGCTTTGCACATGCTATTCCACTCTGAATGTCAAATTCCCTCTCATCTTCCTCAAATTTTAGTTTAAATTTCATGTTCCCAGAGAAGCCTTTTTAACCACCCTAAGATAAACCTTCCAAAGTCCTACGTCCCTTCATCATTCTCTATTTCAGTACACTGCGATATTGATGATCAAAATCTGCACTCATTGTCGTTCGTGGGTGGGGTAAGTATCTTTCTTTCTATTGGACTATACTCTCTAAAACAAAAACAAGGTCTGTTTCAATCCCCATTATATTGCTAGCACCTAGCACAGTGCCTGCACATGATACCTGATAAATGAATAAATCGTCATATTGAAAAATTTAAAGATCCTTCATTACTACCCCAAGAAAATATTATCCCCAACAAGGAAATTATCCTTAAGCCATCAAGAAAAATAATGTGTAAGATTAATTTAGCTGTATGTTTAAAAAATCCATTTTGTCTTCAACTTCAGAATTAAAACATGCTTCTATACTAACCAGCACAACAGAGATTTCCCTACAGGTGGGGAAATCAAACTGAACTGACTTCCTCTTCTCGCTCATATCCTCTAAAAAGGATGAATTACTTTGTCCAAGACAGACGCTATTAAGTGAAATGATTATATTCCAAAAATTCATTTTTAGGTCTTAGAATTCAGCTTTGCCACAAAGAAATAGTATTAATAGGTAAGTTCCAAATCAGATTGTTGCCCAAATCTAAAATAACCCAAAGCATATTACTAACAATATCATACCATACTAAACATATTATCACAAGGTTTTTTGCGAAAAATATGGTCAATGCTTCAACTCGAGATACAAGGAAAACTGCCAGCAGTGGCACCTGTGGAGTCCAGGTTAGAGAGGAAAGAAAGAGAACACTGCTGGTAAGTTGTTGGGGAGACAACGGCTTCCGTCTAACTTACAGCACTGGTCCTCTTTCCACAACTCCAGGAATTAACCTGCCTCCTTCCTCTTTCCCAGCTGTAATTTGCTGTCTTAAGCCACGGTTTCTTACATTTACTAAGCTACTGACAGTAGAAGAGCTTTACTTTCTGCTTTCCTCTCCAACCACTGAAACAAACACACAACTCTTCTAAGGTTTCTAATGAGATGTCACTGCCATGTAAATAAAGACAGGCTCTACAAGTAAAATTAATGCTTAAATAAGTTTGAAAATTATGTCTTATTGATGTTATCTCTAACATTTATTGAAATTTAAGGACATCAGATATTAATTTCACTATTTAATCACATTTCTCTTGTCCTGAAGAACTTCTTACTCTCACCCCTTTAGGTTTCCTTCCTCCCAAACTTTTAATTTCAGAGGTGAGGATGCTTAAACCCCCCTCCCTTGATTTTAGAAGTACCTTCTTATTTTGGTCTCTTTAGTTACTCAGACCTTCAAAAAGGGAAAGAGGAAGTAAAATGGATGAAGACTACTATTCTTCAGGTGCATAATCAATAAATGAATTAATAGACATTTTCCAAATACCGACTATTTGCCACACTAAGCTAGGCCATGGGAATATAAAATTAGTAAGAACTCCCATTCGAGAGACACTCACAGCTCAAGTAAGGAACACAGACAGGTAAAATGAGCTAAAAGGTTAAAAAAAAAAATGGCACAGAAGCAACCGACATTAATGTAAGAGTAGAATTAGGCTCTGAAGAAGAGGTGGTATTTTACCTGGGTCTTAAGAGATGTGGGACTTTCAACATGTGCTAAGAGGAACTATCCCATAGACAATGGAGTCTCTAAATCCGATTTTTTAATGAAGATAATTATGATGGGATTACAAAGAATAACTCAGGAAAAGGAAGAGCCTGGCAGCAAGAAATTTACTGCAATATTCTGGTAGCAGGACCTGACCTAAGGCAGAAGCTGAAGAGAAGGAGCCAAATATGAGGAACATGTCTAATAATTACAGGTCTTAATGATATTCACTACAGATCACAGAAGACAGCTGAAGGTGAAGAGGAAAGCTAGAAAGCTCCTAGCTTGAGAATTAAATGGACAACAACAAAAGCACTAAAATCTGGGGCACCTGGGTGGCTCACTCGGTGAAGCATCTGCCTTTAGCTCAGGTCATGATCCCAGGGTCCTGGGAATGAGTCCCACACTGGGCTCCCTGCTTCTCCCTCTACCCCTCCCCCCTGCACATGAGCTTGCACTCTCTCTCTCATGCTCTCTCTCTCTCAAATAAATAAAATATTTTTAACAAATTTAAAAAACCCCATAAAGTGGAAACACCAGCTCTTGCCAGAGGGAGCAATGAGAAGTGAGATACACTTCCCATGAGGACTGTTATTTCCTCCCTTCCCTTCCTTAGCACCTGCCTTTCCTACCTCAGAGCTAAGTGACCTACACCGGTAAGAGCACTATTATGCAGATTTCAAGAAATCTTTGTTGTTGTTGTTTTTAAAGTAGGCTTCAACTCGAGGCCTGAACTCACAACCCTGAGATCAAGAGGTGCAAGCTCCATCTACTAAGCCAGCCAGGTGCCCCAATTTCAAGAAATCTCAAAGGCAAAGGGCTGCAGCAGACAGTAATATTCTGGTGAGAGTTTCAACAAACCTTCCATTAAAAGTCTGACCTTACCAGATCTTACTGCAACTTGCTTAGTCTGTGCCTTCCCCCCCACACCCCCCCAGTATCACAGGGATGCTATAAAGCTTGTGTGAACTGGGATCTGAAAATGTCCTTAGAAATCAACCCAATCGAAATTCTTCCTATAGATAAGGAAACCAGGTCCAGTGGGGCTCGTGACGTGCTTGAGCCCCCACAGTTCCTCAGGGGCAGGGCTGAGATCAGAATTCAGTTCTCACAGATATCCGTCAACTGAACAGGTGGTCAGCATGAAAAAATGGATTCACAGACTAAATATATGTTCATCCAGCTCTGCCCAAAATAAACACTGCCGGGCAAGCACAGAGAGACCTTGTCAACAGAGAGACTATTTTATTTGGGTCTCCAAGAGCTATGTTGAAATAGTCTTTCAAACCATTCCACTTCTTTGTTTCAATACTATCCAGATACTGGAATATCAATTTATTGATATAAAATGGACCCCACCCCCTACCACACATTTACCAATTTATCACCAAGAAGCTAATCTTCTATAGGCATATCTCATTTTATTGTGCTTCCCTTTACTGCTTTTTGGAGACAATTGCATTTTTTACAGACTGAAGGTTTATGGTAACCCTGTGTCAAGCAAGTCTGAGTCATTTTTCCAACAGCATTTGCTCACTTTGTGTCTCTGTGTCACATTTTGGTAAATTTTGCAATATTTTAAACTTTCTCATTATATTTGTTATGTGATCAGTGACCTCTGCTATTACTATTGTATCGTTATATAGAGATACCACAAACCATACCCATATGACAGCAAACTTAGTCGATAAATGTGGCTGGTGTGTGTTCTGACTGCTCTAGTGGCTGGCCATTCCTCCATCTCCTTCCCTCTCCTCAGGCCTCCCTATTCCCTGAGACAAAACAATACTGAAATCAGGCCAATTAACAACCCTATGATGGCCTCTAAATGTTCAAGTGAAAGGAAGAGTTGCACATCTCCCACTTTAAATCAAAAGCCTAGTATCGAAAGCTGAGATAGGCTGAAAGCTAGGCCTCTTGCACATACAGCCAACTTGTAATGCAGAGGAAAAGTCCCTCAAAGAAAAGTGCTACTCCAGTGAACACAGGAATGAATGATGAGAAAGCGAAACAATTTTGTTGCTGATATGAAGAAAGTTTTAGTGGTCCTGATAGAAGACCAAACCAACCGCAGCATTCCCATAAGCCAAAGCCTAATTCAGAGCAAGGCCCTAAATTTTCTATTCTAAGAAGGCTGAGAGAGGTGAGGAAGCTGCAGAAGAGTGTGAGGCTAGCAGAGGCTGGTTCAAGAGGTTTAAGGAAAGAAGCCGTCTCCATAACATGAAAGTACAGAGTAAAGCAGCAGGTGCTGGTGTAGAAGCTGCAGCAAATTACCAAGAAGATTCAACCAAGATCATTAATGAAGGTGGCTACAGTAAACAAATTTTCAACGTAGACAAAACAGCCTTATATTAGAAGATGCCTTCTAAAACTTCCACAGCTAGAGAGAAGTCAATGTCTGGCTTCGAAGCTTCAAAGGACAGGCTGACTTTCTTGTTAGGGGCTAATGCAGCTGGTAACTTTCAGTGGAAGCCAATGCTCACAGACTACTCCAAAAATCCCTAAGGCCCTTAAGAATTACCCTAACTCTACTCTGCCTGTACTCTATAAATGGAACAACAAACCCTGGATGATAGTACATCTAGTTACAATATGGTTTAATGAATATTTTAAGCCCACTGTTGAGACCTACTGCTCAGAAAGAAAGATTCCTTTCAAAGTATTACTGCTCACTGAGAATGTACCTGGTTACCCAAGAGCTCTGACAGAGAAGTACAACGAGATTAATGTTGTTTTCACGCCTGCTAACACAACATCCATTCTGCGGCCCATGAATTAAGAGTCACCTCCTAATTATTCATCTCTCAAGCCTGATTATTTAACAAATACATTTCATAAGGCTAATGCTGCCACAGATAGTGATTCCGCTGATGGATCTGGGCAAGGTAAACTGAAAATCTTCTGGAGAGGATTCACCATTCTGGATGCCATTAAGAACATTCCTGATTCATGGGAAGAGGTCAAAATATAAACAGGGGCGCCTGGGTGGCACAGTCGTTAAGCATCTGCCTTCGGCTCAGGGTGTAATCCCGGCATTATGGGATCGAGCCCCACATCAGGCTCCCCCTGCTTGTGTTCCCTCTCTCACTGGCTGTCTCTATCTCTGTCAAATAAATAAATAAAATCTTAAAAAAAAAAAATATATATATATATATATATATATACACACATAAACAAGAGTTTGGAATCAGTGAATTCCAACCCTCAGAGATGACTTTGAGAGGTTCAAGACTTCATTGGAGGAAGTAACTACAGATGTGGTAGAAACAGCAAGAGAACGAGAATTAGAAGTGGAGCCTGAAGATGGGACTGAGTTGCTGCAGCCTCAAGACAAACCTGAATGGATGAGGAGCTGTTTCTTATGCATGAGCAAAGACAGCGGTTTTTTGAGGTGAAATTTACTCCTGAAGATGCTGTGAAGACGAAATGACAACAAAGTATTTAGGACATAACATAAGCTGAGTTGATGAAACAGCAGGAGGATCTGAGAGAACAGACTTCAACTTTGAAAGAAGTTCTACTGTGAATAAAATGCTATCAAACAGCATTACATGCTACAGAGAAATCATTCATGAAAGGAAGGGTCAATTACTGAGATAAACCTCATTGTTGCCTTATTTTATTAAATAATTTCTTTAAAAAAATAAATGTGGCCACATCCACTCCAACCTTCAGCACTCATTACCCTGATAAGTCAGTAGCCATCAACATTAAGGCAAGACCCCCCACCAGCAAAAAAGATCATGACTTACTGAAAGATCAGATGGTGGTTAGCATTTTTAGCAATAAAGGTATTTTTAAATTAAGGTATGTATATTGTTTTAGACATAATGCTATTACTGCACACTTGACTACAGTGTAGTGTAAACATTAACTTTTATATGCACTAGGAAACAAAAAAAATTCATTTGACTTGCTTTTTGCAGTATTTGTTTTACTGCAGTGGTCTGGAACCAAACCAGCAATTATCTTTGAAGTACGCCGTAAAACTCAAAATGGTTACTGTTAGCAGCTATTTAAGTATTTCAAGAATGCATATACTAATAAGCAAAATTAAAATGAGTTTAAAACAAGTGAAAAACACAACAAACTGCAAATAAACAATATAGAAAAATAATTTTCTTTTTTTTTTTTTCTTTTGAGAGAGAGTGCACGAGCAGTGGCAGGGGTGGGAGGAATGCGGGCAAGCAGAGGAGGAGAGAGAGAATCTTAAGTGGGCTCCACACCCAGCGTGGAGCCCAACTTGGGGCTCAATCTCACAACCCAGGATCATGACCTGAGCTGAAGAGTTGGGCACTTAACTGAGTCACCCAGGTGCCCCTACAAAAATAATCTAACAACTTTCCTTTTCATATTTTAGACTTGTATTATTATAAAATGAATACTCTATCATCTAAAAATAACTGGAATACCTTCCAAGTCATTTCCTCTCTTCCTTGTTTAAGATTCTTGAAGAGTCTAAATCATTCTTAATCTTATTTTAGAAGGATGACCCTCCCCCCTTCTAGAACTACCCTTTAACAACAGAATTCTCAGCAGTGCATCTACAATACATCACTACAACACCGTCAACTAAGACTTAAAGTTTCTATAATATAGTCATCATACATCTAGTATACTAGAAAGAATATTCCTGATTTTCCACAACTATGAAAACCAGAAACAGACTGCTTAAACAAAGTCCCAACACTAACCTAGTGGACATATTCTTTTGTTAATCAATAAAATGGAAACAAAACAAAACAAAGAAAAACAACAACCCACTGGCGATCTGAAGCATGCAAATATTTCATAACTCAAAAATTGTCCCTCATTCCACCCCCCCATCCAACAAATTAAGGAAAGACTACACTAAGATCATGCACATAGAAATATTAGCTTAACCTTTAAATCTCTGAAGTTTCTTCCTCTCCAATTTCTCTTGCAATTTACCTCTTAAGCAGCTGCTGAGTTTGTCCCTTCCTCTCCTTTCACTCTGCCTTAACTTCCTGTCCTCAACATCTCTTGCCTGAACTACTCTGCATTTTTGCAAAACTAAGTTATCTTTTAAAATGTAAATTTGGTGGGATCCCAGGGTGCCTCAGTCACTTAAGCATCTGCTCAGGTCTGGGATGAAGCCCCCCCACATCAGGCTCCCTGCTCAGCAGTGTTTCAGAGCTCCCTGACTGGATACTTTCCTCTTTCCCACTCAGAGGGCGATAAAATCCTACATAAGAACCAGCTCAAATATTACCAACTCCAAGTCTTCACTGACCCTCCTGTCAAAGCAGTTAGGTACATCTTAGCACTCTGAATAATCATTACACTTTGTTATATTTTAACATAACTTAGACTAAGGGTCTTGGAGCTTATTCATTTTGTATCTCACAGACAGAATCCAGGATCTGCCACATAGAATTAAACCAATAAACGTATAATGTACAGGCAACATGTGAAAAAATCTTAATATGTAAAATTATAATTATTCCATGACAAAAGTTTTTGTCAAAGATTAAAACTCTATTGGTTTTAAGTGCATATAGGGAAATGAAAAACAGAAAAATCGGTATTAAGTGCACTGTAATTTAAAACATTAAAAACACTCAGGAGTGTTACAGTTCTTTGTAAAAATTAATCAAGAGCAGTTTAAATAGTGCTTGCTTATGCCTTGGCAAATTGTACTCCTTATAAGTTTGGGTCAACTCCCATTTTATCCTTTGCACTTTCAGTGTCATGAAATCTCTCTGAGGGTTTCTTTAAAACACAATTTTTTTGCTGGTGTCACTTTCTATGAGACATTTTCATCCTTTTTGTCACACCATTTTCCTCACATCAATAAATCTGCCTTCACTAAATCCTTCTGGCTGCATATCCAGTCTCTCCAGTGGCGACAGCCACGGTGAGCTATTTCTTCTATAACTCCCCATCTATGTTGGATTCAATTTTCACTTCCGGTATTATCACTTTTTGTTTCTCTGCTGCAGATTTATCTTTGTTGGCCAATTTCCTCTTTCAATGATCCATTTTTGTAAAATAGCTCATCAGTATATCAGCGGGAGACAAAGAGGCAACACAGCTTACACACTTTCTATGCATGAACTGTGTAATAAATACACAACTGACAGATCATGGACAGACTCTGAAATAAGTGACATGACTGGTCACTGGTCATGATGCACACCTGTTATTTACATAATGAACTAGAGACTGAAAAATGAGAAGTTTTCACTTCACACAATTATTCATAAAGTATGGTGGTAACTAAAATATAAATCCTATTGTTGGATGACTGATGCTACTTAACTAAACTATGATAACTCAAATGTGTATACTGAAAGTGTGCAAAGCACTGATGGTTTCCAAAAATCTATCTGGTATGTCATATTCTTTTAAAAATGTTTTTAACCTGGGGGCACCTGGGTGGCTCAGTCGGTTGAGCATCTGCCTTTGGTTCAGGTCATGATCTCAAGATCCTGGGATTGAGCCCCGCATCAGGATCTCTGCTCAGCAGGGAGTCTGCCTCTTCCTCTCCCTCTGTTCTCTCTCTCTCAAATAAATAAATAAAATCTTCTTAAAAAAATTAAAAACCCTTAAAAATGCTTTAAATCTGTTAGCAGATGCTGTAAACTGCTTCAAAGTTTACATATATCATTCAAACTGCCATAAATTTCAATTAAAGTACCCCATTCAATTTTAAATTTAAAAAATTATTATTTTACATTAAGGCTTCAATGACTGTCTAAAGCAGATGGATTGACTGCTTACAGAAAACATTTGGAACCTAAAATGATAAAAAGTGACAAATTGGTAGATCTTTGATATAGCTAATGACTGAAAATTTAGGAATTCGTTCATCAAAACAGAACTGAGGCGCTTGGGTGGCTCAGTCAGTTGAGCATGCACTCTTGATTTCAGCTCAGGTCATGATCTCAGGGTAGTGAGATCATGCCCCGTGATGAGCTCCATGCTCAGTGCGGAGTCTGAGTTTCTCCCTCCCTTGCCTTCTGCTCCTCCCCCTGCTTGCATGTGCCCTCTCTAAAAAATAAGTAATCAAATCTTAAATCAATTAAGCTTACAAATCCCCTTATGAAGTTATTCACAAGCCCAAAATAATGTCTATCAATTTCGATTTGTTATCTGATACTACAAAATATACTAATCCAAAGTAGCTGAGAAGCTTTATCAGATCACATAAACCATGCATGGAATTACAGAATGTCCACAAATAGAAGGTATGCTAATTATTCATTTCCAGAGGGTGGATAACTTTCTATCCATTCCTGAAGGCATACTACTAATTTGGTTCAACATGGCTTAGTTCCTAGGAGACTGGACGGGGGCGTCCATGAAATACCAACATCTGACAAATTCTAAGAGAGTAACAACGGGGTTGAACTCACCAGTTAGTATTTGACTCACAGAAGTACTAACAGGATTTGTCTTTTAAAGGTGATCAGGGCACCTGGGTGATGCAGTTGGTTGAGCGTCTGACTCTTGGTTTCAGCTCAGGTCTCATCTCAGGGTCATGAGACTGAATCCCATGTTGGGCTCTGAAATCATTGGGGGAGTCTGCTTCAGATTCTCTCTCCCTCTTCCTCTGCCTGCCCCCCACCCGCGCACGCACGCTCTTGCACGCTCTCACTAAAATAAATCTAAAAAAAAAAAGTGATCAAAAGCACTAACTATACTATAATTCAAAAAGAAGTAATTTAGGAGAATATTTTATTGGCTTTGGCATTTTAAATTTACCTCAGTACTAAAGTACTTACAAATCTTAATACAGGGCAGGAGTATAGCCGACTGAAATAAATATTTCTTGGAATCCAAGAGGCTTATTATTGCTTCTATCTTGTTACTGACTTAGATATACTTGATGAGCTTCAAATTTGTAATAGTCTCATGTCTCTCCCTGTTTAAAATCTTTTATTGGTATCTGACAGCACTTAGTATATGTAATGCTAAATCTTTAAACCTGGTTTATAAAGTACTTTAAGCACTTGTTTCTTAAGCTTATTTCTTAAGCCACTGGTTCCCCAGGACTGCTCTTCATTAGACTTTGTTCAGTTCCTGGAAGGGCCACCCTCCCTTGCTCGCTCACCCGATCTACCTCTCCTGCTGGGGCTTCTCATTTTCTCCCAACCTGCTGTTCTTCCATCCCACGCCCTCAGGCTACATCCTCTGCCTCTGCGACTGGCTAATTCCCACTCCACCTTCAACTCTCAGCTTAAAAGCAATTTTCTCCAAAAATCCTTCCCTATATACCAGGTCACATTCCCCAGGAGATACTCCCGTAACTATTTCAATTATCATAATACCACATTACAGCAATTACATATTTAAAGATGATCTTATCCCTATGACTGTAAGACGAGAATAAGGAATGAGTTAATTTTGTTCACTTCCTGTCTCTCCCATTCATAGTACACTGTCTAGCATTTAGTAGGTTCTCATTTAAAATATTAAGTGGGTGAGTGAAGGAATAACCGAAAAGAATATCATCTCCTCCCTTACTGAACTTTTATCTTTCCTCTCTAAAATCTTATTTTCTACTTCTCCAAGCTATTATCCAATACACCATAAACAGTGCAATTGCAATCTGGAATGCCTTTCTTCCTAACTTTTCAACCTGGCCCTCTTCAAATAAGACCAGTCATTGCTCATTCTTCTAAATCTCCATCACCTTCCTGTACCACTTTTTTGGCACTTCACACCCAGACCATCAACTCAAAGCAATCTTCTGTTTTCATTCTGGTACTAGAAAGCTGCTCACGTTTTAAGCAGGGACTATGCTCCATTACCTAATACAATGCTTGGCCCTCCATAAATGTTTGCTGCTGCAACTCCTGATGAGGTCAAGTTCATGTACCTCTTCTATCCCCATAGAAGTGTCCTGCTATATACCTATATAACCTACCAAAAACAGTGTAAGTGTACAGAACTATTTTTATACAGGAATGTTTACACACAAATGTCCCATCTCACTCTAAAGCGTTTCTTTCCTAGTCTGAGTTCTTTAAGGCATTTACTTATTCCTCAAACCCATGAGGTAAGATACTTAGAAGTGAGATATTCCAGAGGTCCATCAGGATCCTCAATAAAATAACAATTATAACAACTAGGACTTCGTAGGTGCCAAGAACTGTTCTAAGTACTTTACACATATACATTCATTTAACCCTCACAACAAACCCATAAAGTAAGTATATTATTACCTCCATTTTACTTGTAAGGAAACCAAGCCACAGCAGTGTTAAGTAATTTGGCACACGGTCACAGAGCTTCTAAGGAGTGAAGCCAGTGTTCAAACCCAGGCAGTCTGGCTTCAGGTAATGTATTCAGAGAGTTTAGAACCATTCAACAAAATTTACAAAAGCAAGAAAATAAGAAGGGGTTTCTGGTTAAATACTTCATAAATACAATGAAAACAAATTAGATAGGCTGCTTCAATCTACAATGAAAACAAATTAGAAAGATTGCTTCAATCTAAAATTCAAGTTTACATTTTAGGTGTACATAGTATTTGAAGTATAACTGAAGTTAACATTTTATTGAGCTCTTACTAAGCATTCTACTAATCACCAGGGATTCTGTTAATCCTTTTAACAACTTACTTAGTTCTTACATTAACTCCAAGAAACAGGTAAGTAAACTAAGGTGTAAGAGAGATTAAATAAATTCCAAGGTCACATATAACCACAAGTAGCAATGTCTTAGACTAAGTTCTTAAACACTAACAAAGTTTACCTTTTAAAGAAGGCATTTGCCTAAGCCAGAATTTAAATTTATTGGAAATACCATCACTGCAGCAGTTTACCTATAATTTTGTATACACTGGAGCATAAAATCTACTTCTAATACATTCTTGTCCTAACTTGTTTACAGTATTACCTATAGAGATGCAAGGTAGCACAAGGTCCAAATACATTCCTAATATGGTAGAGAATAAGTTAGTACTATTTGGCTTATCTTTATTAGATACTTTCTCAATCTTTTATAAAACTGCATTATTTCTCTAGTTCAGTAAAAGGGAAAAACTCACACACCACTAAAATAGTCTGGATACAATCATCATCACTACATTTACAAAGGCTATTCTGAAACACTTCATATTTATTAACTAGCTTAAACCTTTAATAATCCTATGATAAAGTTACCAGTATTATCCCTATTTTACAGCTGAGCAACCAGAGGCACAGACAGGTAGGTCACCCAGCACAAGGCTGTACAGTTAGACTACAGTAAAGTCAGGACTGTCACACCAACACGCTATCCTCCACCCCAGTCTATGCTTCCCAACAAGAGCACTCCACCACAACAACAGAATTCAACACCTTGCATGAAACTGTAAATTGGTAACAGCAATCATTTGCTTTTTTTCCAAGTTATTTTTAATTTCAAAAGTTAGGAAATTCAGGAACTACATTAAGGAATATTAAGCCGGGAGGCACTTATCCAACAGACACCTTCATCTATCATCAATAATGCTGGCACTTTATTGGTGTTTTATTCACAATCCTGAGTGTTCCAGTAAGAAAAAGATATCTAAATCATCATTACACCGATGCTTTGAAATTACAATTTTTAAAATACCTGATATCGTTTTTAGTTACAGCGTAATATAAAAATAAGATAAATATTTAAGAAAAGATTCATTACGGATTCTAAAGCAGATTTCACCTCCCCTGAGCTGGAGGTTATCAGCTTCCTAACACTGAAAATTGTATACAGGTTGTTCAAGGAAATACTGAAGGTGGCTGGTCCTTATACAACTAAACTAGATAGTAGATATTCGAGTCCAAAAACATGAATCATGAAGGAAAAAAAAAAACATCACAAGAAAAAACCATGAATCATGAAAGAAAATCTGAATGTAAACCTCATCATTTACTGTTTATCTTCTTTTATTTATCCTAATTCACTTAGAAGAATTACTGAAACGGAGAGAAAATACCAGAAGATACAGATTTCAAACATTTTACCAGGTCATGATCCTGGGGTACTCAGGCTCCCTGCTCAGGGGGAGCCTGCTTCTCCCTCTCCTCCAGGCTTGTGCTCTCTGTCCCTATCTCTGTCACTCTCTCAAATAAATGAATAAAATTTTTAAAAATTAAATAAAATAAAATAAACCCTGAAACTTTTGATTATTCAAAGAAGCTTCACTATAGTCAATATTTATGACCGAAGTTCTAAAAATCTAAGTTTTCTAGTAGATAAATAACAAATTGGTTTTCATTGGACATCTCAGATTAAGCAGATTTCTTACATATGACAATCTTAAAAAGCTCAATCCAGAGAAGAAAAAAATTGGTAAAATGGACTTCATCAAAATTAAGAACTTCTGCTCTTTGAAATATACTATGTTAAGAAAATGAAATGACAAGCTATAGCCTGGAAGGAAGTAGTGCAAAACACGTATCTAATAAAGGACTTCTATCTAAAATATATATGAAGAATACCCAAAACTCAGTAAGAAAACAACACAATTTAAAACAAAAACAGGCAAAAGAGGTGGGGGCAGGAAAGAAAAAAAAAACGGGTAAAAGGTATGAAGACATTTCACTAAAAGGATATACAAATGTCATATACATATGTGAAAAGCTCCCCATCATTAGTCATTAAGAAAATGTGAATTAAGGGGCGCCTGGGTGGCACAGCGGTTAAGCGTGTGCCTTCGGCTCAGGGCGTGATCCCGGCGTTATGGGATCGAGCCCCACATCAGGCTCCTCCGCTATGAGCCTGCTTCTTCCTCTCCCACTCCCCCTGCTTGTGTTCCCTCTCTCGCTGGCTGTCTCTATCTTGTCGAATAAATAAATAAAATCTTTAAAAAAAAAAAAAAAAAGAAAAGAAAATGTGAATTAAAATCACGAGATATCCCTACATACTATTTTTTTTTTAATTTTTATTTATTTATTTGACAGAGACAGAGACAGCCAGCGAGAGAGGGAACACAAGCAGGGGGAGTGGGAGAGGAAGAAGCAGGCTCATAGCGGAGGAGCCTGATGTGGGGCTCGATCCCATAACGCCGGGATCACGCCCTGAGCCGAAGGCACACGCTTAACCGCTGTGCCACCCAGGCGCCCATCCCTACATACTTATTAGACTGACTAAAATTAAACAAAAATACTTTAAAAAGACCTGAAAATACCAATGTTGGGGAAGGGCCCAGAGCAACTGGAACTCTCTTTTTTTCAGTTCTCATACAATACTGACAGGCATGCAAAATAATGTGGCCACTTTGGAAAAACTGACAGTTTCTTATAAAGTTAAGCATATACTTAGGATACTATCCAGGCATCCCACTCCTCAGTAGTTACCCAAGAGAAATGAAAATATATATTCATGCAAATGTTTATAGCAGCCCTATTCATAATCTCTCCAAGCTGGAAACACCACAACTGCCCTTCAACTGGGGAATGGACAAACCTGGTACACATCCATACAATGACTACACAGCAACACAAAAGTCTACTTTTACACTCACGATACACAGATCAATCTAAATGTATTATGCTAAAAATTTTTTTTTCTAACTAAACTATATTACGCTAAGTGAAAGAAACCAGAATGAAAGCTACATTCTCTATGGTTCCATTTATAGCACATTCTAGTAAAGGTAAACAGTGTTTTTCAGGAGCTGGGGTTAAGGGCATGGACTGATTATAAAGGAACACAAGCAAACTTCGTGGAGTGCTAGGTAAGTTCTGTATCTTAATTATGGTAGTTTATTTTTTAAAGATTTTATTTATTTATTTGACAGAGAGAGCACAAGCAGGAGGAGCAGCAGGGCGAGAGGGATAAGCAGACTCCGCTGAGCAGGGAGCCTGATGCAGGGCTGGATCTCAGAACCACAGGATCGTGACCTGAGTCAAAGGCAGACACTTAAACAACTGAGCCACCCAGACACCCCTTAATTACGGTAGTTTAACAATGATGACATACATTTGTTAAAACTCAGCACATTATACCATGAAGGATGAATATTAATATATATAAATTGTATCTTAGTAAGCTAGGTATTAAGAAAAAAAACTGATAAAAAATTATGCAAATAATTTGTTGCAAACAAACTATAATGGATATGAATTTGTAACCACAAATCCAAGTATAGAACATCATATCTCAATTAAAAATTATTTTAAAATATTCCTTTAGAGTATTCATTTAACTCACACTGGGCATATATACCATTTTGTAACATACCATGGTACTAGCATTAATTTTTATTTCAGTAAAATAATTAAATAAAAATACTGCATCCATTTACTTTTTTCTGAAACCACTTTCATTAGTTTTTAAATGGGCTCAATGTTTTCATGTCCCAAGAAACAATTTTATGTCATTCTTTGTTATAACTAAAAAAAAAAAAAAAAAAAAAAAAATCACTCTTATCAAGAATTAATTTACCACTGAACCCTTCGTGGTTGTAAATTTTTCAACTTATTCATCCATTCGACTTCAGAAATCTAGTGAAAACAGCAGTTAAATGGTTTTTATTATATTAAAGAGGTAGGTGTGTGTTTGGAAGTGAGAAGAAGGGTGGAATGTAACTATTCTTGTTGTTTAGGCGGTGAGAACACAAAGCAGTCCCAAACTAAACTCCTCCTGAGTATAATTCTCTACTTTCAAAGCCAGAACCTATTAAATAGTTTAGATTACATTTTAACTCCTTTTAAAAGCAGTTCATTTTTCCCCCCCAGTTCAGTATACACAGGGACTCTCAATGCCACGGAGAAAACAGCCATTCTCATTTGTAATATCACTAATAGTTTATAAATGCATTTTTACACATATTACCTCTTTTAATTCTCACCAAGACCTATCAGAAAATGTGTTGGAGCTGTTTTTAATTTCCATTTTGTGGATGTCAAAACCCACTCAGGTTAGATTAGTTGTCCAAAGATCACACAAGCCAGTTAAGTGTCAGGGCCAGAATGCGGTTTCGCATTATTCTGTGTATCCATTAGCATCTACTAGTCTGAAGACAGACAACATTGTGGGAAAGCTATACCTAATAATATCTAAAAATATTAGCAATATTTGGTAGCCATTGCGTATATTAAAGGAGACTGAGTAAAGAACAGTTTAGTGACAACTAAATGTGGAATGGTATCCTGGATGGAAAAAAACCAAAGGCCGTTATTTGAACAAGTGGCAAATTTGAACAAAGATGTATATTAGACAATACTATTGAATCAATGTTTAACTTCCTGAATTTGATAACTGTAATGTAATATGTAAGAGAAAGTCCTTGTTCTTAGGTAAAATATTTTAAGTATTCAGGGAAGAAGGGTTATGATGTCTGCAACTTACTGATAGTTGTTCAAAAACAATGTGTGTACAGAGAAATCAAATGGCAAAATGCTAACTGGTGACCTAGGTGAAGACTATACAGTGCTCACAGTTACTTTTTTTTTTTTTTTTAAAGATTTTATTTATTTGAGAGAGGGAGAGAGAAAGCATGAGCAGGGAGCCCGATGTGGGGCTCCATCCAATGTGGGGCTCCATCTGAGGACCCTGGGTTCATGATCTGAGCTGAAGGCAGATGCTTAACCAACTGAGCCACCCAAGCGCCCTTCATGGTTACTTTTATTACCGAATTTATAAGACTGAAATTTCAAAAAATAGAACTGAAGATAAAAAACATTCATTTTCTTTCAATTTTCTCCAATAACTATTAGACATCTCCAACAAGATCTTTTTTTAAGAAAATGAATAAAAGGGACGCCTGGGTGGCTCCGTCTGTTAAGCAACTGCCTTCGGCTCCAGTCCCTGGGATCAACCCCCACATTGGGCTCCCTGCTCAGCGGGGAGCCTGCTTCTCCTCCTCCCTCTGCCTGCCACTCCCCTAGCTTTGTGCTGTCAATAAAAAAAAAAAAAAAAAAATCTAAAAAAAAAAAATTGAATTAAAAAAATATATCCTTTTAAGTGCCTGTATAAATAAGTTAATGCCAGTTGCAATCAGTTATTTGTTGATTTTTTAAAAATAGGTTACAAAACATGACAGCAAACCACACATAATATATCCATAATATATCGTACTTTTTTAGTGCTATGAGAATTTTAGTAAAATTTACATACTGTCCCCTATTTTTAAGAAGCTTAGTATTTGCTAAGAGCAGAAAAAATCCAATGTCCAGTTCTTATGGATCATTAATAGTATTTTAAACAGAGTAAATCTGCTATGAGAGTACATACTTAACTAAATTCAACACATTTTAATATATATGGTTTTACCACTGAATTTTTCTCCCATCCCATTCCAAAAGATTAAAAAAAATGTTTTTATAATCTTAATATATTTCAAAATAAGTGCTGTGAATTTGCACCATGTAGATACTTCAATGAATTCAACCATAAGCCCTCAGGGAAAAAAAACAGGATTTCACTAGCATAGACACCATTGCACTAAATAAACATGCCTTCCCCAAGGAGCACAAGCACAACTAGGAGAAGGGAGCTGTCCAGTTACACATGCTTTTCTCCCTGTGTTCATCTTGCCAAGCTTCATTCCTAGTATTTAAAGTATTTTTGTGCAACAAATCCCCTAATGCAAGCCAACCTCTTCATCTGGTGCTCAACTAAAGAAATTTATTTTTAAAGTTTCTGGAGGAAAAACTAGCTATTTTGCACTTCTGGGAGATGGAATGAATGTATAACATAATTCACGAACACTTTAAGGGATTTTTAGGGGTTATTTTAACTAAAATCTACTTTTTTTGTCATGTGTGCCAACTTCACAACCTAACTCCATCTGAACATACAATTTCAACATAAATGTACTCTATTTCATTTTTTACAGCAAGAACATAACACTCTTCAATGCAAGGAGGACTTATTCAGAAACATTCCTTAAACTCTCTAGGTCAACTCCATACCTTTCTTTTTAGTTACTCCTGAATCCCCCAATCTGTACTTTTTTCTCTGGATTATTATTTAACTTGATCTAACCCAACTTCTATGTTCCTCCCACTCATAGAATCAGTGTGAAAAGAAACTCAGAAATCAGTCTATTCCTCCCTCCAAGCTCATAGAGCTGCTGGCTGGAGACTCCGATGAGTCTCCATGTAACAATAAATCCCTTGTCCTCTAACTAGTATGAATTTCTACAGAAAGGTAATATTTAATTGTACACAGAAGTTCAGAAAAGAAAAAGTTCAGAAAAGACATTTATAAAGCCCAAAATGCAGTGAAACAAAGCATCTCTTTGGCATTTAGAATCTCTGATACTAAGTTCTGAATACTAGTAAGTAGAAGAACAGTTTTAATATTTCTAGATCTCTAGAACATAAGGGAATCCCATAAAATTGGGCCTTTTCCTTACAAAATTTGTTTTTGAATACAATTAGTTTATAATTTTATTCTGATGTCTTATTTTTATCTATATCCCTGATGTTTTATATATTAACTGTTTACTTTGAAATTAAAAAACACACTAAAAAAATTAAATTAAAAACACTATACAGGTTTGAAAATTATTTTTAACAAAAACTACAATAAATTTTTCAAGTTCGATTTCAAGCTTTCAACCTGGATTTTTAAAAAATAAAAAGGTGAAAATAACAACTTTTCATTTTTAGAATGAGGTATAAACATTGAGGGGACCAATCTTGAGATAATTTGTCTAATACCACCCTAAACTAAAGCACAGATGCAGGGGGCGCCTGGGTGGCACAGCGGTTAAGAGTCTGCCTTCGGCTCAGGGCGTGATCCCGGCGTTATGGGATCGAGCCCCACATCAGGCTTCTCTGCTATGAGCCTGCTTCTTCCTCTCCCACTCCCCCTGCTTGTGTTCCCTCTCTCACTGGCTGTCTCTATCTCTGTCAGATAAATAAATAAAATCTTTAAAAAAAGAAAGTTAGTGCAGAATGACATATGAATTTTACCCTAAGATTTAAAGGAGGCCTTTCAGATCTTTGAATGAAAGTCATGAATCAAAGAATCATGATTTAATGACCTTAACTGAAGTGCATAAATTCTTTACAAAATTCTAACTAGCGACGCCTGAGTGGCTCAGTCGGTTAAGTGTCTGCCTTTGGCTCAGGTCATGATCCCAGGATTCTGGGATCGCGTTCCACAACAAGCTCCTTGCTCAGGGGAAAGCCTGCTTCTCCCTCTGCCTGCCACTCCCCCTGCTTGTGCGGTCTCTCTCTCTCTCTCTCTGACAAATAAATAAACATAATTTTTTTAAAAATGTCTAACTAAATATAATAACGTTGCTGACGCACACTAAGAAAGCATTATTGACTTTTTTAGCTTGCTTAAAGTGCCTAAGTCTGAGCTGACCACTATACCTTCACGGTTAAGGCTGACCTTCAGGGGTCAAACCCAAGGGTTGTGTCATAACTTTTTTTTTTTTTAAATCACACACCTCTTTGATAATCTAATGAATGCTATAAAGCCTCTTCTCAAAAAATTCCATATATGCACATACATACAAAATTTCATTTTATTTTTTAAATATTTATTTAATCTCTACACCCAATGTGGAACTCTGAACTGACCACCCTGAGATCAAGAGTCATACACTTTTCCGACTGAGCCAGCCCCACATAAAAAATTTTAACACAATCTTAAAGGGAGGAGTCACCATAGAATCTATCAATTCCCCGGGAAATAATTGTTATCACTGATTACATAGGAAGAAAGCCTTAAAACTTAATGCTTTTGGTTTTCATACAGATTCTGATCAGGACAAGAGGAGTCTAAAGATGTTGGTGAAAGCTGTGATACCTTCTGTTCCACGGTACCATAACTGTTCCAAGGCCATAGTAGCCAGGTTCTGCCTATTGTCCAACCGTGCTCTGCAATCCCGAGACACAAGACCCTCTGCCATCTCCACCTCTAGTCATGTAGATCCTGCAAGCCGCTCTGATCTGCTGTAGCTGCTGACAGCCACCCAGCCCACCCTTCAACACCTTCAGTGACACAACTCAATGTTTCAAAAGGCATGCCACAGCAGTTTTAGGCAACTCTCAAGAATTATAAAGTTCCTTTCTAATTTGACTAAACAGGTGTAAACTTTAAATGCTGCCCTACTGAATTTCTCCTCTTTTCACTTACCAATAGGTAACAAAATAGCTTACCATTCTAGGTATCTAATTCTAAAACCAGAAGCAAAAAATCATTTAGCTCTACTTGCACCGAAGAGGTAAGTCAGAATAATGATGAAAAGTACTTTCTACTTGGAAGTCAAAATATGAGAGATCAGTACTGGTTCAGTTCAAGAAAAATGCAAGGTTTCCACGTACACAGCTTGTTGGGCTTCTTTTCACTGCATAAAAAATTAAAAATATTTCAACATTAAAGATTCAGATTATAGTCACTTAAAATTAACATCAGTTCTGTCTGCAAATAGTTTATTCTCTATATTTCTACTTATGCCTGTGATTCTGTAATAAGCAGCTAATCAATGCAACATAAATATAGAAGTCATTACTTATTCATCAGATAAAGACTGCCTTTCAAGAACTGTTAAGTTGTCTCAGTCACCTTCAACAGCTCCTTTTTCACAATAAGAAATATCTCTTATTGAAACCAGTGTATTAATAAGGTCCGTTTATCTTATACAAGCAACTTCTGATGCAAATGCTTGTTTCCTCTGAAAACATAATAAAAAATTATGTTATTTTCTTCCTTAAATCATCCCACACTAAGGCTGGACAAAAAAGATTCACAGATACTTTGCAACAGTGATTGATGTAGTCAAATCAGATAAGAACAATGTTCACCAACAGTTAATTGGATTAACAATAACAGCAAAATCTCATTTTCAAAGGACTACCCGGGGGGCTTGCTTTCCTGGGCCAAGTCTCCGTGAGAGCCAAACAATGCACAGCCCTAAGGAAGAATCTACCTTGTAAGGAGCTTCTTTTTGGTCCTTCAATAATTAAACATCCTGTAGACATACAAAGATCCACCTAAATGAATTCTGCCTTATTTTGCAAATGCCACTGGGGCACTAGTTCCACAGATTTATATGGTAGGTATACAACAATCCCTTGGTTAAGAAATACGTTTCCTGATAAATAAACACTTCTCTACTTTTCCAGAGTGGCTTCAAGAATGACTCCTGTGTCTCAAAAAGACAAAAAAAAAAAAAAAAAAGGCAGTGCCACACATCACCTTACCAGAACTGCACGACATAAAAAAGGCATGTTAAGCTCAGGAAGACAGACCTCTGAGTATAGATGATAAAATCATCTATAAAATCATTTTAGTTGATTCTTAAAGCTGAAAATTATCTAATGCATCACAACCAAAATATGTACTGCAGAATTTTCTTACAGTCCATATTGTTGGTTACCCTATTATTTAAAACGGAGTCTGTTGTAAATCAATGCAGTATGTATTTGTACCCAAGCAAATACTATGAATCTCGATTTAGTTTAATTATGCCTTTTTAGCACAAAATTCTTTCATGAGCTTAATATACAACTGAACACTCGAAATAGCTTTAAATAAGCACAGACTACAGATAGTCAAACACTGCCCCACCCCTCGCTAGAGTTGATGACTGGAACATTTTAATACACTCCATCACGTACTAGTACAGCTAGAGAACCTTCCTACTGGAGCCAGAACTTGCACATTTTCCGGTACAATTTATACTTAAAATTTTTTTTGCATCATCCTCAATACCAGATGTCGCCAACATTCAGGTACACTGAAGATAAGTAACTGATAACCACAAGCCCTGTAATTTACCCCTCTCCGCACAACCGCGCACTTTTCTCATTTCTTCTCACTTGAAGTCGCTGAATGTAAAGAAATACGGCGCTCTCGCCAGTAACTACACAATTAAGTTTATTAACTGAAAGGCTGGAATCACATTAAGAAAATTTCAAACAGTAACAACCCAAAACAAGATACAAAGATGAAAAAGTATTTTTGCTTAAACACTGAAAGATCTCACAATTTTAAAAAGTATTTGCGGGATGCCAAGCAAGATTTCCAAAACCCACCCCTCCCCCAGCCGTAAGCCGACCCCCCCCCGCCCCCGCCCCCAGCCGCCGCCTGAGTCTGGAGGTCGTTAACTGGACGCGGCTGGGATGCTACTCACCAAGTTTTTCCACCAATTTGAGCATCACCCCTCCAATGTGCACCTCCCCGGTCACTCTTAGGGTGACATCGCGGTTCAGGTCCGTCACATGAACACTCAGTTCCCACGTCCCATCCGCGTAGCAGCCATCTGGCATCCTTATCCCGTCCAGAGCCATGGCTCCTTCCTGCGAGCACGGAGGAAATGGCTCTCGTAAGCGTCACTCCCGCAAAGGAAGGCAAATCCCACCGAATTCGCAGAGTCGGCCGCGGAGCGGGAGAAGGTGGAGGACCCGAGGGTTTCCGCACGAACTCGGGAGAGCAGCGGCAGGGCGGGACTGCGGGCGGCATTCTGCGTCCCGCGCCCTTCCCGGCGGCCGCCCAGCACTCCCGCCCGCGGCAGCCCTCGGCGGACACGGCGCCGCCCGTCCGCCCCGCGCGGCCCCAGCCTAGCTGCCCTCGCCTAGCGGACCGCGGCGGGCTTCACCTGCCGGCCTGCAGACCGCACCCGGCCCGGGGAGACGCCGCCCGCGGGCTTCACATTCCTCCTCCCCGCCCGCGCTCCCCCTCAGGTCCCAGCCGCCCTCACCGCAGGCTCCTCGCGCTCCCGGCCGGGGGTTCGCGCGGCAACAGGCGCGGGGGCGGCGGCTCGCGGGGCGGCGGCGGCGGGGCCCCCTCCTCAGCCGGCGAAGCGCTGCCTCGCGGCTGGAGCGACTAATGGAGTCCTGTCGTCGCGGCCCCTCGCCTCTCTCCCAGCGCTCCACCCCTCTCTCCCCGCCCCCTCAGTCGGAGTCCGGCTCTGGCAGGGCGCGCCTGCTCCCTCCTCCTCCGCCCCGCCGAGCAGCCCGGAGCGGGTCGGGCCGCCGCACCCACGTCCCTCAATGTCCCCCGCGGCCGCGCTGCGGGCTCGGGGCCGCGCGCGCTCCCGGGCTGGGGGCGGGGCGGCGGGGGTGGGAGCTGCGCGGGGGAGGCGGGGGGCGCCCGCGGCGCAGCAATCTCAGCCCCGCCGAGCCGCTGCCCTTTTATGGAAATGAAGGACCGGGCGTAGGGATTGAATCCAACATCCGGGCTCTCGTCGGCGGGACCTGAGGAGGGGGAGCGAGGGGAGGGCGGACTGCCCTCTGAGGAGGGGAGCGGGTGGGCGGCGGGGCGCTGCGTCCGGCGCTCTGGTCTCCGACTTTGGCGGAGCGCGTGGCGGTGGGTATCTGTGCTTCCAGCGGGAGTAGGGGGCTTGTCCGTGAGAAGCGGCCACAGGAAATTCCCAGGGCAAGGTCGTTTTCGGGGAACAAAGTCCCCCGCCCCCTCCCCACGCCTGGAGCAAGTCCAGAAGTCTCGGGGAGGGAAGAGGTGCCACACTCCGGGAGCTGGAGAGAGGGGTTTGGGACGTAAAAACTTTAAAAAGTAAATGCCCAGGCCAGCTCCGTGAACATCCCACAAAAGAATGAGAAAGCCCAGAGGGAGGTGAACCACAAAAACTGCTTTGCAAGCAATGTCCGGCACAACCAGCAACTCCTACTGGACTCCCAAGAGTTTGCTTGCGCTCTTAACCCGTTCGGAGGCTCCAACCAGAAGCGAGTTAAATACGCCCTACGATGCTCTTGTTTGAGGGGGGAAAACGCAGTACAATGAGTTTTACTCAGAAACTGTTTCTCCATCCGCTCCAGTTCTTTGTCTTTTTGTTATTTTTACATGCAACTTAGAACTAACAGTCTACTAAGCCTTTTCGGTGGCTAAACATCCTCTACCCCACCCTCAGCCACACCTTGAAAGAATTTTAATCGCTCTGGAATGGTGCCAGCAGGTAGAAGAACTAAAGAACTCTACCTGTTGAGACTGACTAGGGATAGAAAATGGTCCTCCTGTTTCCCGCTTCATTTCCTCTTCACCCATTTATTGTTGCACTCAATTCAGAAACAGCTAGCCAGGGAACCCGCCTCGCTGGCAAAGGCATGACTTAAAAAGTTTAGGCCATAAAGACTCAGATATCTCCGGTCTCATAAAAGACCCCAGTTTTTAAAGTCTCGTCTTGAACTGTGTCAATTACTTTGAAAAGGAACCTACTGGGCAAATAACCCTTAGTTCATCAACGCAGTTGGGAAACGAGGTTAGAGGCTTCAAGAAAGGGGTGGGACCCATAAAACAGTGAAAGAAAGCAGCGAAATTCAGATGCCAGAGGTCTGGCACAAAAAATAGGGAAAACCGCTACAGTATTTTCAGCTAGTCATCATGGCGAAACTGATGCCTCAAGTCTCGTCTCTCCACTCTCCAATTACTTCTACTCATGGACGTTCCAGATAGTTCTCTTGGAAACAGTATGAACGTCCAGAGAGGAGGGAATATTTGTGTAAATTATGGTGCTGAAAATATATATGAAAATGGTCTTAATAGAACAGGGAATTGCTTGTTAGGGTAAAAAGCTGTTCAAAACTGTACGTGTGCCAGTAACATCACAAGCTGATCCTCAAATATTCAGAGAAAAAAGACTGGAAGGAAATAAACCAAAATGATAAGAAGCTGTCTGGGTGTTGAGATCATGGGAGATTTATTTCTTCTTCATTTTCTACAAACTCCAAAGCTTTGCATTCAGGACTTATCTATCACCACCTTAAAATTCATCCAGCATCTCAATTTCTCTATGCATGCCTTTACGTTCACAATGACGGACACAGCTGATGGAGAAGCTTACCGGATTCCTTGGCAGGATTTTCAGGGGTTTCCTTTGATTTCTTAATATCCCCCAAATAAAACATGACTTCTTTGAGAGGAGGGACTTAAATTCTTTGCATTGCCCCCAAATTTACAAATAGCTTGAAACAAAGGAAATGGAAAACATGCTGGTACCAAATCAATACAAATGTCAAAGAAACAGTAGGTCAGGGAGAAATCTCATTACTAGGGAAATCTTGGCTTTTAAAGTTTATGTGTTTGTTATTTCCACATCTTATCTCAAAAAGATTTGTGGCAATGTATAAGGATGCATAGGCTATGAGATAGCATACATTATAAATGGCACAAAATTAGGGGCAGGAGGAGGTGGGAAAGGGAAGGACAGATTTAAAATGGGACCAGGAATAAGCATTGTACCTTAATGAACTTTGCAAGTGTTCCAGTAAGTTCTGAATAACTACTGCTTCTCAAATATGCCTCTATAGAACCAAAAATATCCTTGTCCTTTCTGAATTTTCCCTTTCCTTCAGACAAACTTGTCGAAGCTAACTGTCATGTCTCAGAAACCCTTTTAACACTCAGTTTCCACAGTTCTTTTCTCACGTTCCAGTGAGTACTTCTGAAAAACCTCCCACCACAGGGCCTACTGCTCTGACTACCGAGCACTTCTGTGAATGTTCCCTACATTTAGTGACAGAGGAGGTGGTTAATATTGTAAATAACACCCCCATTTCTTAACATTTGAAATAGCTTCGTTATAGCATGACAAGAGACTTTGCTATCTTTAGAAAATCAGCAGTTTATGTTTGAGCAGTATAGAGCGCAGGAAGGCAGTGACCCTCTGTTAAGTACCACTGGAGGAATAATTAGATTAGGATGGGTGCAGCTGGTCCCTTCGGGCCTTCTTTTTGAGGATTTCAAGCTGGCGCTTGTTTTGAAGATGAAAGAGGAGTCAGACTCCAATCGCTGAAACTGGGTTTTTTTTTTCCTTAGTTTATCAAGTGAGGCTTTCAAGTGCATTTCTTAAATGTTTACTTCTACCTAATGTTTTCCAGTGTATTCAGATGTGGAATCTTATCTGAAATCCCCCACTAGAACCTCTAAGACAATGCAATACTTGTGGTACTGACATCATGCTGAAAAGTAGCCGAGAACTCCAGTGTTTGGAAGAACAGCCCAAGCACTGAAAGCAGTAATATCCAAATAAGGTACCAAGCACTGGTCTTAGATTTAGACCAAATGATACCTCACAGATCTGCCGTCAAATGCAGCCCTTGGGCTGGGTAATCCACAGGTTGGCTTCAGCTTTTTCTCTGAGCCTACCTAAACTGCGCTTTTATATTTCTAAAAAGTTAATACAAAATATACCCACTGGGTTTGAAAGAAAGAGATGCTGGGTGATAGGAAAAAATAAGAGGCTTGTGCGAGTGTGACTATGTACGGGTGGCTAAAACTGCACTTAAAACTGCCACATGAGGGGCGCCTGGGTGGCACAGCGGTTAAGCGTCTGCCTTCGGCTCAGGGCGTGATCCCGGCGTTCCGGGTTCGAGCCCCACGTCAGGCTCCTCCGCTATGAGCCTGCTTCTTCCTCTCCCACTCCCCCTGCTTGTGTTCCCTCTCTCACTGGCTGTCTCTATCTCTGTCGAATAAATAAATAAAATCTTTAAAAAAAAAAAAAAAAAACTGCCACATGAGGCCAGCGAGATGAAATGTAATGAATTCTTCCTGTCAAATACCAGGTGAGCAGAATTCTTTGTCCCAGGGATTGCCAAAAATGGAACATACTGGGAAAGCTACTAAGGAGGTAGAAATCAAGGGACATGGAGTGTGAACTAAGAATGGGAAGGAAAGTTGCAGGGGCCACTGTTTTTATAGAAGTGGTAGTCACTGCAAACAGCAAGAAAAGGACTGGCAAACCTAGAAACAGGGGAGATTTGCTGGGGGTGGGGATGTTTCCACACAGACCTAGAGAAGGACTCTGGGATAGCAATGAAATCTACTTCAAGGAGAAAGAAATGCACTGCTTGTATTTACCGCTCCAGAGTATAGAAAATTTTCCACAGGAAACCATGCTACGGGATACTTTAAAAACATTTTTTCTTTGATTTAATTTTGAACATCATGTCATCTTGTGAGATATTCTGTCCTTGACAAAAATGTGAAGGGTTCACACATAGGCTCACACAAACGAGGTAGCTAATTGTGTGCTTAGTACGGTGCAGGGCACTGAGACAGACATGTCGATGTTTAACGCGTCACAAGGTCTTAAAGGAACATCTATCTAATGTAGGAGGCTTATATTTAAAACATCACAAAGGATATCCACATGCAAAAAGAATAAATTAGTTCCCTACCCTACACTGTATACAAAAATTAATTTGAAATGGATCACAGAACTAAATTTAAGATCTCAACTATAAAATTCTCAGAAGAAAACATAGGAGTAAACCTTTGTAACCCTGGATTAGGCAATAGCTTCTTAGATAAGACATCAAAGCAAAAGCAACAAAAGAAAAACTAAATTGGATTTTATCAAAATAAAAAATACCTGAATTTCAAAAGACAGCATGAAAAATGTGAAGCAGAATGGGAAAAAATATTTGTAAATCATGTATCATTTAAGGGACTTATATTTAGAATATATAAAGAGCTATTATAAATCAACAATAAGACAAATAACTCAATTAAGATGAGTAAATAATCTGAATAGGCAGTTCTCCAAAGAAGACATGCAAATGGTCAATCAGTACCTGATAAAATGCTCAACATCATTAGGCGTCAAGGAAATGCAAATCAAGACCACAAAGAGATAGCACTTCATATCCACTAGCATGAGATAATAAAAAAGAGACAATAACAAGTGTTGGCTAGGATGTGGAGAAATTGCAGCCCTCATACATTGCTGGTGGGAATGCAAAGTAGGTGAGCTGTTTTGAAAAACAATTTGGCAGTTCCTGAAAAAATTAAATATAGAGCTACCATAAAACCCAGCAGTTGTACTCTTAGATATATACCAAGAGAATTGAAAACATATATCTACACAAATACTTGTACACAAATATTAATACTAGCCAAAAGATGGAAACCTCCCAAATGTTTTTCAAGTGATAAATGAACAATTGGGTTGTTTCCATCTTTTGCCTAGCATTGATATTTGTGTACAAGTATTTAAAGAAATGATTCATTAAAAAAAGTCCGAAGGGAGAAAAACTATCACTCTAACATCTAAATTGTGAAGTACAAACCCACTATGAGGACTATGATAACCTAACCTCTGAAAGAAGGTCATCAGGGAAGTCATGGAACCTCTTTATGAGGAAGCTAACTCTAACTGGATCGGAAGGATGGAGTTAGGCCTATCGAGAGGAGAAGCATGTGAAATCACAAGGCAGAAGTGAGCACGCATGCTCACCGCCATGGAGAAGAAAGGAAGAAATGCCAAGGAGATGCCCTGGGGAAGAGTGGGCATGGAGTGAGGCCAGCGTAGGTAGGACAGAAGTTTAGATTCTAAGACAGAAAATGGTGAGCCATTAAATGGTACCACCATTAAATGGTGGTACGTGGTAATGATACCATAAAAGCAACGTTCAAGTAAGATTCATCCAGTAAAAATATGCATGATGGATTGGAAAAGCTAGGGACTAGAATCCAGAAGGTTGGTTTGGAATCTGCTTGTAGCTTTGATGTAAGAAAAGTAATAGGGATTGGGGGGTGGAAGACTGGTAAGGTAAGTAATAGGGATTGGGGGAGGGAGGGAATTTCAAAAGAGTTATTATCAAAAGCTTTCGAGCATTTTTGATGTTCTAAGTGCTATGCAGAATACTTTAAATGTTCCTCACAACAGCCCTGAGTGTTTATGATTATCCTTATTTAATGGCCAGACAACCGGCATTAAAACCTAGGTCGGAAAAAAGAAGGTCATACATGCCTCAAAGTTTTTATGTTTGGGTGACCAGGCAGGAAGAACAGTGGAGTTACTGAACTGGGAGATGGAAGTAGGGAGGAGCTGATGTCAGGGAGCAAGGGGAACAGGGGGACGTTTTAAAAAAGAAATACTCGGAACCAAGATGGCGGCTCCCGTGGATCTGGAGTTGAAGAAGGCCTTCACAGAGCTTCAAGCCAAAATTACCGACACTCAACAGAAGGTGAAGCTTGCAGACATACAGATTGAACAGCTAAACAGAATGAAAAAGCATGCACATCTTACAGACACAGAGATTATGACTTTGGTAGATGAGACTAACATGTTATGAAGGTGTAGGAAGAATGTTTATTCTTCAGTCCAAGGAGGTAATTCACAATCAACTGTTAGAGAAACAGAAAATAGCAGAAGAAAAAATTAAAGAATTGGAACAGAAAAAATCCTACCTGGAGCAGAGCGTGAAGGAAGCTGAGGACAACTTCGGGGAGATGCTGATGGAAGGAAGGGCACAGTAGGAAATCTCAAGCAGAAGCTTCCTGTCCCCTCCCATTCCTGGCAAGGGGAGAGGGGTCTATGTGGGGATACATCCTCTCTTCTGCCCTGATGGACTTCTTATTTGGATGATCTGGTAACCCTACGTTTTCTACTTCACCCTGTTCCCCTCTCAGATCCCAACCCTGTATTTTTTATCCTGGCTCTGTCTGCCACCCCTGCCCAGAACACTCTTCTCCCCGGGGGGTGAGTCAACAACTCCCAGGAAGATGGGAGCCAGGACAGATAGGGGAGCTCTACCCAAGCCTCTTACTAGTTAGGCTGCTTAGACCAATAAAAGGCATCTGTTTCCCCCCAAAAATGAAAATAAATAAATAAATAAACAAATAAAAATAAAAAAAAAATACTCGGGGTGAGAGCTGTATTTCCCAGTAGAAACATCTAGACGGCAATTAGATAAATAAGCCTGGCTATCTTGTGAGAGATTCAGATCACAGAGAGAAATCATTAACAAAGAGGCAGGGCTGGAGATATGGCTCCACCCCCAAAGGAGCCTGACCCAGGGGTAACTAACTGCTCCCCAAGGGCAGACGCGGGAAGAAGAGTCCACTAAGGCAACAGAGGAAAAGATCAGAGTTGAAAAAAAGATCAGGTTAGTCCAGTGTCAGGCAAGCCAAAAAAACGAAGGAAGGAAAGAAGAGAAGGAAGGAAGGAAAAAAACATTTCAAGAGGGAAAAGGCGGTCATCAGTAGCCAATGATGCAAAGGAGTCCAAGTGAATAGAGTGACTGAAGAACACAAAGACTGGCAAAATCATCGCTCACCTTGCAGAGGACAATTTTACAGCCGGCTGAAACAGGTTTCGAAGAGTTCACTGTTTATCAGTGAAAGGAAAGCAAGAACCAGTATGGTAATGTGGGGGTGCCACAGAGCAAAGACGCTTTTTCAAAACAAAGGAGATGGGAGCATGTGTAAAGACTATGGAACATATAAGGGGGAAATAGTTTGCTTAAACCTAAAACCAAGATGCTTCTGGGATTTGGGGGGTAATTCCACAGTTCAGGGGAAATAGGAACAGCCCTTTCCACGGCATAAGAAATACACACCAGTTTGCAAGGATAGGATTGGGTTTTTGGAAGGCTCCAACCATCTTACACAAGTAGAAACACACAGCAGGATACAGCAAATCGTGCATAAACATATTTAAATAAATACTGTTAATATTAGCCAACAAGAGGGTGGGGCTGGCTGGGTTATTGTGCTGTTCAGTGGACGCCCTCACAGGAGGTCAGATTGGGGCCTGGATGTAAGAAAGGAAGGATGTGATTAAGAGATTATTTCAGTACAACTAGGGCAGATTCCAAGGCCCATAAGGGAGAACCAATGGTGACAGCATGATGCCAACGTGCCCCACCCAGCGGTGCTGCTGGGAGTCTGCTGGCCTGGGACAGTATAGCACCACTCACAGCTCACTCTAAGGCCATAGGCCAAGAGGCCATTTCCCCACCGCTGCCTTCATGCAGTCAGTTCCTACAACATACCAGAAACTCTGACTTGCTCAAGTGTTTTCCCTGCTAAGGAGCACACTAGTCCCCTCCCTGATTTTCGGTGTTATTTAGCGTCTAGCTGGTTCCTTCCAATTTTTAGTGGCAGGTAAACGACTGACTCCCAACCCCCATTCTGTGAAATGATCCCTACTCTCTTTGTGCTTTGTATCGCAATGCCCTCTTCACATGCAGAAACCTTCCTAAAACAGGAGTTTCAGTTCCACTGAAACAGCCAAACCAGAAAGTCACCTACAATCCCAGTTGCCCTAGGGCCAACCCAGTCCAACGTCAAAGGACAAAAATACCTTTTACCTACTTGCTCCTAAGAAGGTGCTCAGGTGACAGAGACCTGACTGCAGCTGAACATTGCCATCTGGTGTCTGGGAGGTGTCACTGCAAATCTTTTCTCTCCTTCAAACTGCATTCAACAAATAATTTATTAAGAACTTTAGTAAGCAAATGGAAAAAGCGTCCCTGCACCCATTAAAAGATAAACTTTTCATTTTGGGATCCCATCCTCTCTTTCAGACTGTGATTTTGGAGGTATCCACCCTATTCCCACATCAGAAGTTCTTCCTGCTTCATCTAATTCTTCCCTTCCTTCCAGATCATTACCATTGCTGTATGAACAGACTCCAGCACCTCCATTTAAAGGAGAAAAAGGTCTCTCTTGATCACATGTATCTCTCCACTACCCGTTCCCTGCTATGGTTTCCAAAGAACACAAAACCACTCAGATGAGATACCTCAACCCTATGCAACGTCTCTACTTCCTCAACCCTAAATTACTTTTTACCTTACCCCCAGATTGGTCTCTGTTTCCAAAACCACTCCCCTGGAACTGTTCTTACAGTCACTAATGGCCTCTGTGTTGCAAAACACATGGTGCTCTCTTTCTAAACTCTCACTCCTCTTGGAGTTTGGAACAGGGCAGATCCTTATTTTTCTTCTACCTCTCTGTCTTCTTCCTGAGTCTCCCTTGCTGGCTCTTCTCCTCTAGCCCATGTCTGAATCCACCGCAGCAGGTGTGGACCCTGTCTGGGTGCTCTGTTCTTCTCTATATGCGTTCTCTCTCTAGCTGATCTCTTCCTACCTCGAGACTTAGGATACTGCCTCTATGCAAATGATTCCCAAATGTCCAGTCCAGACCTGTCTTGGGGGCTCCAGACTTGGAGATCCATGTGTAATAGGCATTTCCAACTAGCGTGTGCAATGTGAGACTGGCTCTCCCCCAATATCTATTCCTGCTCCGGTGTTTTCCATCTCAGTAAATAACACCACTCTCCATCCATTCGCTCAGCCTAAAAAAAAAAAAAAAAAAAAAGAGGCATCAGCTTTACCACCCCTCCCCCCAGCTGTGACTAATTTAACACCTCAGCCAGTGACTAATTTAATGCCGAGTCTGTCTCCGAAATGGATCCCGCATTGATCCACTTCTCTGCATCTCCACCATCACCACCCTAGTCCTAGCCACTGGCTTCTCACTTGGATTATTTATTCAGTAGCCTCCTGAGTGGCCTCTCTGCTCTTTCCCCACCAGTCCATTTCCTACACAGTAGCTAGAGTGACCCTTTAAATGTGCAAGTCACGTTTACTCTTCTCTTAGAAACATCAAGTGTTTTCCATCAGGCCTAGGATAAAACCCTAACTCCTTACACGGCCCAAGAGGCAGCACAGGATTTGGGCCAGCCTACCTCGCTGAGCTCCTGCTCCCCGTCTCTGGTCCTAGAGGCCTCCTCCCTCCTCTGTCTTAGCACTTGCCTTTCCCCTTGCCACCAGCCCTTGCCCTGGCTCTTCCCAAGACTCAATCTTTCTCAGCCCCAACATCATCTCTTCAGAAAGGCCACACATAGCAACCTTTGTCTCCACCCCAAGTTACTTTCTATTTCCTCATCTGCTTTTTTTTTCTTCCATAAAACCTATCAAAAATTTGAAATTATCTCATGTGTTTGTTTGCTCGTCTCCGTCCCACCCAGTCTTCCCCTCTGCCATTAAAATGAAAGCTCCTCGAAGGGAGAGAACTTCCAGTTGCATTGTGATGACTAGCTCCCAGGGCACCATCAGTGAATGGAGGTCCTTGTGGTTAGGAGATCCATCTACTTCTCTCCATCTCTACTGCCACCACTTTAGAGCAAGCCACCATGGTCTCCCATCTGCCCTCATCTGCCTCATTCAGAATCATATCCCCCAGCACCTAGCACCGTGCCTGTCACATGGCAGGTGCTCAGTAGTTGTGAAATGAATGAAAGAATGAAATGTAGCATGCCAGCTGATACCAGAGACACATTCCAGATCCATTAGAATCAAGAGTATAAACATCACATATAAGTATTGGTGTGTTTCTCAGGGCCACATGCATATTGAGTAGATGGTGTCTCCGATCTCTGAGCTGTAAATAAGTATATCAATGTTTGTAGGTACTGTCCTCATCTTCGCATGAAAACAGCCCACTTGAGAAAATCAGTTTGAATTCAAGCCATGAGTTTTTTTTTTTTCCTTCCAGTATTAAAAAAAAAAAAATCAGGGGCACTTGGGTGGTTCAGTCCATTAAGCATCCAGCTCTTGGTTTTGGCTCAGGTCATGATCTCAGGGTTGTGAGATCCAGCCCTGAGGAGGGCTCTATACTGGGTGTGGAGCCTGCTTGGAATTCTCTCTCTCCCTCGCCCCCTCCCCCCACTAAAAAAAAGTCATTCTCCAGTCTTCTCCACTGTCCTCTAACTGTCAACCCTAGCCCCTTCCAAACTAGACTCACTCTTCCCTCCCCCATGACTCCATCTCCTGTTTCCATTGAACATTGAAGTCATCTGGGTAGAAGCCCCTTGACTCATGCTGCAGAACCTTTAATCCTGCCTGCATCTGCTCGGTGCTCTCTCCTCCTTTGCTGCCATGAGGCAGAAGAGACATCTGTGTTCTTACCAAAGGTTAATCCACCTGTGCCCTGCATTCTATTTCCTCCTACTCTCGATTCATAAATGCTCAATTATCCATCTCCAGGGTCTTCAGACCCTCTCAAGTCTTCCCCAACATTTGAAAGACCGGATGGAGGACAGGTCATGTAGTCCACCCGGGACTTCACTGACTCCTTAGTTGCTGTCCTCCCCTTCACAGATAACAAAACTTCTCCAAAGTGTTTTAAGCACTGTCTTTATGTTCACTATTTCCATTTCCATACCCCTCTCTTACTATGGAACAAATTCCATCCTCGTTTCTGCCTCCTGTTCCACTAAAGGGGCTCTTGTTGGGCTCATGAATTACCTCCTTCTCACTAAAGTTGAAAGGCATTTTAAACCCTCACCTTAAAAATAAATAAATAAATAAATAAATAAATAAATAAATAAATAAATAAATAAGCAAGCCCTCCCCTGATTTGATTTCTTGGCACTTCTTAACGCTTTCATCCTTGTAAAATTTCCCTTGTCTCCCGTCACACCATATTTTCCTGGTCTCCCGTTGCTTCTCTCGGACCCTTTTGCTGGCTCATGTTCCTCGTCATGGCCATGATTTGTTGGAGTCCTTGAGGTTCTGTCTGAACCTCCTTTTGTTCTCATTCAGAGATCTCTTTTTAGGGGGCTCACCCAGCCCCATGGCCTGAACACCAGCTACATGTTAATAACTCCCAAATTTAAATCACCAACCCAGAACTTGCTGAGTGTTGTCAGAAACTGGCCTCCACGCTTTGGAGCAAAGCATCACATGGAGACAGAGTTTGGGATAAAGGGGAGCAATAGCTTTATTGCTTTGCCGGGCACAGGAGGCTGCCGCAGGTGACGGCCTTCACAAAACCGCAAGCCCGCGCAGGGGGAGGGGCTGTGGGGCTCTATAGGGAAACACAGGACCTAGCCGGTTTAGACAGGCATTGCGTACTTGCTGCCGGCCTCCGCTGTCCTGTCGTTAGGGTGGGACCAGCTTCCTGAAACAAAAGGCTAAGAAGGGAGGAGGGGAGATTCACGAAAGAGAGGAAAAGGCTTACTTTAAAATCGAGCTTCGCGGAAGCATTAGTGCAGCCATTTTGACTTCTGTTCAACTTTGTGCTTTTCAGCGGTTCCATGAGCTCTAGGTTGTATGCCTAATTGCTTACCCCACGTCTCACTTAGGTGCCCCACAGGAGCCTCAAACTCAACGTGCACACAACTCAACCCTGGGTCTTTCCTTTTAGGGTGGCTCTCGGTCCGACTGCACAGGCCAGATACTTTGGAGTTATCCATGATACATTCTTCACCTCTTTCCTCTTAATCCAGCAAGTCCCAATGATCCTTTCTCTTACGTATTAATGAGATCCATCTACTTCTCTCCATCTCTACTGCCACCACTTTAGTGCAAACCACCATGGTCTCCCATCTGGCTTTGCAATCGAAACCTCATAGGGGGCTCTCCATACCTGCCTTTGTCCCTCCTAATGTTCTCAATCCGTAGCAGGAACGAATATTCAAACAATGCAGATCTGATCAGGTCACTGTCCTGTGTAAAACCATTTAATACCTTTGTCTTTCTCCTAGGAAAAACACCCTAAATCCTTAGCATGCCTCCAAGGCCCTGCCTGATCTCATCCCCACATACTTTGCCGGCCTCATCTTGTTTTCCTCTCTCTCTCTCTCACTCAGCAACACCTTGCAGTTCCTCTAACCAGGCAGACCCTCCAGCCTCAGGTCTTTGTAGAGGGTTTCCTTTACTTAGACAGCTCTAGTTTCCCTCTGACCCTTCGTCTCCTTCATGACTATTATCCTTTAGCTACTAGTATGTAACAGATATTATTGATGCTCTGCCCCAGAGCTGGTGGAGAGCAGTGGTTTTCAGAATGTTGTCCCTGACCCAACAGCATCAGCATCACCTGGGGATCTGTTAGACATGCATTCTCCAATCCCACCCCAGACCTACTGAATCAAACTCTGGGAGGAGGTCCTGCAGTCTGGGTCCTCCAGGTGATTCGGAAGATTTGGGAACCCCTGCCTTATAGTGCTTCTATAAACTTCCTTTGTCTCTCTGCCTGAGGGGAGGCTGCAAGGGCTGAGAATTTAACACCCCTGGAGTGACCCTTTACTATGGAAGGAGGGGAGGTGCTGGATAAATGCCCAGTCCCATACCCCTTAGTAAGACATTCTAAGGGACATTCCACAAAGTCTCTCAGAGAGTCCCCAGTAGGTCTGAGCTCCAGTTACCCACAGTGGTAACTTGCACATTAATGATTTTCCTTCCTTCCTTTCCTTGTCTCACTTCCTTACTCATCCACAGAGCTTTCTGGAACCAGCTCTTCAATAGGTCACTTGTGCCCAAATCCTTATCTTAAGGTCCGCTTATGGGGAGACCCAGACTAAGACATACAATAAGAATCCCCTGTGTGAAGGAAGTTTCCCCCAGGCTAGATCAGCTCGCTCTTACCTGTTCTTTTTCACACCTCTTTGCACCACAGAATTTTCCACAGCATTTCCAATTTATAATTAGATATTTGTGTCCTTCCTTGGCTAATGATGGCCATCCCCACTTTTGAACACTGTCTATTGCACCTGTTTTGTCCTCGACACCTACCAGTGCCTGGCACAAACATAGACATACAGTAAATGTTTGTTGAATGTATGATAATAAATGGATAGTAAGTGTCCTTTCATGCATAACTTGCTGAAGGGCTATCTGAGAAATTCTTAGGTTTTTTGTCATCTACATTTCAACATATTTTTCTTTTACATTTCTTCTGGACTTCTCCTCCTTCCCTTCATAAAGTTCCATTTTTTTCTTCATTTCATGTTTAGGATGATGGCATTCTCTACATAATACTACTTTCTATTAATTTTGTCTGAATTTATCTTTTAAAGTATTTCCTTTCCAGCCAAAACATTTGTCTTTCTATTCTAACTATAGAAAAAACTCCTTTCTAAACAGGATTTTTAATTTTCAAATCACAATATTCCTTGACATCCATCCTCAAAGCCTATAAAGGCTTTTCACTGCAGGCTTCCATTGGCCTTCTCACTTCTAAAGGAGGTGAACATATGAACACATATTGAATAATTTTGCATCTCTGAGATTTAATCAGCTCTCATAAATAATTTAGTTTTGTCTGTGAAAAAGTGGCGATGAGGACACATCCTCCTTCTCACCATACCTGGAAGTCATTGCCCATCTCTGTTGTCTGTATGCCTCAAGAGAGGAGTTTATTTTGTAGTTTAGAGCCCAGATTATTCGTTTGGACTGTTTGTTAACAGGTAAGTTTACTGTATGTTAAAGTTTTGTATCTCTATAGCCCCCCCCCTTTTTTTTTTGGTGGTAGGTGTACCAAACCTGGGCAGGCTTAACACCTTCCTCTCTTTAATTCCACATGGCTTCCAGAGACTCAGGCCTCTCCTATTTGGGGCAAAGAAATGACACCTCACTTAGACCGCCAGCACAAGCTACATTCTTCAATCCAGCCAGAGACCTCCTCCCTCCTCGTGGGACTATGAAGTGCTTGCTCAGCTATTAAGGAAGTAGAACTCTGTTTTGCTTTTGGCTCTTTCTTTTCATGTGGTCAAGCCAACTGAGTATGCAGGATGCTTGGTGGTGCAGGAGCTGGACAGTCTGGGTCTCTAGCTCAATACACTCAAAATAGGACCCAAACCTTACCTCCAACCTCTAATCAAACACTTGTTTCTTCAGGAACTCGGAACAACAATTTCTAGCTTATGCCTAAAACTGAGCATATGGGTTTTGCTTTTTGGCAGAATCTTTAAAATAAATAATAGAAAAGCCCCAATAAGCCTTCCAGTCTGTCTCCCCAAAACCAGACCAGGATCATTTCCTACATTAGGCCTGCCTAATGTTTTATCTGATTTAATTTTTAATATTTTGGATGATGACTTTCACAATTTCCCTGAGGAGACCATTTCATAATTTAATATTTATTTCTCAGACAGGGATTGTTTCCAGTAATGAACCCAAATTTTAAAATTTCATCTTGTTCTCTTGGAGATTATTTCCTCTCTGTGAAAAGTTAAAATTTCCAAATATGGTATTAGTATACCAATAATTTCCCAGTAGGCAATCTTTAGTTCCTTCAAAGAAATTTATACCCCGAACCATTTGTTTTTATTGCTTTTCTGAACACCTGTATTTTTTCCTATCCTTTTAGTATCTGTTCAAACTTATTTTCTACCCGTGGTCTCATTCTGGTTTTTTAGCTGAATATTTTTTATAGTGACTCTTCTGTGGTAAAATACGTAACACAAAATTTACCATTTTAGCTGTATTTAAATACAGTTTAGTAGCGTTAGGAACATTCACATTTCTGTACAACCCCCACCACCATCTGTCCCTAGAACTTTTTCCTCTTCCCAAACTGAAACTCCGTCTCCCTTAAACACTAACTCCCCCTTCTCCCCAACCACAGTTCCTGGTAACCACTATTTTACTTTCTGCTTCTATGAATTTGACTCTTCTAGGCACTTCATAGAAGTTCATTCTTGTTTTTTAAAAGACTGGACTCTACATGCCGTGATTTTAAAGGATCACAAAAACAACAATAACCTTAGTACAGCTATATTAATTCAAGGATGGTATTTAAAATATTTAATGGCTGGCACAGCAGAGGCTCAGGGCAATCAGAACAAAGGTCAGTCCAGTCAGAGTGGATGATGGATACACAAACCAGCAGAGCCTGACCAGTGCTTTGGCCTTTAAGGGTATTGTATTGTATTGTATTTATTTTTAGAGAGAGAGAAAGAGAGCACACGGGTGTGGGGGGGGGAGGGACAGAAGGAGAGAGAGAGAGAGAGAATCTTAAGCAGGCTGCACGCTCAGCCTGGAGCCCAATGCGGGGCTCAGCGTCATGACCCTGAGATCATGACCTGAGCTGAAATCATGAGTCTGGCGTTTAACTAAATGAACCACCCAGGTACCCTGAGGTTATCTTATTGACTGGACAAAAATCACTATATATTTTCTACAAGGTATACTACTTAACTCCCTTGAGTCTAGGCTCTCATCAACAGTAAACAGTAAATCAAGCGTTATATTCCCTAGAGAATCAGGCTTGTTAGGTAGTTCTCTCTGATAGTGCTCTGCTGTAATGTTGAAGGGCACACAGGACTTTCTGTTTCATTTGTGTGTTTTGGATACTTTTTCCTTACAGTGCTGTGCAGAGAGCGTGCTCCTCAAATCTCTCCACTATCCTTTTTTTTTTTTTTTGAAGATTTTATGTATTTATTTGACACAGTGAGCGAGAGAGAGCACAAGCAGGGGGAGCAGCAAGCAGAGGGAGAAGGAGAAGCAGGCTCCCCGATAAACAGAGAGCCCAACATGGCCTCGATCCCAGGACTCTGGCATCATAACCTGAGCCGAAGGCAGACGCTAAACCGCTTAACCGACTGAGCCACCCAGGCGCCCCGCCCGTTGTCCTTCTGAAGACATATTTGGGTTGATGGAAAATTCTTCCTGCCCAGAATGAGGTCCAACAAGTTGGGAGAAAACCTTAGTGGGGGCTCACTGAGTTTTTTATACCCCCTAATCTTTTCCTTAGATAGTTTCAAAACGTGCCTTTAACAAGTCACGTGTAGTTCTAACATTTGGGTTCCAGGTACAATATCATACGGTGTCACCAGTGCCATAGGAAAATTCCAAGTACAATACTGTGAACACCCACATATCCTTTGCTCAGCCTCACTACTTGTTAGCATTTGTAAGTTTGCTTTATCTCTTTCCCTCTCTCACACCCCCACAGACGGTGCAACGCTCTGTCTAGACCCCCTTCAGGGATGAAGAACTCATTTCCCCGTACTTTTGGAGTGCTGCTGGCATATAGCTCTTAGCTATCGGTCTTCTCTGGAAATTGTCTTAGTTGAAGAGACTGTGTAGCCCAAGGTCACACCTCCCCAGGGCCATCTGCAACCCATGATTGACTGATGTGGAGGCAGAAAGGCCTGGACTCCTTTCTGTCTCAGGATAACTCGGAAGGGCCTTTCTAGCTTTAGCTCCCCAAGGGTTCATGTTGTTGAGACTGCATTGCAGCCCACACGTTCTCTCTGCCCATTTCGCATTTTTATTTATTCCTTCTATTATTCCCTTCTATAGGTATTGATCCCAAGAACACTACCAAATAAAATTCCTGCATACTAACCTCCATTTCAGTCGACTTCCTAGGAACCTCAAACTCTGTGATGACAGAGGTGACTTAAGACAACTGAAAGTAATATCAATTTTAGTGACTCATTCCAGAATTTTATCCACATGATCGCTAAAAAGTACTTCCTCATGTTAGATTTAAACTCTCCTGTTCCAACAGTCTCCAAGATATATTAATTGAAAAAAGCAAGACACAGAATGTTACACATCATCAGCTTCCATTTGTGAAAAAAAAAAAGGGAGAATACACTAATACATATGCTTATATGTGCCCAGAACATCTCTATAAGGTTGCCTCTGGGAGAGATCAGGTGTCTGGGGGTGGGAGGCTTACTTTTTTTTTTTTTTTTTTTTTTTTACTATTAACACTTTGATATTGTTCTAATTTCTACCATGTACTTTTTGACTTTTTTTTTTTTTTAAGGCTGGAAATAAAATAAGACAAAATGGTAATGGTTGCTAGGTTAGGGTGGAAGGAATATGGTTTTGTTGTATTGGTTGCAATTTTCAGTAGTTTTAAAAATTAAATTTCTAAAACCAAACTCATCTGTTTAATTTATTTTTTCTTGTGGACACAGAGACCAGCCTATTTACTGAAACACTTCACTTACTTTTAAGGGGTAATCAAAGAATTCCTTAGCCTTTTCTTCTGGGAGTTAACAACCTGAATTAATTTAAACTTTCATGGTAGTAATTTATTATCTGTTGATTTGATGATTATCTTTGTCACTTTTCTTAGAACCTTAACCACATTCACTACATTGTTTTCAAAGTATAATTATCGAAACCAGATATAATGCTGTTTACCCAAGATCTAAATAATACAGAGGACAGAACTGATTTTTTATTAATGGCCTAAGCTTGCAGAATCATGTTCAACTAATGCTCAATGAGATTTTTATTCAATGTGAGCAAATCTGAAATTTTGATTAATCTGTTGGGATTTTTTAAAAAATTTTATTTATTTAAGTAATCTCTACATCCAATATGGAGCTTGACTTCATGACCCTGAGATCAAGAGCCAGCCAGGCACCCCTAATCCGCTGGAATTTTTTTGAGTAAGAAAGCAAATGAGGTCCACAAAACTAAACTTAGCGCACAAGGCAGAGCAAATGAGAATATATCCTTTCTGTGGGCAGCGGAGGCAGAAGAAGAGAGAAGTAGCTGAAGCCGGTGTGCACAATGCCTTCAACACTCATCGTCACACTGGTCAGGCCTCATCCTGAGCTGCAGAAAGATGAGGATAGGAGGAATAATAGTTTCTACCTCTGAGAGTTGCTATGGGAATTAAATGTATTAATACATTGCAAATATTAATGCATGTTAAATTATTTTTCTATTTAACACATATTCTATAATTATAAAACATAACATGATAGTAAGTATGTTGTTATATTAAAATAAATAGATTAAATTAAATACTAATGCATTTAACTTTAATTAAAGAAACTAATACAGACAAAGCACTTAAAAGAGCCAAGCATATGATATATGTTCAATAAATGTTAGATATCTTTATTTATTTATGTATCACCAATACTTAGCACTGTGCCTACCACTTACTAGATGTGTCGTCATGTTGGTTCACTCACTCGGTCATATGTCCGACCAGCTGACCTGGTAGGGGCATATTGCTTTTGATCCACTCCTTTGGTTTCCTTGAGGAAGGATCTTCCCAGCACACTTGGCCTCTTCCCACACCCCGCATTCTGACCCATGGGGGTGGAGCGGCTTACGTGGATGGCAAGTTTGGGAAAGGCTCTTGGTGGTGGTGGGGCGTACCCTGACCTCTTTTTCCTCTTTTCTCTTGGATACATATTCTGTTCTTCCTCTAGGACGAGAGTTCTGTAAGGGGCTTGTCCCATGGGCATGTGCATACAGCAAAGACTAGGGGAGTGAGGCTGCCTGATTTGGGGGTTCATGTTGGGCATACCAATGTTGCTGCACACCTGAAGCACATTTTCAACCACTCTGTTGATGAAACTGATATTTTGATCTCCATCTGATTGTTCCCTCCATATCTTCTCTCTCAACTGGCTCTCAACCCAGGCAGGGAAAAGAGAAGTTTAACTTATGAGTATCCCTCTTCAAGCGCCAATATCATTTAACAAATATTTTTGTGGTAAGTGCTGGGGAAGAGACAGTCAAGATCTGAAGCATGAATCAGAGTAAACTCCAAGAAGATATGGTCAAGATTCCCAGGTAGAAGGACAAAGGCCCTGTGGTGGGGGAGACATACAAAGAGAACTGGAAAGAAGCCTGGGGAGCTGGCTGGAGAGAATGAAGGGGAATATAGATCAAATGAGGGCTGATTTAAGTCGGCAGGGACAAGTGCATCCTCAGAGCATTGGAACTATTTGAGAGCCATCTGAGAACCTTGCATTCTGAATGATCTCTTTGGCTGCTCTGTGGAAAATGGATTGTCGGAGACAAAAAAGGAGGTGGGTTGATCAGCAGGAGTCAAATCCGGAGGACTTTTGCTCTCTGCAGGGACTGAAGTGATGGGAGTAGAAAAGAAAAGGACAGATTTGAATGATATTTAGGAGACAAACTCATCAAAACTTGGTGCTGGATTGGATGTGGGCAATAAGAGAGATGGAAGTGTCAAAATAACTCCTGGATTTTCAGCTTGCATAACCAAGTGAATGAATGGGACACACCATTGAAAGATATCAGGAGCAAAGAAAGACCAGATTTGGAGAGAGAGCATGTGAATTCAGTTTTGACACATCGGGTCTGTAGTGCCTTTGAAACTTCCAAGGAGAGATGTTAAGAAGGCATTGAATATATGGATTTGGAGTCCAGAGGAGAAAGCGGGGCTGAAAGTATGCGATCGTGAGTCACTGTGCTACATTTATATGCCCTCTCTCTTCCTTCTCCCTCTCTCTCCTCAACCCATCTCTCACCTTCTGTATGTAGTAATTAAAGTAATATATATATAGTAATTAAATGGACTCTCCCTGTCTCCCTCTTTCCCTCCCTCCTGCCTCTCCGCCTATATATGTGGTAATTAAATTAATACATATATCAAGTAATTGAATTAAAATTATATGTAGCAATTAAAGACAGTGTGTGGTGAGATCACCTAGGGAGAAAGTGTAGCTGGTTGGAGAAGAGAAGGTTGCTCAACACTGAGCCATGACCTCCAACAAATAGAGGTCAGATGGAGGGGTAGGAACCCACAAAACAGACTGAGAAGCAGCCATAGAGTGGGAAGAAAAGCGGGCGAGTGTGAAGTCAAGGAAAGAGCCCAGAGACAATGTCTGGGCACTTCCAACATGGAAATGTCTGCGTAGCTCTTCAATGTCGTGCAGAGCTGAGTAGCGACAAGAAGTGGCCGTGCCTGATTCATCCTGATCTTTATCCCTTTTTATCCAGGTTCTCAAAGGTTGCTTTAATTCTTGCTCACTACCTGTGCGGGAAAACACCTTGCCTCTCCCATTCTATGTGCTCTGTATTCACTGAACACCAACTCTGTCAAAATACCCTGAGGCTCACAGGCAGGGCTTCTCAGGGGCAAATAATGGATGGAAAACAAGCAAGGTCCCAAGCTGGGAACCCAGTGGGCCACACCAAATGAACAGTATGGGAATGGTGAGAGAAAATGGCTTACAAATATTTTCTGTTTTACATGTAAAAGTTTCAATTTTCTGGGGTAATGTTGCCCCCAGTGCTACAATACTTCCAGCCCTTGAGCACCTGCCCGCTGCATATATCTCTCCCAGGACAGCCGAGTGATATCATCGGGTGAAGACATGTAACAAGGAGGCAGTGTTATGGTGTGACAGAGGCCTGGAGTGGGTGGGCAGGTGGAAAGTCATCATTCACCTCTTCTCAATATGTCAGGACGACGCTTGCTGGGAATAAGAATAAGAATTGGGCCTGAACCCCCTTCCTCCCTTTTGCTCATTTTTTTGACCCAAGGCTTTTTGCTTTTTTTTAGGGGATAGTAAAAGTGTCAGCCATCAACATTCTCTTCTGTATATATTTGTAGCCATTAAAGCAAGAATTATAAAAACTAGGTGGCACAATTAGTCAGATGCTTCCTGAAAGCTGGAACTTTGTTTTGTTCACTGTTATAACCACAATGCCTGGTACAAAGTAGGGGCTTAGTAAGTAAGTTGTCCACGATGAGTGGATGGATGGATGGATGGATGGATGGATGAAGAAGCAAGTGAGAGATCATCTTTACTAGTTATTATACAAACAGGGAAATACGTTATCATCTGAAAGAGGCTACAGAAATTGGCCCTCTGGCAGGAGCACAAATGTGAAATGGCATGAAGCACCTGTTAGAGCTTGCTGGATCCCCTTCCTTCTGCCTCCTGCTTGCCCAAGCTGTGCAAATGGCAGAGCTCCATTAACTCCTCCGCTGATGTCACCTTGGCTAATGCAAAGGGGTTTCACCGAACCCCCGAAAGGAAATATCCAGTACAAACCTCATATTCAGTAGATTCTCAGTAAACCTTTTTGACTCACTCATGATTATCTGAACACTATCAATGTGTTCAAATCTATGGGGCCTGATGTTCTTCCCTTCTGGGATATATCACGGTCAGTTAAGGTCACTGTCATGGTTCTTTGCTTGTGGCAGTTCCCAAGGACTGATACATTCCTGAAAACTGGAAAAAGTCCAACTTCATGTCTTTCTGAATGAAGGATGAGAGGGATGACCTTGAAAATTATTAAGCTAGTAGAAATACCCTGAAAAGTCGTACAATAAATCAGCAAAATATCAATTTAGAAATGCTGAAAAGAGAATAAAGCATAGGGTATGGTTTTACAATAAGTGATCCTGTCTGACCCACCTCATTTCCTTTTAGGCAGAGGGATAAGCCTGGCTGAAGGAAAGGGGAGCAATAAATTAAACAATTTTTTAACCTATCAAAAAAATTTCATTTGTCTTGCACAGCAATTTAAAATGAGGAAACCATACTGCAGGAGGATTAAACTCTAAGAAGAATCATTGTCAACCGTATAACAAATGTGTTTCAAAGGGATTTCAAGGAGCTCATGTAGATAGTGGCTCTACATTCATTTATTAAAGATGCATTTATTGAACACTTAACTATTTCCCAGGCATTGTTCTAGATGCTGGGGACGTAACACTGAACAAAACAGGTTAAAATCATTGCCCCATAGAATAGAACGTGTGGGGAGAAGAGTTACAATTTTAGATAAAATGGCTATTGTGTGTGAGAGAGAGTCATGCAGGTATTTGGGGATGGCATTTCACCTGTGAAAACTGCATACACTAAGGCCCTGAGGCTGAAGCCTACTTAGTTGGTGTTTTACATTGAGGCTACAATGGAGTGAATAGGAGTTGAGGTCAGAGAGGTAGCAGGGGCCAGATCAGGACAATTTTATTGGTCAAAACAGGTCCCAGAACCAGCACAGATTAAAGAGGAGAGGGAACAGGGGCGCCTGGGTAGCAATGACCAGGTGTTCGGTACTGGGTACCTCTTTGTATTTGTGGGGAACACTCCATCATGTAAGCCTAGGTAGGGGGCAGAATACTCTTAGTCCCAAACTTTAAAGTGGAAGGGACCCTCTCCTCGTTTCCTGGTCAAGGATGGAGCAAGTAGACTTGGACAACTGGCTGTTCCTATTCAGGACTTGGAACCACAGGGAAAGAATGAAAGCCTCAGGCCCAGGTGCAGTGGCGCTGAGAGCCCCACAGCCCAGTGTGTGCAGTGTCAGCTCTAGTGTCCTGAGCAGAGCGTCCTTGTGGTGCCACTGTGGATACGCCTTCCTGCCAGCCTTCCTTAGGTTTTGTCCCTGTTCTGTATCTAGCTCTCCAACCTTCCCGTCTTCTGTAAACAACTTGATAAGACAATGAAAATTCCCTGTCTGCTTAAGTGAGCCAGAATTGCTTCTTGGGCCTTGGAACTGAACATACTGACGGATGCACATGGAACTCAGGATTATAATTCAAAACATCCATTCAAGCTAAAGTGCTGATGAATAAAAAGCAGACAGACACACAGGGAGAAAGCAAACTAAGAGTAGATTCGTCACCACAGCCCAGAACCGGGACTGACAGTGGATTTCCAGCTAACACAGAAGAGTGATAGCTCATGTCCCCAAGGGCACCGCAGGGGTATCTCCCACCCTGCACGCTCGTCCGTGTCGCGATCTTGCTACGCCCCTAGTAATTGGGAGAGGTGGAGTAGATCTCCTCTCCTCTTATTTATTTAGTATTTTAGAGAGAGATAGACAGCGTGAGCTGGGAAGGGCAGAAGGAGTGGGAGAGAATCTCAAGCAGACTCCCTGCTGAGCCCCACACAGGCTTATCTCACAATCCCGAGATCATGACCTGAGCTGAAATCAAGAGTTGGATGTTTAACCAACGGAGACACGCAGGCGCCCCTGTTTCCTCTCCTCTTTAATCCGTGGGGGTTCTGGGACCTGTTTTGACCCATAAAATGTGACAGAAGTGATGCATAATTTCCAAGGCCATGTCTCCATCTTGGAAGCCAGCTGCCACGTAGGAAGTCCCATCATTGCTGGACAGAGTCTGGGGGAGAGACACCTGAAGATGCTGGCTTGAACAATCCAGCCCTGGTCAAACTCCCAGCTGAATGCAGCCATACCAGTGAGCCCAGGCACTGTCCTATGAAACAGAAGGACCACCCGGCTAAGCCCAGCCCAAATTCCCGATCCACAGAATCATGAGCAAATAAAGTGGCTGCTGTTTTAAGCTGCTAAATGTTGGGGTTGTTTGTTACACAGCAATAGATAACTGAAACATACAAATATTGTCATGATATGAATTTTTAATTAAGCACCAAATTGCATGTGGTTTCAGTCAGGAGGTTCACAAAGACAGACATGCACGTGTGTGTGTTTGTGTGTGTGTGTGAGATCTCCGCCCACCTGGGCCTTACTCTGTAGTAGGTATAACTCTCCCAGACAGAAGTAAGGAATGCAGACTATGCAAGACAACTGTGGAACAGGATCTGAAGAGTTATTACAGTATTTAGATTAAATATAAGATAAAACAAGAGTGTGTGTGTGTGTGTGTGTGTGTGTGTGTGTGTGTTGGGGAAGGTCAAGGAAATGTCTGGGAAAATTGAAGAAAGAAGAAAAGGGAACACAGTCCACAGAAAGGCTCATCTTTCTCTCAGGACCATATTTGAACCTAAGAAGCACTGGAAATACATGTATTAAACTGACCCCTGTTCAACTATTGATCACACATTCCATCCTTCGGTGCAGAGACATGATTTTACTTGTTTTGCTCACTGATGTATCCCCAGGTGACTGGAACCGGGCCTGCCTGGTAACTGCTCATTGGAAATTGTGGCAGGAAATAAACAAACACACATGGAAATAGCAATATCATTTAAACATTTTACCTAATAAATATCAGAAATGTAACAGAGTAGTTCATCTGCATTACGTTTTCCAAACAGATGACTGGTGAGATGGCAAGAGGTGGAGTGACCTGGAGAGAGTTCCAGAAATCTGCAAAATAGATATGATACCATTACCAGAAACTCAGAAAGGGTTATGAAGGCTAAAGTTCAAATTAAGCCAAGGTTTATGAAAACTATCCAGAACAAGGCTGTAAACCTATATTCTTCAGCAATAGCTCCCTCTAATTTAGGCCTCTAATTTTATCTCTGTCTTTTTCTTCAGGTTCATTTTCTTAAATCAGAAGATCTTCAAACTGCAAAGCATAAAATACACACGTAAGGAGATAAAGGAGATAGAGCATTTTGCTCCTCTGAGTTTAGATCTGCAGGCCCCGCAAACAAGGTCTGGCGGGGGTTGGTGTGGCCCTGTGGAGTGTCCTCAGTTGGTCCTGCCTCAGGGGGCCTAGAGGTCCATTCTTCCTGAAGGGAGATGCTTCTGGTCTTACAGGTGTTGTCTTAAGCCCAGACATTATTTAGGCTGAGCAGCTTCATAAGACCCCAGCCACAGTGCCCCCACCCCCTTGAGGAAATCAGATCTTACAAGCCTTCGATAGGTTCCAGTAGTATTCTGTTGGCCCTTCCCAACCCATCGCTGCCCTCCAGCAGACATGGCACCTGCCACGCCTGAGGGTTGTCCTCGCTAGGCAACCCCGACAACCGGGCACGTAAGAAGGGTAGCTGGGGGCTGTCTCCCTTCGGCCAAATGGAACCCCTGCCTCTGTAGCAGCCGGTACATACAGGGTTACCATACCGAATCCACACAGAAAACCCCTAACTGACCTCTTCACCTCTGGAATGAGCAGGGTCTCGACACTGATGTATTATGCCTTCTTCCACAGGCCTTTGGTGTTCTCGAGGCTGAGTCCGTCCCCGTTTTGTAAACCTCTGCTGAATCCAATGCATTAGCATACCAAATAATATTAAAGGATTACTGATCATCAAAAGTACCAAAATGATGGGGCGCCTGGGTGGCACAGTAGTTAAGCATTTGCCTTCGGCTCAGGGCGTGATCCTGGCATCATGGGATTGAGCCTGCTTCTTCCTCTCCCACTCCCCCTGCTTGTGTTCCCTCTCTCACTGGCTGTCTATCTCTCTGTCAAATAAATAAATAAAATCTTAAAAAAAAAAAAAGTACCAAAATGATTGAGCTTTTCCCCAAGGGGACCCCTGACTGCTGCTTTGTCCAAATGACCTTGGCAAAAGCTGCAAAGCTTACACACACACTGCCCGCCCTACTGAAATGAACTCATACTCTGCTATATCGTCCAACATTCTTATGGATAAATGCCCAGAAGTGAACTCATAAAGTTAAATAACTTTTTCAGGTCATTGATCTATGGTCTAACCTTAATTTATCCTTTAGCAAATGTCATGTATTAGCTCGCCCACAGATTAAACATTTTTGGAAGTAAAGTATAAAGTCAAAATGTTAAAAGAATTATACGTTGAATCATATAGCATCACATCAAGATTAAATATACATCATTTTTAAAAAAGATTTTATTTATTTATTTGACAGAGAGAGAGAGAGACAGCCAGAGAGAGGGAACACAAGCAGGGGGAGTGGGAGAGGAAGAAGCAGGCTCGATCCCATGACGCCAGGATCATGCCCTGAGCCGAAGGCAGACGCCCAACGACTGAGCCACCCAGGCGCCCCTAAATATACATCATTTTAAGCATTGTTTGCAAAAAAGGTTAGAAGCAACTCAAAAGTCTATCCATGAAGGTTTGGTTAAAGATACGAGGGTACGCCCACACACTGGAATACTACGCAGCTGTACAGAGGAGTGAGGGGGCACGACTGAACAGGTAAAGAAAGGTTTCCCAAACATGGTAGGTTAAAAACAAAACAAAACAAAACAGTTCAAGAAAGTATGTCATGCTTCGGTAAAGAAAGGCAAAACATAAGAATGCGTATTTGCAATTTGCTTGCAGGTGCGCTAACCAACTCCAGAACCATCATATGCTAAGAGGGCATATGTGGAGTGTACAGGGAGACATTTCACTGTGTAACTTTTTACGCATTTTGGTTTTGACCCATGACAATGTATTACTTATTCAGAAAACTAAATTTAAAAAAAGATTCAGTATTTTTAACAGCAAAACTTCAGTGCTTCAGGTCCTCTATGTTGGGAATTTGTGGTGAGTTGAACATGTGAAAGTCAGGGGTGATGATTATGTCTTCACTCCATGGGGAAGTGGGGATGTAGAGGCTCTGGAAAGGAAGCAAGGTTCTTTTCCCAAGTGTCCAGCTCTTGTAGAGGAGTGATGGGGACAGAAGAGGGGCGGGCCCTGATCCTTATTCCAGCTTTATCCAGGCCCTACAGGAATTTCCGTGCACATGCAAGTTTTTAACATAGCCTAAAACTATTGAAGGCTTATGCATTCAACAAATATATTAAGGACCTACTGTGGGGATACAGACATTAATAATAGTCCATTCCGGTCCTTAAGAGAATAGGTAGGTAGGCACAACGTGATAGGGGCATAGAGGAGTGCCAATATTTGGCCAATATGTACAATATTTGTTACTATTACTTTTGAGAGTGAAGACGAAGCAAGAATGCCTCCATCAGAGTGTTAACAGCAAACAGCCCACTCAAAGTGCACTGATTCTAAGAGAGTTTATTGACAGACAGATAACACCAAGGTGTGGGCCTGGAGTCACTGCAAAGAATGCTGGAGTAACGTGGGTCTTGTAGCGGCCTGGCTGACGACACGTGCCTGTCTGTTACAGACTGAATGTCTGCATGCCGCCCCGCCCCCCAAATTCATGTATTGAGGCTCTAACCCCTAATGTGTTGGTATCAGGACGTGGGAGGTAATTGGGTTTAGATAAGGACGCACACGAGTTGTCATGATGAGATCAGTGCGCTTATGAGAGGGAACCAAAGAACTTTCTCTGCCTCATTCTCTCTCTCTCCCCCTCTCTCCGAGGACACGGCAGGAAGGCAGCCGTCTGCAGGCCAGCAAGAGGGCTCTCACCGGAAGCTGACCACGCTTGCATCCCGATCTCAGACTTCCCAGCCTCTAGCACCTTGAGAAAGGAGCGCTGCTGTGTCAGCACCCAGTCTGCGGTGTTTTGTTATGGCACCCAGGCTAAGACAAAGCCACACAGGCAGGGGCAGGGAACCGGTATTTGCATCCAGAAGGAGTGAGACCCCTCCTGTAAACTGGCCAGACTGAGAGGAGCAGTGAACTCCGGTGAAGACCTCACAGGGAGTGAGCCAGCGCAAGAAAGACCCTGACCTCCCCCTCCTCCCTCCCTCTCATGGCCACGCACTCAGAGGGCTGAGGGGCCCACAGTGTAGGTCAGTCTTCAGGGGCTAAAAGCAGGATACAGGAGGATAGAGCCTGAGTCTAAAGGGGCAAATGACAGAGGCCCAGCGCAAACATTATAATTAAATTTCCTTCCACTTAGCCTTTTTTGGTGTGTCTCCTCCCTCCCCAAAAAAGTAAAAGAGAAGAATTTTGCCATGAGTTAAAAAATGCTAACTGTTCTAAAAATGTATAATGGCTCAAATACCTTACAGCTTACTTCTTGTTCACATAACAGTGCTAGGTGATCCCCACTGGCCAGCGGGGTGCCTCCTCTTGCCCTGGAGCCAATGGAGGCTCTGCTGTCTTTGGTGGCTTCCAAGGTTGTCCTGGAGGTCATCTGCGTTCCAGCCAGCTGCAAGGGGCAAAGAGCAAGACGGGTCAAGCATGCGAGGTTTGGATGGGCCAGGCCTGGCAGTGGTACACAAGACTTCAGCTGGGACTCAGTCACAGGGCTGCTCCTATCAGCAAGGAGGGCTGGGACACGTGGACAGCCATGTGCCTGAGAAGAGGAGAGCTAAGAAGTGAGAGGGAAGCAGCAGCGAGCACCTCTGCCATCGTACAGAACTAATGTCCTGTAGCAAAAATTGGTTTGTACTAATAGGCTAATCTCTTGATAGAACCATCCTACTCTAAATAGATTTATGAAGTTTGTGTCCAGCTCTTGACAGTGAAATTTTGCAAAGGGTACTACAGTGCCTGAACTAAATCACTAAAGACCTGAATTAGCCAAGAATGTGACATTTTTAAAAAAAAGATTTTCTTTATTTGACAGAGAGAGAGAGAGAGAGAGAGAGAGCACAAGCAGGCAGAGTAGCAGGCAGAGGGAGAAGGAGCAGCAGACTCCCCATTGAACAGGGAGCCCAACATGGGGCTCGATCCCAGGACCCTGAGAGTATGACCTGAGGCAAAGGCACACGCTTAACCGAATGAGCCACCCAGGTGTCCCAAGAATATCACATTTTAATTTCAGAATGTATAGCTCCTTTATTTTACTTTCCTTACAGGAAAACCTCTCTGCTTCCAATTTATACCTCTTTTTTGATGGTATCATCCTCCTTCAACATAGGTGAATGAGCCCAATCAGGTTTTTGAAAGTTGCGAAGAGCACATCAGGAATACACACTGCCAAGAATCGCAGAAGTCGATCGTGTAAGAGGGAAGAACGATTCTGTTTAAATGGCCTGGTATTATAGTCATGCTATTGTAATATAGTCCATCATGGATCCCTTAAGGAAATTGCTCATCTGTATGGCTTTTAAGCTGTCTTCTTGAAGCTCCCCAGTGTTCCCTGCATGGCAATTCACTCCTTTCTTGTGGGCTACTGTGTGCTGTGTCCGTCACAGTGAATTATATATCCTGTTACAGGCCCGTCAGCATTTTGAGAGCCGATTCCCTGCCTTGTGTCTTTCATCCTCCGCCTCTAACGCGTCATGAGGCATGTGCAGGCAATACACTGGAATGAAAGAGAGAATAAATGAATATCAGTAAGTATAGTTTTATTTTGGGCCTCTGAAAATACTTTTTTTTTTTTGCTCCCCGCCCAAAATACTTTCTTATTGGTGGATATAATAATCATTATCCTTAAACTGAACATTCACACATATGCCTGCTTACCTTTCTATCTGGAAAAAAATAACCAAAAAATGACCAGTGTTCGGGGGTCACTGTCTTAAAAAAAAAAAAGACAGAGAGTTATTTACTTATTTTAGACAATGCAAACATACCCTAACAATCCAAAGTTGTATAAAGAAAATTAAACAGGTACAGGAAGACAAATCTGATTTGCAAACACATTTCAAGCAGCAAAATCTCACAACTGTTTGCCAAACTGTTATTAGTAATCCTGCTGTTCTTCTCTTAAAACATTTTTAATTGAAGTATAATCGACATACACAAAAAGCTGTGCATATAGTTCTTAATGAATTTGAAGGTAAGCATACACCCATTAAAATGTCACTATAATAAACAATGCCATAAACTTAACCATCACCTCTAAAAGTGTCCTCCCTCCCTCTTCTCTTTTGTGATAAGACCATTTAATATAAGATCTACCTCTTAACAAGTTTCAAAACATACAGTATAGTATGGTCAACTACCCGCATTATACTGTAGACTCTAGAGCTTATGCACCTTGCAAAACTGAAACTATGTATCCTTTGACCAACAATTGCGGGATTCCCCCTCCGCCAACCTCTGGTAACCATGACCCTACTCTGCTTCCCTCACTGTTCTTTATATAAACAAACTAATAGTTTGTTAGATGTTTGAATTTGATTAAATAATTGTTGGCTGAAAGATACTTTTAACTCTGTGGAAACTAAATCACAGTTTACAGAAGCAATAGGAACGCCGTGCTTTTTTTCCCTAAGGTATGTGTGTGTATGTTAAGAAAACAATGACAAAATGTCAAATAGCACAAAGGGGTATATACTTAAAAATATCTCCCTCCTACCTTCGTTCCTCCACCCTAGTGCCCTTTACCAGGGGCATCAAGTGATACTATTTCCTGTATATCCTGAGTTTAGACAGAATTCTAAGCATATATAAGAAAGTTATTAGAGCGCCTGGGTGGCTCAGTTGCTGAAACGTCTACCTTCAGCTTAGGTCATGATCCTGGGTCCAGGGTCCTGGGATCAAGTCCTGCATCAGGCTCCTTGCTCAGTGGGGAGTCTGCTTCTCCCTCTTCTCCCTCTGCCTGGGGTTCCCTCAGCTTGTGCTCTCTCTCTCTCTCTTTCAAATAAATAAATAAAATCTTAAAAAAAAATATGTCCACGAATACTTGATACTTTTCAAGACGTGGAACTTAACTCCTGTGCCCTTGGGTGTGGGCTAAATTTGAAATAAATAGAATATGGAAGAAGTGATGGCATGTTACTTCTGCAATTAGGTTTTAAAGAGATTGCAGCTTCTATTCTGTGTGCCCATTTTCTCCCATATCACTCTCCCTAGGGGAAGCCAGCTGCCAGGAGAGCCACTGCCAGGACAGCCACTCTGTTCTCTATAGAGAGGTCTATGTGGCAAGGAGCTGAGGAACTGGCCAGTGTCTGGCCAGCATCCAGGAAGGAATTGAGGTCCTCAGTCCAAAAATCCATGAGGATCTGTGGCCTGCCAACAACCTTGTGCGTGAGCTGAGACGGGGATGCTCCCCTAGTTGAGTCTTCAGATGAGACCTCAGCCATAGCCGCTGGTGGCTTCTCCACTGGGAGGAGTGAAGCTCCTCCCAGACCATGATCAGAACCACCCAGCTAAGCCACTCCCAGATTTCTACCCTCAAAAGCCACGAGAAATAATAAAGCTTTGTTATTTTAAGCTGCCGAGTGTATTTTATGACGCAATGTGTAATTATTTAGGCCCTGAGGCTGCAGCTTGCTTGCCAAGTTGGAGAAATAGCAAGGGGCCAATGTGGTGAAACAAAGAGAACAGGAGTGGGCACGGTGGGTGATGAGGTCAGAGAGCATACAGGAGACCAGCTCACAGAGTCTTGTAAGCAGCAGTAATGACTCTGACTGCTAATCTGAAGGAGGTGAGGATCCAGATTGCAGAGTTTTGAGTAGAGGAGTGACATGATAGAGGATGGACCTGATGGGACCATGTCTGGGGATGTGTGGGCAGTGTGGAATGTGGGAGACCACTGGGGCAGCTGCTGTCCCAGGAGACCGCCTGCATTAGCAAGGGTGTGGTGATGGTGCTGAGGGCTGACTGGGCTCCAGTAGGCTCTGATGTGGGAGCCAGTCACAGAGGAAAGAATGGCGCATTTCTGAAGAGGTTGGCCTGTATTCGAGAATTAGAATAATTCCATGAAACTTCAGGGGAAAAGATGGAGTGATAAAATTGGTTTCCAAAGAACCTGGCAGCTCTCTTCTCTGGTTTTTGGGCTTCTTAGAGAGTGTCTTGTCCTCACGCATTTCTTCATGTTCTTTTTCCTCTTCCCCTTCCTACCTATTAAAATCTCCTCCCAGGGAAGAACCAATGCAACTGGTTCCCAGTGAGGTATAAATAATTGATGAGGTAAAAATCAATAGCATTTGTTCACACTAGCAATAGGCAACCAAAAATATGTGACAGAAGAATCGGATATCTTTCACACTCGCGACCAAACCTACAAGAGACTGCAGGAATTAAAGCATATCCTTGAGCTCTAGAAGGAAAAATTTTAAACTGTATTAAAGGACATAAAAGGAAGTGCCTGGCTGGCTCAGACAGTGGAGTATGTGACTCTTGATCTCAGGGTTGTGAGTTCGAGCCCCACACTGGGTGTTGAGATTACTTAAAAATAAAATCTTTTTTTTTTTTTTAAAGAACATAAAAGATCTGAATAACTGGGGAGGTATTCCATGCTCATGAACTGAATAGCTTAATACTATGAAAATGAAGATTCTTTCCAAATTTATCTATAAATTCAATCTTATCAAAAGGGCAGGTTTTCCGGGTTTTTTTGTTTTGTTTTGTTTTTTTGTTTTTGAGAAACACTGAAAACTGATTCTAAAATTTATTTGGAAAAACAAGTCCATGATTTAGCTAATTCTAAAATTTATTTGGAAGAACAAGTCCATGATTTAGCTAAGTTTCCTTTGAAAAAGAAAGACATAGAGGTGATATTTAAGACACACTACTAAGCCACGATCATTCAAACATGAAACTGATTCAAGAACAGACAAAATGGTTAATGGAACAGAGTAATAGATGGCTCAGAGACAGAGCTGTGTTAGATTAGAACTTGGTCCCCACATATAAATGTGGGAAAGAACGCAGCTAGATGGGAAAACTGTGGGAAAGGATGTTCACTAGACGGGAAAACTGTCTCACTCTATTGAGAAAAATAAAACTGAATCCCTACCTATTGCACAAACAAATGTTGGCTCCAAAAGTCTCAAAGATCTATTTTTAAAACTATCATGAAATTAATAGATAATATATAAATCATTGTGACACATGTGTGGGGAAGGACTTCTTAAAATGTAAAAGCACAAACCAAGAAATGAAACAACATTTGCTTGACGTTGTTAAGGTTGCGCTTTCTGCTCCTGCTGCAGCCACGGAGAGCAGAGCCCCCCGGGTCACCTGTCCAGACAGTTTTGTCTAGGCCAACTCAGTAGCTCTTCAGAGTGGTCCACTCTGCTGACAGGGAAAATCACTCCTGGAGACTCAGGCATCCCTTACCAACCTCTCTTCTCTGAGATTGTGCAAATGGGATCCCATCTTTGTCACTTCCAGAAAACCCATCAACGCTACCCCTTCCCAGCTACCCAGGCTTGGGGAAATGCTTAGTTTCAAGCTCAGCCTCTAACCAATCCTCCTTTGGACTTAAATCAATCCTGCATGCTGGGCCTCAAGTGCAAAAACTCTTTTCATTGGGAGAAAAATAGTTTTGTACCCAGTACAAAACACATTAAGCACATATAATACAATGAGTAATTAAGGGGAAAAAACCCTAATGTAACATTTCCTTCTGTTCTCCATCATAGCAATGCGTTTTGAAAGTTTAGAGAAGCTTTTACTCCATCCAGGCCCCCATTTATTTATTCAGGGTGCCATTCCAATTTCACTTTTTCTACTTACCACATCCTAAGGGCCTTTGGAATTACTCTGAGATTTGGAAATGAATACTGGAGTGTTTACTGTCTGGCATTCACAGGTTGCAGGGGCACATATATTAAGTTGTTGGAGAAGGAGAACCCAATCCCTGTCTCAAGTATCCCACAACCCCCAGTGTGGCTGACTGACAAAGAGACAAATGTGGCAGGAGGTAGGAAGTCTAAGGAGGCATGTGCAAATGTGATGTTGTGGGATGCCACCTGCTTCCTTGAGCGTGACGTTTATTATTGTCTGAAGGCTGAGCTTTCCCTGGACAATGCTGTTGTTCCATGCTTTGAAGCTAATGCTTTTTTTGGATAGTTTAAAATCCTATTTTAACCATTAGAACTATTAGAGCTCACAAAAGTAATTAGCACTACTAGTCAGTTTTGAACATCCTCAAAAATAAGTGATTGTAATCAACCCCATGTAGAAGTTACCCACAGAAGCACCCAAAGAAGAGAGAGACATGATATAACTTCCACCAAACTAGGCACCATCTTTAGTTCTGTACGAATTAGGAAGCTTTTGATCGCAAGCAACAGCAAGTTTGACTCAGACTGACTTTAAAAATAAGGAAGTGTGCTAATTCTTATAATAGGAACTCCAAAGACATGGCAGGCTCAACAGTAGCATCAACCACCCAGATTTTTTCTGCCCCTCATCACTGTTGCCCACAGGGTTCATCGGAAGCCTGGTTCCCCTCGTGTTTCTAATATGGCTGCCGTAGCAATGTTGGCTACATTGTGTTGTTGATACACTAGATGAGAGAGCAAGTAAAAATCCTGATGGATCAGCTTAGTTCCTATGCCCCTCTCTGGTTCAGTAACTGTCACCTCAGGGATTGCCATGTGCTGTTTGGCCCAAACCTTGGTTCCCAAACCAAACTCTGCCAAAGCAGAGAGAAGGAATTACTGAAACAGGTTCAGGTTAATCAGAGCCCATTCCTTGAGCAAGAGTAGAGGGGATAGAGTCATCTCCCCTTAAATCCCCTGGGTTGCGTGTGAGGGTGTTGGATACCGCAAGAAGGTCGGGATTCCGTTAGGAAGGAGGGGAAGGGGAATGGATGTGGAGTGGGCAACCCAAAGTGACAACTTCAAGGCCTGATCTACAGTAAAGAGGAAGGGCTGCTGGATGCAGTGCCAATCAATGAGGGCTGGCGAAGAGACCAGGAGGGACGTCTGCAGGGGGATCTCAGACAGATGCCCCCACATAGTGTGCAACGAGGGAGAATTCAGCACCCCCTTGAAAGAAATGATGGGAACGGGGGACACCTGGGTGGCTCAGTCAGTTGTGCGTTTCATTTTTGTTTTTGGCTCAGGTCATGACCTTAGGTTGTGAGATCGAGCCCTGTGTGGGGCTCCTTGTTCAGTGCAGAGTCTGCTTGAGATTCTCTCCCTCTCCCTCTGCCCCTCCCCCCATGTGCTCTCTCTCTAAATAAATCTTTAAAAAAAAAGAGAGAGATAAAGAAATGGTGGGAACAGAATGCTTAGGGTGGCTGCAGAGTTTCCAGAGGGCACTGAGAAGCAGCAGGAGAGGTGGGGTTAAATGAAGAAACACACACTCTTGCCATATTGGCAGGAAGCCGTCAGTGAAGTAGGTACGGTAGGGAAAAATACCCATGACTTGTGAATAGACCCACAGTTGTTGATCGCTGCTGATTGGGGAGTAGAGAGGGCTAAAGCATCATACACACACACACACACACACACACACACACAATTTTGTGTTACAAGGAACCAGGAAGAAGGTTTACCAGCTGAAAATACCAGTTTAGTTCCTCTTCCTTTACCTAAACCTCCTAGAAATTGCTCTTCCAGGAATACTCACCCTGTGTCTGACTCCGTCACTTATTGGCTGTATGACCTTGGAAACTTGTGTAACCTCTCTGTATTTCATTTTGCTCTTATGTAAAATTAGAATAATAATAGTACCTACCCTCCTAGGGCTATTGTGAGGGCTAAATAAGTATATATATAAAGCACACAGAAAAGTCCTTGGAACTTAGTAAGCACTATATATATTATATATATACATATGTATGATATGGATATTTTGAACAGACCTAAACCTGTGAATTGCTATGGACAGTGACTCTTCTGCACCTCCCATTTTCTTCCTTTTTTTTTTTTTTCTAAAGATTTTATTTATTTATGTGACAGAGAGACAGCCAGCGAGAGAGGGAACACAGCAGGGGGAGTGGGAGAGGAAGCAGCAGGCTCCCAGCGGAGGAGCCTGATGTGGGACTCGATCCCGGAACGCCAGGATCACACCCTGAGCCGAAGGCAGATGCTTAACGACTGCGCTACCCAGGCGCCCCCCATTTTCTTCCTTTTTGAATGAGAGTGTTTCTAGCTGTTATCCTTTGCCTGTTCCACCACTGTATGTTAGGTGCATGGACAAGTGACAGGTCTCATTTGTTTCGCAGGTCTACAGATGGGGAGGAATTGTGCTTTAGGAGCTGAATTTAATAAGCTGGACCTGAGGCACCTTGGCCACACCTGGCCTGGTTTACAGGTAATATTCCGGACTTTGAAGTCATGCTGTAAGGAGATAAGAGCTTGAGGACAGGTGGGAGCATTTTGCTTGTGGGAGGGACACGAATGACTGGAGCCAGAGGGCAGACAGACTCTAGGATGGCCCCCAATGAATAGGCATATCCTAGTATTCACTTCCTTGTGTAATTCCCTTCCTTTGAGTGTGAGTGGGACGTGTGACTTGATTCTAACCAAGAGAATGTGGCATAGATGGTGGAATGTCACTTCTATACATGAAATAAGACTGGATAAACAGGGCACCTTGGTGGCTCAGTCGTTAAGCATCTGCCTTCGGCTCAGGTCATGATCCCAGGGTCCTGGGATTGAGCCCTGTGTCGGGCTCCCTGCTCAGCAGGAAGCCTTCTCCCCCCCCCCACTCCCCCTGCTTGTGTTCCCTCTATTGCTGTGTCTCTGTCAAATAAAATCTTAAAAAAAAAAAAAAGACTGGATAAGAGAGTAACTTCCATCTTGCCAGCAGACTCTATTGACTCTCCCCCTTGTTGGCTTTGTTGAAGTGAGCTGTCATATGGAGAGGCAAGGAACTTGGAGTGGCCTCCGGCAGATACAAGCAAGAAGCCAGGCTCTCAGTCTGACAACCTACGAGGAACTGAATCCTGCCAACAGCCGTGTGAGCTTGGCAGCATGTCCTTCCCCAGTGAAGCCTCAGATGAGACCTCAGCCCCAGCTGACACTTTGCAGCTTTGTGAAAGGCCCTAATGCAGAGGACCCAGCTAATCTGGGCCTGGATTCCTGACCCATAGAAACTGCAAGATAATAAAGGGATGTTATTTTTTGTCACTAAATTTAGGGTGATTTGTTATGCAGCAATAAATTACTATACAGATTAATTTGAAAACTTAGTGTTTTTGATAAAGGTAGCATTTCAGTTTAGTGGAGGGAGTATTGGATTTTTCAGTAGATACTGTTGGAACAACTGGATAGCCATCTGGAGAAAGATACAGATGAAGCCTAGATCCCAGCACTACAACAAATTCTGCTGGATCACAAATATAAAGGCTAAATGCAAAATAATACCTCTTATATAGAAAATATGGGGAGAAATTATCATAATTTTAAGGAAAATACTATCCAAATCCTAAACTTTCTAGATGCCAGGAGTGAAAAGGTAACTTCAGCAGAAAACTAAGAAGAGTTCTGTATGAAATAAACATTGTATATACGGGGAGAAGGGAAACAAACTGGAAAATAATTTTCTCTATATGTACATTGACAAAGGGCTATTTTCCTTAACGCGTTGAGTTCAACGAATCAGAATCAACAGTACAAGAGAGAACGGACAGAGAACATAGCCCACAGAATGGAAAATACCAGCGCCTCTCAAACACGCATAAAGACGCTCAGCCTCACTTGTAATAAAGAAGCCAAATTAGAATTATGAGATACCATCTTTTAACCTATCAAGTGGTAAAGGTAAGAAAGTTAGATAATCCTGTGCTGAAAAATAAGGAAAACAGACACACTCATGCTTGTGAATATAAACTGGTACAATCTCTATGAAGGACAATTCGACAAAATATCAAAATGTCAAAGTACAGGGCACCTGGCTGGCCCAGTCTGTGGAGCATGCGGCTCTTGATCTTGCAGTTGTAAATTCGAGCCCCATGTTGGGTGTAGAGATCACTTAAAATCTTAAAAACAAATAACAAAATATCAAAACATAACATAGCAATCCTGCCTCTAGAAAGCTGATCGATATGTAGACCTGCACATATATTCAAAGATATTCACTGAAGCACCGTTTGTCGTGGGCAAAGACTGAGAATAACCCACGTGTGTATGAACAGGGTACTGCTAAGTATTTAGGGTACCGTTAAATGAAGAAATAAACAAGGGAGTCCTAGTTGTACTGATATGAAACTGTTTCCAAGGTTGTTAAAAACAAAGAATGAAACATTGTGTAACATGTGCTATTTGCACAGAAGTTTACATATATCAGGCATGTTTGTACATGCAAAGAACACTTCTGGAAAAATACACAAGCAGCAAGTAAGGGTGCTTGCTTCCACAGTGGAAAAGTAGGTGGCCAGGGTGGGCTGAAGTGAGAGACACACGTAGTTCTTACCCATAGTTTTGTGAATATTTTGGATGAATATTATGAATGTATCCTCTATTCACAGTTATTAATAAAATAGTTTAAAAGAGGTAATGTTTTGACACCCAAGTGCTCTGTCCAGGATTTAAAAGGGAGTGGTCCTTTCCAGCAGTGGGAGCCAGTGAATGCCCCCTCTGTTGGCAAAAGGCAGAGAACGCCCACTGCGTTTTTAAAGTGCATCTTAAAATAGTGTATTGCAAAGCTCAGTGGGCTCAGCCCTTTATGATTGTTGGTTAGAGGACTGTCGGGGATCATTTCCCAAAAACCAGCTCGCAGTCCTCTATATTCTAGAAGGTTGTTTTTTTCTGCAGAAATGTTTAGGACAAAGAGAATGTGGCTAGAAGAGCTGGTGACCCCACCTAAAGCAGGTGGGGGAGTTTCCGAGGAGTGGTCCCCACGCACCCTTTCCCTTGTTGTCTTTCCTCAATCCAGCCAGTGCTGCCACTCCTCTTTCCTGGGTCCAGCCTTTGACACAAGCTCTGCAGCTGCTTCGACTGACCCCTCCTCGCTCCCTCTCCAAGTCTGGAACAGCCCTTGCTGGCACCTCCACAGCTGTGACTCATGGCAAATGCTTTGCATTCCGGGATGTTCTGCAGGGTTTGGGTCTCCCCTGTGGCTCCAAGCATTAGGCAAGTTGAAAAGGAGGAGAAAAAGGGGCCCCACAGCTGCCAAAACACTGCAAGGAAGAGGGGAAAATTGTTAGGAAAACTGGAGAGGTTTTGTGCCGGCAGGACCCCAGCCAGCCGCTCTCTGGCTTGGGCCTGCTGGTAACTTGAGCAGGGCCGGGGGACACAGGGGAGGCCGACTCAGGGGCTGCTCCAAGCCCAGCAAGGCCCGTTCACACGTCCAGAAGCGCTACCCGCCATCTGGAGACCATCTCCATCTGTCTGGGAAGGACTGGGTCGAAGCCACTCTAGAAAGCAGACATGGGTCTCATCCATAAATGTTTTTTGTTTCAAATACTAGTTTACCTTTAATTCACTAGGATTATTTTGTTAGTTTGTTTCCCCTCCCCCTTCTATAGCCGTACAGAACTTACACTGAGGTCAATTGTCATCTATTTTTAAAACGTTAGTGTTCTTTCTTTTTCTCTTTCTTAAAGCTTGGGAACTCTAGGCCGAAGCCTTTATATAAAAAAAAAAAAAAAAAAAAAAGGCAAGCTGCGCAGGTTAATTTAACAGAGGTGGGTAGGAGTTGGGGGAGGGGAAAGCTCTGCCCAGTCACCTTCACTTTTTTTTTAATTAAAAATTTTTTTCATTCTTTTTTTTTTTTTTTTTTTACCTATATTTCTTCTCTGTTTCTCTATGCGGACTCTAACGGGGCATAATTTTTAAAAATCTTTATAACTTTATCAATTTTATGGAGGCACATTTACTTACAATAAAATACACCCATTTTAAGTACACAGTTTGATGAATTTTGGCAATATCCATGTAAGGCATGATTTGAAACCACTGTCTTGGTAGATACAAACATAATGAAATAAATGTGCATTTTTTTAAGGGGGAGATCACCATTATTTAACATTCACTATACTGTCCTAACTGCATGGGTGTACATCAACACATTACGCTTCCTTTGCTATCAAACAAATAATGATACTCAATTTTGTTTTACTTGGATTTCATAGAAGGAGCAATTTGGATTTAACACAAAACAAAATTGAAGCGAAGTGAAAAAAAAATGCTAAATTTCCAACAAAGTTTTCTTCTTCTGTATGAATAATATTAGCTTCTAAAAGCTCTCTTGAAGATTCAGGAGGAATTTTGAAAGTTGCGTGTTTTTGAACATTGACCTCTTCTATGAAAGACGAAGATAATGTTCTCACACCCACTCCCATCTGCACATCCCCCTCCTCTTACTTTTACAGTATTTTTATACCAACATGTTTGTGACATCAACGTTCTTATGACAGTCCAACAGTTTGTACTGGTCTATATTTAAATGGATTTGGTGTTCACCCAGAGCCTATTACATGGCTTTTCTGTCCCCCCCCTTTTTTTTTTCTTATTTTTATTCTTGTCTTAACTGCCAGCCTATCATTATGGAGTTGTTTTTTTCAGAGAGGCTCATGGGCGCTGGGTTTTCTTTTCTTTTCATGTTTTGGAAAGTCTATCTCCTGGAGTGAGAACTTCTTTTGTTAAGATATTCTTGGGTTACGTGTTAGTCATTGCTCCTGTCTTTTTCCACTGAATTCTGAGGTCACTACGTCCCATGCAGATAATTTGATATTGTTGGTCTAAAAGCATGAAGAACTCTTTCTTTACTTTTGAACTTTAGCAGGTGGGCCAAGGTGGGCCTCAGGGTTGAGTGGTCCATGTAGAAGTTTTCTGAAGCACAGTGTGCACTTTAATTCAGCGGATCTGCTTTTGTTTCAGGAACATTCTCTTGAGTAGGTTTAATGTGATGGGCTTACTACTTCAGGACGCCATTTGTCATCACATGAGATCAGTTTTATCCAGTCCCCACTACCTACTTCCTTTCTACTAACTTTAATCTCTTAGTTCCTTTTTTTTTAAACCTGTGTTTACTGTGGTTATATCTAACTTTTGAACTTTGCTCTGTGCTGTAATTCAAGTTTTAGTAGTTTCTAACTCTGTTCCTTGCTGTTTTTACTTTGTTCACTAGTTTTGTAATTATACTGTTTTGTCCTCATTTTTTTCAGCTCATTCTACTTTTTCTTCTTTTTTCACAGGGTATTTGAGCTCACGTTCTATTTAATTCATGTTCTTAAAATGTTTTGCGGTATAAAGATTTTGTAGGCAATTCCTTTGTTTCTAGGGTTTTTCTAAGTTGGACTCTTCCTTTATCTATTAGGTTTGTGCTTTTTCCCCCTTTCTCTAAATTGTTAAAAAGCAAGTATGTTTGTAAAATAGTTCTATAATTTTTTTTTCCATTCCGCTCACATTTTACCTAGATTTTCTACTTTCTCTTTGCTTTGAGTCAGGATTCTTTTCCCTCTATAAATATCCGAAACTGGTTTGTTCCAGTTTGTTTTCCTCTCTATACCACAGTCTGAGGGCTGGAAATTTTGGGTCTTCACACTTTTCTGTGACTCGCGGTGATGGCAGGAGATGGAGGAGATATACGTCAACTAGGCAATATGTAGTCTTGGAAGATTTGTGCTTTGCATTTCTGAAATTTGTTAAATAGCCTGGATCAGTTCTCTTTCACCCTGTTGGAGTTTGTATCCTCTTCTTGAGGGTGGTGGGAGAAATACCTTTAGGATTATTTAACAATAAGGATTAATCATTTAAGCTGGGATTAAATCATTAGTAATGTGGATGGCTCAAGAGTCTTACTTCACAATTAGTTATTGAAATTCATGGCATTTGGTGAAGCCCCCTCCTTGTTTGATTATTGTAGGTAAATATTTGTTTTGCTACTTTAAAAAGCTACATGTTCATTTCATTCATTGGGCACTGGGGTATCATTTTTAACCTGGATTTCTCTAATAGCTTCTGTTTTCTTAAAATGCTAATAATTTTTATATTAAATAATTTCAAATTTATAGAAATATGATAAGAATAGCCCTCTATTATAAGAATAGCCCTCAATGTGGGAGTGAAGTGCCCTGGAGCTTACTTCCTGCTGTGATAATAAAGAGTCCCCTTAAACACAGTCATTTCCAATGAGATAGAAAAGCTGATTTCTTCTTTAATCATATTTGGTCTATTGAGATTAGTAAAAAAATAAATAAAAAGAAAAAAATCATTATTAGAAAAAAATAATACTGTGAAGTTAAAGTTCAATAGTTTACTCTTTAATGCCTGTTACCTTTGGGACAGGAAGAGTGGAAACTTCATGCTTTAAATCCTCGTTCTCTGACCTTCTTGTCTCCCGACCTCTGGTGGCTGCTGGACAGAACATGTTAACAAAATTGACAGGTTTAATAGATTGGTAGATAAGGGTACTGGTAGAGGTCTGGTGTATCTAGATTTGCGCAAGGCACCTGATAAACCTTTCTTAATACCTTATTGAAGTGGCAGGATGGAGCTGTGTGTACTGGGTGGTTGGGCAACTAGGACGACTACAGCTGGTTAGACAACCAGCTCCTGGAGATCAATGTGTGGTCCTCAAACCACAATGCTTCCTTCTGACACTATCCTATGCAATCCTTTGAGTCTGGAGAAACACAAAAAAACTAGCTTACAAAGTCTGTAGCAGCAACAGCAGCCTGGGAATGAGGGCTAGATGACAGAATCATTCCTTGAAAGTTATCATTTGCAAGGGATGAACCCAAATTAACAAAATGAAAATTTATGCATAATAGATATTTATAATTGGGGTTGCCCAGCATCTAAAAGCTTTTCCTGTTTGGGAGGAATCCTCAGATAATGATAAGGAAGCACCCTCTCTTCCACTAGGGAAACTCAAAGGGCAGTATCCCCCTGGGAGCACAAGCAAGGACAAGACCTAAGATAATCAAATGCTGCCACCTGGGACTTTATATCTTGAAGGGTAATGACAAGGCTCAGGTCACTTAGGTGTGCTTCAGTGTGGCTCTGCAGGGGAAAGGTGGGGGGAGTCTGGAAGGGTGACACCGGTGGATGTCTAATGCCAGCAGAATGCAGCACAGGGCTGGGAGGTGTCCAGTGGTGGTGAGGTGAGGCCAGTCTTGGGGCAGTGAGGGCCCTACTGGCAAGTGGGACATCCTGTGCTGCCTGCTCCTGCGGTGAAAATCCACTTGGGCCTTGCCTCCCCTTAACCTATCTGATTCATTTCCACCTTTCTTTGAGTCTAGGAGCCACGAGAATCAAAATACATTCCATTTCTGCCTAAGAAACCATAGTTGTTTTCTGCTATTTATAATGAAGAACCTTGCCAAGTACAATATATCTGAGCTCAGGATCTAAAAATCAACTGAGAAGACCCGGATACTTGGCAATTCATGTGAAAAAGACATAGTGAACTGTGATGTAATGGGTATCAATAAAGTGGCGTGGCTGCCAGAGGGCTACAATGGGCAGGACAAAGATGGTCAGAGGCCATCTTATCCAATCTTCTGCTCTTGCTCACTACAACTAGAGTATATTTTCCTGTTCAAAGTGTTTTCTTTTAAGGAAGAGTGACCAGGAAGATGATGAGTCTTTGTATGAGGAGCTGGGGAAATTTAACTTAGAAAAACCATAGGGACGACATTCTAGGATTCTTTCAAATTAAAATGACCTTAAAAATAAGACAACATCCCCCACACCAATACTGAGCTCTGTGTGTATATCACAAGAGGCGAGAGAAAGTGAGGGCTGACAGTTTTCGGATGGGACGAGGATAAGAAGTGAGTGTTGTTTGGACACTCACTTCCATCACTAGTAGCATGAGCCTTGGAGGGACCATTTCCCAGGCTCCAATCAGACTAACACTTTCCTTTTGGGGGCCCTTTTTCATAGGGTGCAGATATCTTTTACTCCAACAGTGTTCCTAAATTATTGTTCCAGAGACTCCAGGTGACTCACCTTTTCCATTGTGGAAGAAATACAAGATCTAAATGTACTGAAATATTCCAAAGGTGTCCTATTGTATGATATCATATTCTTGCTCTGCCTTCTGGTTTCTAATATGTTCAAATGAGTAGTATGTCTCAAACCCTGTTCTGGTAGCTTCATAATAAATCTAAGGCTGCTTCCATTATCAGAGTGTCCCCAAGGATAATGTTGATTATTTGGAATTAACTATTTCAAGTATGAAATAATAAATCTTATGTATGCATATATTACTTGCGTATTTCTTCTTTTATGTGGAATGTAAGAATTGAAATAATTCAGGATATTTTACAATTTCGAGAAATTAAAACCTCTGAAGGTAATTAAACTTTTTCACAAGCTTGTATGCAAACTGGTTCTTCCACTCCTAAGATCCCCTGGCATCAAGAATTGAGAGAGGTTAGGAGGAAATGAAGGCCTCCCCACCTTCAACTCTCCTTGGCACAGCACCCAGGACCAAGTCTTCTCCCCAGGAATACAATCAGGGGATTCAATACTGGCAGGATTTAGAGAGTCAAACAAGGGCTTCATTCAGGCTCCTGAGGGTTGCTACAAGTAATACTGCTGTGAGTATCCTGCTGACTACAGAGCATGCATATTAACCAGCTAACTTTTGTTCCTTGTTTTTATAGTTATGGCAAATGATCTGGGTTTAGCCATTCCTCCTTCTCTCTGTCCTGTCTTGCAACATATCTCTCTGCAAAGTCTGATTGAGGCTAGAAGAGTAATCTGTACCAACAGAACAGACTGTGAGCTCCTTGGGGTGAGGGTGGGGATGTGGGGAGAGGGGGAGGCATGGTTTATTGAGTATTCTCTCTCCAGCACCTAGGACAGTCAAAGCACATTGTAAAGGACTGCTGGATTGAATTGAAGTAGAGGAAGAATGGAACTACCTGGCTCATTAATACCAAAACCACACACAGACAAAAAATACTTACTATGTATCTAAACAAATTAATAAAGCAACTTTTTGGCAGGGAGAGAAGCTGGGGATGTACTTTTCCTTGATTTTCGTATTATATCTTGAACCACTGCATAATCATTTATTAAGAAATAAAGGAACAGAGGAATGCCATTTAAAAGAAAGTCAATAATATATACAATGGAATATTACTCAGCTATCAGAAAGAACGAGTTCTCAACATTTGCTACAACATGGACAGCACTGGAGGAGATAATGCTAAGTGAAATAAGTCAAGCAGAGAAAGACAACTATCATATGATTTCTCTCATCTATGGAACATAAGAACTAGGATGATCGGTAGGGGAAGAAAGGGATAAAGAAAGGGGGGGGTAATCAGAAGGGGGAATGAAACATGAGAGACTATGGACTATGAGAAACAAACTGAGGGCCTCAGAGGGGAGGGGGGTGGGGGAATGGGATAGACCGGTGATGGGTAGTAAGGATGGCACGTATTGCATGGTGCACTGGGTGTTATACACAACTAATGAATCATCGAGCTTTACATCGGAAACCGGGGATGTACTGTATGGTGACTAACATAATATAATAAAAAATCATTAAAAAAATAAAAAAAAATAAAAGAAAGTCAATAAAATTTACAGCATCCTTTTAACTCCTATTGTCATATAAGGTTTGTTTCTTAGGAAAAATGAATTGTTAACAATTCCAAAATAAAAAATCACAAGACAGTTAAGTTTATGATGATATTTACCTAGAAGAAAAAAAGAATTAAGGATGTCATTCCATTTTTCCTCCCTAAAATTTAATTATCTCTCTCTCTCTCCCTCTCTCTTTTATAATTCTTTATATGGGGGGAGCAATAGAAATGGCATATTCATTTTTATGTATTTAAACAGTTTCCAAAATGCTATCTATGCAGGAATTGGCATTATTACACTCAATACAAAAGGAAGGAATGCATAAAGATAAAGAATTAGAAAACAGAGAAATAAATCCAAAAACCAATAAAATTAATAATTAACCCATTTTCTTTTTAATGGAGAAAGCACACATACTAAAAATAGGAAATGGAAATGGATTAATAACCACAGACATGGGAGAAATTGAAAGACTTCTAAAAGCTGATTTTGCTCAGCTCTATGCTAATAAAAAATTCTAAATGCACAAAATGGATGAATTTATAGTAAAATATTAATTGCCTATGTTGTCCCCAGAAGAGATAGACAATCAAAACATAGCAGTTACTGAGAGAAATATGAAGAGTTGTTAACCTGACTACCAAGAGTGAACAAATAATGTAAATTCTACCCACTTTTAAGTAATAGATGACAGCAAATGCTTTAGAGTATGCAGAAAAGAAAAACCCTCCAGACCCTCCTGATGAAGCCAGCCTATCACTGATACCAAAACTCAACAAAAGTCAGACAAAAACTAAACTACAGACCAAAACCACTCATGAATATCAATGCACAGGCCCCAAAGAGTGTACTAACACACAGATTCAACGTAGAAAGAAAACCACACCTTTGTAAAATAAATTTATATAAGGAATGCAAAGATGATTCCATCTTAAGAAATCTATCTATATGATTCACCATGTTAGTGTTTAAAAAGAGAAAAACCAAAGGGTTATCTCCATCAATGCTTAAAAAGCACTTGAAAATTTCAACCATTCTTGATTAGCATGCTTAATAAAGTAGGAATTATAATTTTATATCACACACACATGATATAACCAGAAGAGAAAGCCTATGCTGTATCGGGAACCACTAGGATGTTACCCTCACCACGACACCTAACCATCATCATCTTGGAGGTAACAGCCAGCACAATCAGACAAGAGAAATAAGTAAGAGGTATAAAAATTAGATTGTAAAGATAGAGTTAATATTAATCATTATTTATAGGTAATATGATTATACAGCTGAAAAGCCCAAGAAAATCACCTGAAAAAGTATGACAAACAATATGAGTATTCACTACGGTGATTATGAATAAAGTAAACATAAAAGAATCATTAGCATTGCTACTGGGAAAGCTATATGAGATTACTAGTATTTAATTCACCTTTTTTGACTTACAGAAATAGCAATTTCATGCGGGTCAGCCTAATATATATAAAGAACGACTGCCCAGAAAACATAACGGATAAAAGATGCCATATATAATGGCCACCAAAAAGACAAAGTAGTTGAGGATAAAATTGAGAAATGTTCACAATTCATACAAAGAAAACTTTCAAAAATTCTTGAATGGATTTCTGTATCTTCCCAATTAATCTAGAAATTTAACATAATATCAATGAAAACACCAAAAGAAATTTTTAGAAGTAGAAAAACTGGCTTTAAAGTTCTTATTGGAAAGCAAAAAAACCTTCGAAGTTAGAGCTAAGAAACTTGCTTAAAAAAAAAAAAGGAGAATAATGGGGGAAAACCAACTCTACAAGATAGTGTAACATAAAACTGCATCTAAACGGGTATTTTGTGAATGAAGTTGTAGGCGCCCAGGGCAGGCTGCCCTCGGGTGTACTGCAATGGCATACTGATTATTTTGAATTGAATCTATTTGGGAAACAACCAGGACAAGGACACTCAGAACCTTCTGTGTGCCCCTGAAAGCAGAAAACAAATCTCCCTTATGAAAAATAGCCTCCCTGTACTATGAAGTAAAAGACATCCTTATTAACAGAAATAGGGATGTTAAAGTCGAGAAAGCTATAAATAAGCCTTGCTACTTTTTCACTAATTCCTCAGCTGAAATTCTGCTTAGAATTCCTTACTAATTAAAGTTGCCAAACGCCTGCTTTCCTTACAAATCTATCATCCCTTTGTCTAAAATGTATAAAAACTGCCTGCCTTAGCCATTTCTTCTCAATTTCATTATTGGGCCTCTTTTTGCATGTAACAAAAGTTTGGTTTTTCCTTCTGTCAACCTGTCTCAGGTAAATTAATTCTTAGTCCAGCTGGAAGACCATGAAGGTAGGTGAAAAATTTTCCCTTGTCGTCAAAGTCAATGGAATAGATTCCAGAATCCAGAAATAGACTTGTGAAGAATTTCAGCATGATGAAAGTGGCATTTTAATTGAATTGGGAAAGGATTGATTATTCAATTAAAAATGGCTGGACAGTTAACTGAGTGACTATGTAAAAAAAAACCCCAAACTTCCCTCTATATCTCAAAATAAATTTGAGTTAGATCAACAGATTTAAATGGTAACAAACGAAATCTATGAGAATATTCGAAAAGACCACGGAAATATTTCTATGAGTAAATCCTTAGGAAGATATTAGGGAGTTCTTTGGAGTAAGCAAATATTTTAAAGATCTCAAGAGACATGAGAGGTCTTACAAAGTCTAATTTCCTGATGAAGAGTTGGAGATTGGGTTAGGTGAAACCTCCGAAACTCTCTTCTTAGAGGAAGGAGTGGGGAATTCCAAGTACTCCCCTTTTGCCTGCTTAATGCTGTTGATGTAATCAGTGTATTGGCCTATTTCACAATCTCACTGGGCAGGGCTTGAGTGCAGGAGGAGAAGGTAGAACCCAGATGTCAGCTGGATTACCCTATCCTTTGAAATTCAAAGGAAATTAGCTTGAGCTCCTATGTTCTTCCTTAAGGAAATCTGGGCAATTTATGTATTTTCTAATCCCCTTGGGATTTGGAGAATTAATTTATCTACTGGTTTGCCTAACCATGTGCTATCAGTATTGTGCATTGCTTTTATAGATGGAGCAGACTTTACAGAAGTTGGCTTGGTTTCCTTTTGCCTTTGACACCCTCTTCACATAGTCTCACCTGAAATTTACCAGGGCTCTTGGGGCTCTTTATGCATCAGTTCAGCTCTCTTCACATGCAGACTATTTTGATCTTTTCCAGGCTTGCCTTTGCAGATCCCAAAACTCCTTGGTATGTTTTGCAAAACAACGGCTCGTCTAAGCAAATGTGAACGTTGAGCCTGCCAGCAGTAACAGGGCTAGCAAAGACTTTTCTTTTTGGCCTCTGTGTGAAGTAGGGGGCTGATATTTCCTTACTGGTAGGAGCTACTATTCTGTTGTCCTTAGAAGGCAGAAGAGGCTAGAGTCCGTTTTGGTCTTACATAATTTGCTTCTTCTCCATCAGAGAAGGGACCAGATTTCATAGCCATCTGAGTTACACTCTCCCTCTTGCCTAACATTAGTCACTACATAAAAGAAACAAGAAACAGTCCAAAGGTAAAACCGTACAGAACTTCATTTATGGAGTTCCTAGGTCCTGAGAGAAAGTGCTCAATCTAAGTCCCATTGAGCATATTTAAATACTATTCCTAAGATGTTTGGACCAGGATTCATGCGTGAGCCTTATGATTTTTAAAGTTATTAAGTTATTAGGCTGACTTAAAGCCACGTCTGGGCCATCACTTAGTTACTGAAGCTCTTTCAGAACACAGACAAACTGTCCTTTTAAGAGATTCTGACCCTTTATTCGTCTAAATGTCTGGGTAAGATATTTCCTTCCTGTTTCCTGCATTCTAAATCTTCCAATGTCCACCTCTGGGATAATAATCATATCCATATTGTTCAATACCCTGAAAAGAATGAGAAACATTTACATTCTATGGTAGACTGTGGTATGTAAATTTATCAGAGGATATTTTTCTTATTATTTTATTTCCGCTACCAGTGTTACACTGTTGTTATTTCTTAAAAAATTAAAAGCTCCACACTTTCAGGTCAGTAATTTATGGATACAATTAAAAAGTCAAAAGACACAAAAGACTACATATAGCTAAAAACGAGTCTCTCCAGCTCTGTCCCTCACGTACTCTCTTTTGCAGAGGAAACCATGGGACTAGTTTCTTATCTGAAAGATGTACTGTCCCCTTCCCCCCAAGTACACATTCTGTACCCTCCACAGTCCCCATTCCACGTTCTCTACACATTGCTCGGCAGTTTGGTTTTCACTTAGCCACGTAGCTTGGGGACCGTTCCATATCTGCGCAAACAAGATTGACTTATCTTTAAGTCGTTCGTCGTTCCACTTTGTGAAGTTATCATCATTTATTGAACTAATCCAAATCAATGGACACTCACATTGCTTCTAATTTTTAGTTCTCACCAACATTTCTGCAATGAATTACTTTATATGTAGGTCATTTTGCATATAAGAGAATATTTGAAGGGTAAATGAGTAAAAGCAAATTGCTGAGTTAAAGGGTATGAGCAGTCTTAATTTTGAGAGCTATTTTCAAATTGCTCTCTGAAGGGGTTGTGCCTATTCATGCTTCCACTGCCAAATATTTGAAGATACCTGTTTGCTAGTACCCTGACCATCAGAACACGTTAATTTTTAAAAATTATTTTCCTTTTTTCACTTTTTTTTTTTTGCTGTCAATCTTATAGGTGAAAAGTGTATCTCAGACTTTAAGACTCTTCTCACTGAATGATTCAAAATGTCTTTTTACCATATACTGAATTTGTCTATTTGATGCATTTCTGGGCTTTCTGGTTTATTTCATTGGTCTCTCTTATCTCTTCAGACACTATTACTACAGTTTTGATCACAGTAGCTTCGGAGTATGTTTTACTTTAGAGTAGGGTTTAACCACCCTTATTGCTTTTCTTTCCCAAGAAATTTCCTGGCTGTTTTTATTTTTTCTCCATGAATTTGAGAAATAAGTTTGTTTTGCTTCAAAATGAAAACCCTGCTCATTTTTACTGAGATTGCATTTCAGGAATAAATTATTTAGAGATGCTACTACTTTTTAAGGTTTATCATTGCAGGCTTACCATTTCTTACCAGTATCTTTTGAGTCATGTCTTCCTGAAGCTCATAAGAATGTCTTAAACGAAATATTTTCTTATTAATTCTTCACAGCATCTTGGGAAACAGCAGGGAAGACAGAAGATAAGGGTGTAGCCCAAGATTCCATATGATAAAAAGTCCTAATCCAGTTTTATACCTACTATTTCCTAATGCCTCACCACCAGTATATTTTACAGAAATTCAAAAACAAAATAAACTCTTCTACCAAGGATTACATTTTCCTATTGTGAAAAACCAGCAATGTGCAGGAACAATTCTGCAATGTATTTTTTGTGCGATGATCAGTGGCCAAGCACAGAATGCATTCCTATCATGGAGTAACAATTTCACAAGAATTTTGAAACCAGAGTTGGCTTGGATGCTGCACAATGACACCCAGGATCTTGGCCTACTTCCCAGATTTCCCTTTTTGGGTTTTCTAGCAAGTTTGGTCATGCCTGGGAATTTGCTGAATATGGTACTTGGATCAGTGACTTCCTGAATGTGACATTGGGATCAATGGCATTTGTCTGCCCAAGGTTTTTTGGAGTAGAATTTTTAGACATACTGCAGCTGTAAGTAAGTCCTTTATTGACCCGGTGCTCAGTTGCAAGGGTGCAAATAGGAAGGGCAGCTTGTGGGTTGATTACGGAAGGCAAAGATCTTGAGAGAAAAGGTTCTCTTGTGAATATTGAGTTACATACCTGGGCACACTGGTGTTCCAGCTGGAGGATCTTCAAGTCCTTAAATAAATATCTAATGGATTAAAAAAGCTATCTTTAATGCCACTTTTGACAAATGGCCACTTAGTAAAGTTCAGCCAAGACGCGATAAACAGTTGATTATCTGCAGCACGTCCTACCGTCACCCTGGCTCGGTTAACATGGGGAGAGCTGACAAAGAGCCTGCATGAGTTACTGAATTACTTAAGATACAAGCACGTGTTGAGGTATATCCGAGTGTATTTTTGGATTAATTTCCAAAACAATTATCGTTTCCATCATTTTGTTTCAGTCAGCACTATTCTCCTCAATGCCATGTATAATTATGAGCTGACTTATGTAAAATATTTTAAAAATGTATAGTAGTATGATATACATACCTAGATAACGTCTGAGATTACTTGCCACCACATAAATGAGAACATTCTTTAGCTTGGCCGTCTGAAACAAAAAGACTACTGTGTTCTAAACTAGAATGTTATGCAAGAATCTGAATAACATAGTTTACTGAATGCTCAGCCTGTTTAGTGACATACCAAAGAGTAGGACAAAGGCTAACAGCAAAAACATGGGGCAAGTTTTCAGCAATGAATTTAAAGGTATACGGATGATGAAATATTTAATTATCAAGGCAGAGACCAGGTTGTAAAATCTAGCTAATGGAAGTATAAAGATGGAGTGATTAATGGGGTAGCTGTTTAATTTGACGATTCATTGGTTTGCTAAGCAGTAAGAGTGTTGCCCAAATCAGAAGATTAGACCTCTCTGAACGGGAATGGCGATGATGTGATGATGTCATGTATCACTTGCCTTTTATTCCCGTTATCATGGCAACACCTTAGGCTATAAATATGAACTATTTAGACACGAGAAATTAATAAACGGTAAGGCAGAATCGGCAACCAAAGGAAATTGTTATGGTAAATGAGGCATATGGCATATGAAGTTAGGAAAGTATTTACAAGTCTAGGAAAATAACATAATACAAATTTCATGATTCTCCTTAGATTCATAGAATTTATCTCCACCAAGTCATATAAGGAATGCTTTCACAAACATGACTGTGCTCCTGAATCTTGAAATTTGCCATAAGTATTATTAAATTCTGTGGTTACAGGACTCAACAAATTTCAGGTAGTCTTTCAAGCCTCTCAGAGAATGTAAAACATGATTTAAGCTCAAGGGAATTCCTTTTCTTTTTTTTTAAAGATTTTATTTTTAAGTAACCTCTACACCCAACATGGAGCTTGAACTCATGACCCCAAGATCAAGAGTCACATGCTCTTCTGACCAAGCCAGCCAGGTGCCCCTCTAGTTCCTTTTATTTATTTTTTATTTTTTTTTAAATATGTTATCTATTTATTTGAGGGAGAGGGAGAGAGAGAGAGAGAGAGCGCGCGTACGCACATGAGCAGAGGAAAGCGCTGAAGGAGAGGGAGAAGCAGACTCCCCGCTGAGCAGAGTCTGACCAGGGCTTGATTCCAGGACCCCGAGATCATGACCTGAGCCAAAGCCAGATGCTCAACGACTGAGCACGCAGGTGCCCCCCTCTAGTTCCTTTTAGTAACAATTTTTCATTAAGGATTTATGGACTTCTTAGGGACCTCTGTATAGCTAAGAACCTGAGTGTCTATATATATAAACATTACTCACTACAGAAAGAGAACAGGAAACAACAATTCAAGGGTAAAACAAAACAACAAACTCATTATGGAGTTCTTAGGTCCTGTGAGAAAGTACTCAATCCAAATCTTGTCGAGTACGACTGTTGGTACATATCCTGTATAACTGAAAGATTTCAGGGTCTGAATTCTGGAAAAAACAACACCATTAAAACTGTGGTTCCAGGGTGATTATGACAAATTACAATACAGGTTATTTTCAGCTTGCTTAAACCTAGGGTATCTGGATTGACCATTCATAGGATGGTTGTATTCCTAGGTAAGAATATTTAGCTTTTGTATGTATTGAAAGAAATACAGGTAAGATTATACTCACTGAACAACTCACTTGTCAAGTCATCAGCCTTCCTGCTTACAGCCCCGAAGAAGGCAAAGTAGGATGCAATCACCCTGGTTTATTTTTCTTGTGAAATATGCTCTTTTCTACTCCCCTTGCAAGCACTGTGGTTAATTTTACCAGCAATCAAGACCACAAGCAGGGGAGTAAGCTAGAATTTTGACTGAGTCACGATTCCCAGGCCTTTTCCTATAGATATTTTTGTGGAGTCCTGTTTTGAGGCCCATCTGGAACATTCTCCCACACATCATGCTGGGCATGGCAGCAGAGCACAGGTTTAAGCATCTCCACAACGCAGCTCCACCACCATCCTGTGGCTATGTGACCAGGGACTGGTCACCTAAACCTTTGTGTCTTGGTTTCCTTGTGGAAAAATAAGGTCTAACAACAGCGTTTACCTCATAGAATCGTGAACATTAAATGAAGGAATACATCTAAAGCATCTAGAATGGCGCCAGGTAGATGTTAACAATGATTTTATATAAAAGCCACTCAAGTGAAGATTTAATAAACTTGGCATGTTGTAAGCTTCCACACCCCTGGATATAGACATATCCTTAAGTCTTTGTACAGTTGAGGGGGGAAAATGAGCAGAGAAAACTTTGAAACAGGTGGTGATAGCAAATCTTTACGACCACAGATCTAGATGAGAAAACTTCCCAGGCTTTAGTGGGTCAGAAACGGGTGTTTTCCAATTCGGCATTACGATGAGGCACCAGCTCAGACCCCCAACAAGGCGCCCCAGTTGTTCCCATTGCCTGAGAACTTTCTACTGGCCCTACCTGTGGGAATGCTTCTCTTCCAGACCAGTCCCTCCCTTTCTCTGGGCAGTGGTACCCTTTCCCCACAGAAGGCATCGTTAGTACATGTGCTCAGGCAACCATCAGAGGGAAAGTTTTGTGTAAGGATTGACCTTGGGGTGCATTTAAACATAGGTACAAACTTTGGCTCCCCCAAAAGTTATAGTCCCAAAGTTAATAGTTATTTGAAACTTGGGAGTATATTCCCTTCTTTATAAACACTAAAGCAAAATCTTCTAGTCCCTCACAAAAACAGATTAATTGACCAACTACCATTTCTCACGAACTCCATCTTCTTCCCCTTTGTTTTCCCTTCCACTGTGTTTTAGTTACTGTGGGGGTAAATCATAAATTACCGTCTGGTAGAGAAAGAAACAGTCTGCAGCTGGAACGAACTGGGAAAACACTGGGGATTTTTTTCCTCCTATCATGAATTCAGTGATTACTGTCTTCAAAATAAGTAACAGTTCAATAAATGGGAAAAAAAGGGGCGCCTGGGTAGCACAGCGGTTAAGCATCTGCCTTCGGCTCAGGGCTGATCCCAGTGTTATGGGATCGAGTCCCACATCAGGCTCCTCCGCTATGAGCCTGCTTCTTCCTCTCCCACTCCCCTGCTGTGTTCCCTCTCTCACTGGCTGTCTCTATCTCTGTCGAATAAATAAATAAAATCTTAAAAAATAAATAAATAAATGGGAAAAAAAGAGAGAACACATTCCAGGGTGAGGGGATGGCAAGTACAAAGGAAGAGAGATGTGAACATACACTGTTATGTTTAGGGAAGGAAACAGTTCCTGGTCTCTGTAGGAAACTGTCACCGAGTTACCGTGGGGCACAAGCTGGGGAGTGCCTATAATTACATCTAGCTGGCCATTTTTGTTTGGCACAGGTTAATACAACCATTTTTTAAAATAGTATGCTCAGGTTCTATTTTCAACTTCGGCCTGACATACACTTCTGTCACACCCTAAGAACTATTCATTTTGCTTTCTTGGGTTGTGGAAAAAGCAAGGTCCCTTTTGTCTGAGCCTCTTAGTTCCAGGTAGGGTCTTTCCTCAAGGCTTTTCCCAATTCAGCAGTTCCCACGGATTTTGATAAAATAACTTTCCTACTAGAATGTGAACTCCATGAAAGCATGAATTTTTGTATTTTAAAATTCATTGTTATTCTTAGTTCTTAGAATAGAGCTTGGCACATAGTACCAGTGTAGACATAATTCAAAACATTTAAGCACCTATGATATGGTGCCCTGGGGAGGGTCCAATATGATTGAGGTATGCTAACTTTAAAGAACTTGCAAAGAAGGCAAAGAGATGTGTAATCAAACCCCAAATCAAGGCAGAATGAAACCAGTGTAACTATTGAGGTATACGCTATCATGGGCAGTGCTATGGACCGAACATGTGTCTCCCCCAAATTCATATGCTGAGACCTCCCTCCAGAGAGTTTAGAGGTGCGGCCTTTGGGAACAGGTTAGGTCAAAGGGTGGAGCCCTCATGAATGGGATTAGTGCCCTTATAAAAGAGATCCCAGAGAGCCCTTACGAGGGTACGGTGAGAAGAGAGCTGTCCATGAGGAACAAGCCCTCACTAGACACCGGATCTGCTGGTGTCATGAGCCTGGACTTCTTAGCTTCCAGAATGGTGAGAAATGTTTATAAGGCATCCTGGTTATGCTATTTTTGCTATAGCAGTCCAAAAAGACTAAGACCTTGTGCTCACACACAGTAATTAATTTCAACCAGAGGATTGAGGAAAGGTTTCACAAGACATTGTCCTCAAAGAGAGAATTTCCATTAGGGATGTGGAGGTTATTTTTGGCCAAGTGATTATAAGTTTGGACTCTTCTGTTTCCAAGAGATAGAAACCCATCTCAAAATAGCTTACCCAAATACAAGGGAAGTGTAACTGGGAAATCTGGGGGTGGTACTTGCTTCAGCTCTCCCAGAACTCTTGACCCTGCTTATGTGTGTATGCTTCCTTTTCTCCCATAGCAGACAGACAAAATCCATGTTGCAGCGGAGGGAGTGGAGTTTGGTCACAGATCGCTCCATGCTCGCATCACACTGGATTGTATTTAATAGCCATAGAAGGCTATCTTCATTTCAGGGCCAGCAAGTAAGATCCCATGGGAAGCCTCTGGTCAGTCTAGTTTGGGTCACGTGCCTATCTCCAGGCTAATCACCACAGTTCATTGAGGAGGAAGTATACCCGTCACCTGGCCACGGTACAGAGAGTGCTATGACAGAGCTGTGTTAATAGGGACTCATACAAACAGAAAATACTTTTGAGCAGAGATAGGAAAAGTTGCAAGACTTTTGTAGGATTGGCAGCTCTACTAGAACCATACCGAGTGGGCAGGGCTAGGACGGTTTGCTTCCTAAGAAGATGGAGAGGAGAGCACCCCAAAAGAGGAGAAATAAGGTGTTAGGCAGACAAAAACAACAGGTAACCACGACAATAACTAAAATGCATGCGCCCACAGGCAAACGGGATACAGTTTGCCGTGACAGAAATTTGATTGCCAGCGCTCGGCAGTGGGAGATCAGGCAGGAGAGTTAGGTTGGGCTAGGTCATGGGGAGCTGATAGCCACGGATAAACGGGAGTTGTCAAAGGGCTCAGATGAAGGAATGTTGTGATCAGACCTAGGTTGCTCTACTCCTCCTTTCTCAGAAACAGCCTCTGGGCTAAGTCTTCGGCAACGTCTAAGCTGTCGGGCTCTCATGACCCTGGACTTCTTCCAGTCCCGTTTGCCTTTTCTTTCTCCAGTCCACACAGTCTCACCTCAAGAAGGTAGCCCCGACATCCTGGCTGCTTGTTTCCCAACCTAAGGTCGACACGCCATGAGGGAATTGTTTTTGTCCAGCACCGAAATTCCTGGATTCTTACAAAATACACCTAAAGCAACTCCTTTTCAGTCACTCTGGCACCAACCAAAGAGGGGGGGGATAGGAAACAGAAATTACTACCGGTTGGTGGCTAATCTGTGTGGGTTATCAGGGTTAATTTTCTATCGCTTATCACATATTCCAATTGGCCTGAAAGCTTGAGAACCAGGGTCATCTTTTGAATCTTGGATCGATAAGCTGTGAATGGATTACACTGTACAAGATCTGAACGTGCCCATCTTTTTCTGTATGTGCTCTTGAAGGAGCCAGTGTGCCCCTGTGGCCACCAACCCCCCTAGTAGGAGGCGGTATTGTGGCCATGGCTCATGAATGTGTAGATTTTAACATCTTTCCCTCTTCATAAACTTTTGGAGGTTACTATGAACTGTATAGGACCAGGAGGATTATGTTCCTAAGAATGCTTAGAACAGCCGCCTCTTCCAGGCTGTTACTACAGAGCATAACTGCCCGCTCCTGGGGAATGAGATAATGAAGGGGTCCGTTCAGCTGGAGGAGCATAGTGTAACCCAGGAGCAAACTACATTCACACCTCACTTCCTTGAAATGATTAAATGTGCTTGCACTAGCTCCAACTGGGAAAACGAGAAGTGAACACTTCTAAAACGAGGGCTGGTTTTTTTTTGCCATCCAAGCGGATCACTGCAGAGATAAAATGGGAATAATGCTTCAGTAAAAACTGAAGTTTCTGAGAAAATTAACCTTCACTATTGAAAATGAGAGGAAAGAAAAGAAAACGAAAAATGCCACCTTCTAAGAGTTGTTACCGGCAGCCACTGACAGCGTTTCGTACTGTCAGGGAGAGCAGGCGAACATCAGAAGAGGTCACAGAAGCCGAAGGAAGGGTCTTGGGAGGGGCACAGAGCTGGCTGCTTCTGAGAAGTGCACCCAATGGCAGAAAGCAGAAAGCTCCCCAGACTCTTACTGGCAGAGTTTGGATTTGTGATGACAGCCTCAGAACCAACTGGTTATATTTTTCTATGACAAAGCTCACAGGAATTGAAGGTTTTTCAGAGATCAAACATAGAAGGTGCCGTGTGTGGGTGTGGTCAAGGGAAGGTATGAGTGACACTCATCGATACTCTGTTTCCCGGGAGAAAGCGTTAAGGGTGAAGTTAATACACTTGTTTTTCATCTTACTCCAACAGAAGACCAGACGTAATCTTCCTACAGAGTGACTTCCCAAAGTATCCTGATAACTGTAGGGTGGGGAGGAAGCAAGTCGCACCCTGTTACAAATAAATGAAAAACCATAAGGTGAGAGACAATACTAAGCACGCTTCCACCCTTATTCAAACACAAAGGCAGAGGAAAAGTTCATGCTATCTGCCAAGAGATTATTTTGGGGGAAAAGCAGCATGCGCACACACACACACACACACACACACACACACACAGCAGCAGCAAAAATTTTCCGAAGTACTTAAATTAAAAAAAAGTCAATTAGTTAACTTATGTTAGAACAGTTTTAGGAGGGACCTGCTTGTCCTGAGTTGATAAAAGGCCAACATACAAACACTAAGGAAGGGAGTGAAAGGAATATCAAACATTATTTCACACTGTGCAACCTCCCTACCAAGTTTGCATTTGTCTCCAGAATGGAAAACTAATAATGTTTCTGGTGTAGCTTTTTTTTTCTTAATTTATTTAATTTTGTTTTGTTTTTCTTTTTCTTGAGTATGTTGAGACTGAGACAAGAAAGGCCCTCTGTCCCTATCTGGTGGGGCACTCTTTCATAAGGGTCTTGGAAACAAAGGAGACCAACTGGGGAACTCAAGCCTGGAGCCATTTATCAAGGGCGGGCAGTGCAGAAAGCATCAGGTTACACAAGAGGGCTGTGGGTGGGGCACAGAGCACGCACAAAAATGGAGAGAGGCAGTTTCTGCCCTTGAGGAGTTCCCCATCTCGCAGGAGGAAGAAAGCCGCAGTGTGGTCTAAGATGTGGCTGGGAATGGGGGTGGGGATGGGGCTGTGGTGGTGGTGGGGACTAAGTTCTAATTCGGACTCTGTCATTGGCTGGTTATGTGATCTTACAGGGTGGGAGTGGTCACTTGTCAAATGAAATCACAGGAAGGGGCAGATCTCCGTAAAATGGAGTAATTAAATGTGATGATCATTTCTCTAAGTATATTCCAATTAAAAAAAAGAAAGTCTGGTTAAATAAAATTTGAAAAACTTTCCTTCCCTGACCACCCACAGTACCAGATCCAGTCTTACTACATTTAGGGTACCAAAGGCTCCCAAAGTCCTGCTGTAAAAAGGATTCTTTTAAATTTGGCATTTCCCAAACTTATTTTCTGAAAAAAACATCTCTTCACATTTGCCAAACATGCTTTGGAAAATGCTGATCTCTTTGCCCCTCCCAGCTTCAGAATTCTATCGTTAGTGGTTATGTTTCCTTACCGGCACCATTGCTTCCCTCCTCTGCGCTGTGCAGTCAGCCTTTCATTGTGTCTCTTGGGCTGAACCTAACATGCTGCCTCTGGCTTTATTTTTCACGACTTTATGCTATTTAAATGCTCACATGAAACTAAAACAGGGTTGGACCAGATGACCTCTAAAACCTGTATAAACCCTGAGATTTTAGGATTCTTTGAATATCGTCACAAACATCCACTGAAGACCAAAACAGGATGTAGATAACCAGGGCTGTTCCCATCACAGCACTCACGTTTACTTAATGAGAACACTGAGATGCGATTCTGTATTCTGCCATTCTGTACACAGCTCTAAACTCAATACTGCATTTCCTTGCAACTTCCTTTCCCCTTGACTAATGCAAAAGGAGAATATAGGGGGACAGTGTGGGTTGTACGGGCTCCCTAGACCCATCTTAGAGGGGACAGAGTTAAGAGTCCAGTAGGGGTGCTCCTGCCAAATCTGCTCTTTGTAGGTACAGCAAAAGGTTTTTCATGTAAGTAAATTCTTATAAAACATTAGGAAACTATACACATTGACCATACCTAATTATAAAAATATTTAGTGCATGTGTTTCAAATTCAGCCAGGGTACCATCCAATTCCCGGCAGAGGCTTGAGGCCCAGGGGTGAGAGAATATGGATAAGAGACAACTTGAGAATACCCACAGAAGTCGACTAGCCAACACTCAGAGAGTTTAGTAAAATTCTAGTTCTTTCACCAGTGTAGGATTACTATATCCTCTTTTTTGCTCTGTCTTGACCCTTCTTTAATGTTACCCATTTCTTTTTTAGCCCCATCTTCATGACAAGACTGTTGAAAAATACTTTTAAGATAGGGGCACCTGGGTGGCTCAGTCAGAAGGGCATGCAACTGTTGCTCTCGGGATTAAGAGTTCAAGCCCCATGTTGGGTATAGAAATGACTTAAATAAACTTAAAAGAATATTGAAAAAAACACTTTTAAGACATACACTCAAATTAACTTTCTCGATTGTCCGACTGTAGTAGCTGAGAAGGCAGAAATATCGACCAACCTAATTAACAAGAAAGCCATTCAATTGTTTTTCTTCCACCGCAAGCCTTACAGTGAAATCTCTAGGTCTGGTCTGCTCTACTTTAAGGGGCTCAGGTGCCATCACTGAAATGAAGGGTGAACTGACTGGGACACCACTGATGGTTTCTTCTCCCCATCGACTCTTCAGGGGAATGCAAAGCTGGCATATGGCATGTGAATGCCGTGGAGACCAGGGTACTTCAGCCCCCAATGAGGAAACAATAGAGAGAAGAGAATGAGGACGAATGTTCACACGTCACTGTCTGGAGGCTTCTCCAGAACATGTGCAGCGTGAGAATTTCCAAAGGCTGACATGCTATTTAATAGAAAGCAGTAAAAGATTAGATTCTTACGGTCTGCTTCACATATAAAGGGGTAGTTCCAGTACACTGTGTATTATGCTTTATAATACAGTAATGATAGATTGTAACATAAACATAATTGCTGCTGAAAATAAAGTTATGAACTAACAAAAGGCTTTAGCAAAGGCTAGTTTCAAAGTAAAAATAAGGTAAGATTTAATCCAAAACATTCTCCTTATTCTAAGTTTTGATAATTCCTGGGACCCTAATTGGGTTAAAATTGAATGATCTGACCAGTACTCAGAAGAATCATCAGAGCATGTACACAAAATAGAGAATAAAATTTTAATGGTATCAAAAACAGAACTTTTTGGCCAATTTAGTACTTGCTGGAATAAAGTTGCAAAATGTTACTCAGTAACGGACTTAGCTTCTAAATCAAGCTGGAATCACACATACTCTGTATATTACTTGAGTATATACAAGTACATTCCATGATAACATGCAGAAACATGGAAACAAGAAGAGTACTATCAAATCAAGATCACCATCTCTATTAATGAAATAATGAATTGAAAACAAAACACCTGTTCAGTAATCCAGAATATATCATTTTGCCAAGGGGGTTTTAAGTGTTGTTCTTTTCAAGAATTCAAATAAACTCCATATGGTTAAATTTGATTTTGTTTCCTCAACATCAAAAATGAGAAGCAGATAATAGGCTATAGCTATGGGTGTATCTTTTTTTTTTTTTAATTCCATAGCAAATTAAAAGGTTTGATAGACTTTACTCTTCTCAGGTAAAAAGGGCTCTTCACATTCTAGTGGTAAAGAATGAATCCCTTAAAGCTCGTAAACATTTGAGTGTCGCACCACCTACAGCAACATAAGCTCAAGTACCTTGAATGACACAGTCGCATGAGACAGGAGTTTGATTTTCCTGAGAACTAAATTAGACTTACAAAATAAAACAGGGTATGAAAATGACCTGAGTTCACAGGAGTCTCTAAATTTGAAAGGGATTGCTTCAGCTTTGCTAAGATTTCATCAAAAGCCTTTTATAGCAAGCATTTCTTGGGGAGTCACATATTTGGTCGTGGAGACTTGGGATCTTTTTAAGCACGAAGAAGTGCTTTCTGCTGTGCAAATTCAATGAAAGGCCAGAATAAACAAGAGGACTGACGGTGCTGTAGGAAAACCTACAGGTGAGCCTATGGATTCCACTACTTTGTTCAAGAAAGGAGCAGGTGAGATGTTCAACTGATCCAACTCTGCTCCCAGTCTGACGACGGGCAGCTAAGAAAATCCTTGCAAGATAAGCAAAGACAGCACCTTAGATGGAACCTAGTAGAAGCCACTCGGAAGTGAGGGTTGGTTGGGGTAGAGATGGTCCCCTCTAAGTAACTCTCCTCTGTACGTCAGAACCCCAGAACATATTCGAAAAGCAGGGTAAAATACTGGCTTCACAGTCTCTTCTCCAAATTACGCATTACAACTTCTGTGATTATTACTGTTTGCAAACTACTAAGAGGTCACATGTGAATTACTGGTCACTGAACAGCATATAAAAGACTATAGGCTAGCCTCAATCTGAGCTCTTCTGTTTGCTCGGTCATCTAATTCAAGGCACTTTAAAATGTTTTGGTGCCTTAGTGTATTAACACGTAACATGAGAAAAACACTCATTTACTTACCTCAAGGAGCTACCACATAGATGACTGAATCTTAAAGAACTTGGAGCTCCTCAGATGAAAAGCACTGTGGAGACAATCACAGCAGAGGAAAATTCTCCCAGTGCCTTGGAATCCTGATCTATGTGCCTTGTGTCTCGACCAGGTTTTCTTAAACACTTCACAAGTAAAATGTGTTAGTGGCACTCTATCCCTTTATATATGTTAATTGTTTGGCACACAGATGTTTATATATTCAAAATAGTTGTAGTACTCACTACTCCAAAGTTGTTTACTAATTGTCCAATAAAGTTAATGAAATGTAGCCATGATGGAGTACTTTGTGTCAAATTTAGAAAACTTTAGCTTTCTCTGAGGTACATGTCACATAATAAAAAGTTCATTCTTTTTCAAAATAACTGGTGTTAATTATGTGAAACCACAAGTTTTTAATGAAAAAAATACCGAAAGTATGCCACAGTGTCTATATATTCATCTGAAGAGTACAAAGATGGAGTTTTGAGGAAAAAAAGGGTCTTAATGCTATAGAAAACAAAGGTGGTTCTTAAATTGTTCAAAGGAGACATTTTAAAAATGTCATGTTTCATATACTGAAATAAAGCCATTAGAGGTAATAAATTATAAATACAGTAGTTCAAACATTGTTTCTTTTTTTAGCATTAATTTCTCTAAGCAAGTTAAATTCAAAACACTTGAAATCTGTTATCCTCTTGTTTCAAAGGAACTGCGGAAATAGAAGCTTTCACAGAAATGTACCACAGTGATACCACCTGGGATCTTCACATAGACTACACTGGACCTTGGCCATTCTAGATTTACAACGTATTTTGGTTAATACATTAGATTCAACTCAAATGCCTTTATACTTGGGAGAAATCAGATTGTGATTTATAACCTTACAGTTCACCCAAACTCAATTCCAGGTCGTGCTTGATTTTCTGCAGGGGGTTCTGTCAGACTCATAATTAAATGATGAAAACTGTAAATAATTTCTTGCAGACTGAAAAAATATTTTTGTCTTTTAAATAAAGTGCTTTTAAATTCAAATGCTTCTTGCCCTAAACAAAACTGAAACACACTTAAACCTGAAATCTCCATATCTTGACACACACATTTTAACAGAAAGAAATCAGTTTTGGGCCACTAATGTCCTTCCAGAGTTCAGATTGGATCTAAATTGGGTTTTGCATTATTGTCGTGCTCATGTTTGTACATGAAGGTTAAAAGAAAGAGGGCAACATCCAAGGAGGACCAATAGGCAGTGTGTGATGTAACGGCTGACCAGTAGCGGCTCTCCACGAGTCCTTCTCTGAGTTCAAAATCGATTCTGTGATCCAATTCCACTAGAAAGAAAGTCAAACAAAGGAGTAAGGGTTACAATACGTTCTATACAGACTTCACCTAGAGATGAGAATAAAAATTTAGCTAATAGAAGTGATTCTCGTAATTATCTTTTTTTTCCTTAAGTGACTTTCCACTCTAAGCTTATGGGGGAAAAAAACCCCAAAAAACAGAACACCCAAACAGCCTCAATAGCTCAGGATTCTATTTGGTGGAGTCCTTTCTTTTGTATGCTCAGATCAAGATGGGATAATAAAGGAATAAACAAAAAAATTCACTTGGTATCACGGGGTATATTTGGAGTAAAGAAATTGAGCTCAAATCTTAGCTTTCCTATTTAATTTTTGTTCCTAATCTGTAAAATAAGGAAAACAGCCCTCCTGCAAAATTGTAGGCCAGGCTCATATGCAATAATGTCTGTGGGGGTGCACAGGTCACTCAAAGGCTCCTTCCCTGGGGAGGTCCTATCCATCACCTCGCTTGGTGGTGACTTTTTGCAGTCCTAGACTCCCCACGTGGCCATGCAGTCAGCAGGGCCTCACATGTGCCTGGGACATACAAGTGCTCACTAAATGTACGATCGATAAAGAATCCATTGGGTGGCTGGGACAGTTAAACCAGAGGAACAGTGCTGATCCTTGGGAGGAAGGACTCCATTTATAACAGTGCTGTCCTCAAACAATTCAGTGAATTCAGTCAAGCCTTTTTCTAAAACCCACAGTAAGACCCTGCAATACCTGTTAGAGAAAAATCAAGGCTAAAAGAGAATTACAGAGGATTCATTTAATAAGTCCTAGAGATAAAACACTTAGAAAAACAATACTTCGATCCTTAGGATCTCCTTTAAAACTGTCATTGAGTTACATAATATTTTGAAGGAACTATCTTAAAAACAAAAAAACCACTCGAATCTTTGTTCAGAGTGCCAGAGGATGTGGGAAGTAAAAGGCGGCAACAATCAGGGAGGCTGGGACAAAAGTTGGGTGTTTGCTTTCCACTGAACTTGATAATTGCACATAGGAAATCATATCACTCTAGAGAGTGCTTTCATATAGATGTTGAGCTAATGGTTATTTTAAATAGGTACTTGTGACAAGATCCTTTGGTGATTTAAAAATGCATATAGTTGTTACTTTTCTATTCAACTATGCTTTTCTGACAAGGAAAGTCCATGGATCTATCCATACCTTTTCAGATAAGGTTACCTTACCTAAGCAGCATAAATACCAATTAGGTTATAAAACACTTGTAAAATATATTGACATAGGCCCTTTACAATTTTTTAAAACTGCTATATTGCTCATTTAAATTACAATAAGCTAATCCACAATACATCAGAAGCAGCTGAAATCCATACGTGGAACTGTGGGGTAGTAACGTCTGAATCTTTGGTCTTTTGTATTCCATGGGACATTTGAGTTGCTTTGTAGGCACATTCGGGCACAAGAGACAGAAAGGTGAAAAAAGAGGAAATTGGAATTCTCAAGCATGATGAAGAGAAGTCAAACTGTAGTTATAGAGAAAAGAGCAGAAATAAGAGGAAAAACAGAAGAGATGAGAAAAATAGACATTAATATCGGCGAAGACCACTAAGTTATAATTTCTACTTTAAAATGCCACTGTAGAATGTCTTCCTAGTCTAACAGTCTTAAGTCAAATTGTTAAGAGTCAAAGAAAGGGAAATTTTTTCTGTTATAGCAAGTATTATTAGGCTTTGATTTTGTGTCCAGCATTTACTCTTAAATGCTGTTACTGTCGTGAAACACTGCCTTTCATATACTAAACACTCAAATGCTGAATTTAATTACCATCCAGTTATAGCCTCTGTCATTCTTATCACCTACAGGGACTTTCTCTCCGTTGCTATTTATCTGTAGGCTGTCCTCATCAAAATGGGAATAAGGTAGCCAGCCTGTACCGGATGAATTGGTTTCAGTCTCTCATTTTCCTTAAGGCGTTTACAATAGGCAGTCTGGCTGTTAGTGCAGCTGACCTCACGTGTGTTGGTTCTGTAGGTGGAGAGATGCAATTAGGTGGGCCCAAGTCCCATCTTCTCTCTCCCTTTTATGTAGATCACAGAATTTCCAAGGGAGCAAAGGTCTAGGTGGCAGTACCATTCTTTACGTGCTGCGAGATGTGCTCTTGGCCAAAGCAGGGCCAAATCTATATGGAATTGCCTTGGACCTACTTTCTCATGATCAGCATATCAAAAATGGGTGCACAACACAGCTGGTAGTTTTTTCCTAGTTTCTCTCACTGAGTTAGGTCAAAGAGAAAGGAGAACATAAAATCATCACTTGGTCGTTTCTTCTCTCTTTTGAATGCCTAAGGGCTAGAATTCCTCTATCCACAAAGACTAAGATCCTGAACAACTGAAGAGAACTAAAACTGAGAAAAAGACTGTTAGATTTTAACAATCATTAGCAGTTTGCTTATACTGTTTTAAAACATGGATTCTTTTCTTTTTGGGGGAGTCTTGCATACAGGCCTGTTTCCCTTCCTATTCCCCAAAGTGAATGTCTGCAATTTATGAAGTGTGGAGGTAAAGTGTCATCAGTACTGTGCTTTCATCAAAGAACTTTCGGCACAAGGCTTGTCCACATGGATATGGTATTAAAAAAAATGTGTGAACAGAAAGTGAGCATATTAGTATTAAAATGTGTACTAAATGGACAGGTTTCTACTCTTTTAATGTAAACATCTTAACTTCCCTGGAGAGAAATTTTCAAAAACTTAACAGTTATCCTGGGGTACCTGGGTGACTCAGTTGGTTAAGTGTCTTTTGGTTTCCGCTCAGGTCATGATTTCAGGGTCATGAGATTGAGCTCTAAATCGGGCTCTGCGCTCAGCAGGGAGTCTGCTTGGGATTCTCCCTCTTCTTCTCCCCACCCCTCACTCTCTCTCTCTCTCAAATAAATAACTAAAACTTTAAAAAAAAGTTATTTGTAAGTAATAATTATGGTCATAATTGCACGATTTTTGGCTACAGGCAGACACCAAGAAAAATACAGTAAAGGAAAAAGTCTTCAAATGACTGGCAAAAGATTCTTTCATAATAAAAAAGATTACGTTGAGTTCTTGGTAAATTATGTCTTTTTATTTTTGTGTTGCCTCAGTGCAGTCAGACAACTCATGAGGTGAGGTGTTTGACATTCAAGGAATATTTACATTTTGTGAATTGTTGTAATTTCAAATATATTTAAGAATATTCTCCGACTATCCTTTATTTGAAAAAACAAAAACTCTAAAATGAGTTTTATAACCAGTTTTTGTATCTGTCAAAATAATTTCCCAACACTAATCTATCCTGAAAGATACTCAAAATACCTCATGTTTGATAACAGACGGGCTTTACTGGTAAATATAGGCTCTGTGGGTATACCTTGAATACAAAAAAACTCCAGGAGATGGCCAGATTTGCTGGATCCTCTACAATCTGGTTTAAGAAACTTTTCCAATCATATTTAGAACTATTCCCTTCCATTCATCCTTCCATTCAACTAACTTCTGGTTCTCTACATACCCTGTGCTCTGCTTATGCTGTTCTTCTCCTGAAACATCTTTCCCCTCTGCATGTCCAAATCCTACTTCCACAGAGCCTTTTGTGATTTTCCTAGGTGAAAGCATTTTCTCATTCCCTAGAACGGACAGAGTACTTTACCTGTAACTTTGTTACATGGCTGCTCATATTCTACCATATACTGTAATTATTCCTGTAGTTACCTACCTCGCTACTACAGAATATCTACTCCCTAGAAAATAGTTACTTTCCAAACCCGCATTTAACATCTTTGTGGGCAGTACTGAAGTCTGTTCCATTTTGGTATCTTTTCTAGTGACTAGCTCATGGTAAAACTATAACAAGTAATGTTAAAAGAAAAAAAGCAGGGGAAGAGAAAAAGAAGCCATACACATATTACCATTTGAATCAGTCTGGTGTAGTTTTAATTAGTGGGCTAGTTGCCTAGGTAGCTGGGATGGTTTTAAGATGGTAGATATAAGGGCTACTTGAATGCAGGATAAATGAGTGGATTAATTTTCTTTCATCCAACTAAATATGCAAAAAGCACAAGTCAAATAATTTCTTCATGGATTTGACTAACTATTTACATGAGCAGGGGCAAGTGAGAGCACTTATATAACATCATTCCTTGAGGGAAATTCATGAAGTTACACCAACACAAACTGTTGCTCGAGAGCAAAAAAATCCCAATCAGTTTGTTATATTAAAATACTGTTTTGAGGGGCGCCTGGGTGGCTCAGTCATTAAGCATCTGCCTTCGGCAGGGCGTGATCCTGGAGACCTGGGATTGAGCCCCACATTGGGCTCCCTGCTCCGCTGGGAGCCTGCTTCTCCCTCTCCCACTCCCCCTGCTTGTGTTCCCTCTCTTGCTGGCTGTCTCTCTGTCAAATGAATAAATAAAATCTTAAAAAAAAAAAATACTGTTTTGGAATTTTTATCCAGTAAGAGGTTTTTTTTTTTCTCCCCCCCATTTGAAAATAGAAAAAAAAAGTGTGAGATACTAGCAATTAAACAGAGAATTTGTAAAATTAGATGTGGTTAAAAATCCAAGGGAAAACCTGTAACATGTTTTTTGTCAAAGACAAAGCCAATATTAAAAAAAAAGAAAAAAGAAAAAGGAAAGAGACAGGAGCTGTGGAAAAAGGAATGAAAGTTAATGATAAAAGTGATTTTAAACTAAGATTAATCCTTAGTGATACATTTAGAATCTGCAGAAAACTAAGAGACTGAAAATATCTCTTATATCCAAAAATACTAATTTTTAAAAGCAACCCTATCCCTCTTAAAGAAGATTAAATGTTTGTGTTGAAACCAGATACCAGCAGCTATGGTACACCTACAGCCCTAAGGAGTAATGTTACTGACACCTGAAATAACTGGGAATGATTACATTTCTTATACTATGAAACTTTTTTATATCTAAATGTCTTACATGAAAAGAACAGTGAACCTCTTTGAAGCCTTTAGGACAATAAAGAAGGAAAACGGCCTAATGGTTTTCGTCCCTCTCTATAAGGTTCCTTCTTTGTAGGAACGTACAGGAGTATCATTTTAGCACATTAAGCAGCTAATCAGTACTTGGGTTTCAGGACCACTACTACTTAAGATTAGGAAATACAGGAAGAAAATACATATAAAATAGTCTATAATGGTGACATTCAAGCTGATCTCATAGAAGAATTGATGCAATTTTTCAGTGAGCAGAAGACCTCTAAGTAGATCATTTTCATAGTATTCTGAACACTATTCCTGACATATACCATACCGAGGGTATTATCTTTATTCTGCATTACATTTTCCGGAAAAAGAAGTTGTGGGAGATTAAAGAACGATTCCTGAAGTCTGAAATCTGTGAAAAAAAAACACAAGATGCTGTAAAGTGTTAGCTGATGGTTACAAAGGGCCTTCAATGATGTAGTGGCCAAAAGTTAGAATACTCCTCCCAAATATGCTGATTAAACCTGGCATACATAAAGTAGTACATACTTCGGTTTTTACGAAGAGCTCTTTCATGGAAAATGTAAGCATAATTAACTTTGAAATACAATGTCATAATCTGTTAACACCCAGATATTCCCCAAATTTATGCTCATATAAGTTCTAACATAGAGGCAAAACATGCTAAAAGAAACAGATTTTTTTTTCATAATATGTTACAAACACAGGGGAGTACAAGAAATGGAACCATAAAACACCTGTAAATAAGCCTGGACTCTTCAAAAGAAATGACAAACAGCTGTCTAAGATGCTTCAACTTGGTAACAATAAAGTGGTTTCAATGGACAACACACACGTACTCGTCAAAGAGAGAAACCCTGATTGATTCATGAATTCAAAGTCTGTGTCCATTTTACCCTCAACTAGCAAGAGAATCAAAGTCCGCAGCTTCAGAATAAAGGTTATCAAGAAGAACTGCTGTGAGGAGAAAGAAGAAAGGAAGCCAGAATCACCTAATCACAATGACCAAATTCCTGAGAGAAGATTTAAGGAAGAAAGGCTTTCTGATTGGCAAGATATAACAAGTATGACATAAGGAATGTCTAAATCAGGATTACACAGAAAAGTGTATTATTGAAGCAAGTCTAAGAATTAGTAAGGCAAATCTTGGGAATTTGGTTTAAAAGGAACTCTATAGTAGTTTAATTTTAATAGGTATATAGATGTCTAGAGATAAATACATGTTAACTAAGAGTCATGATGATCTCATACTTAGTGGAGTCTATAGTCAACAAGGAATTTACCATTAGGACCAACTAAGAATTTATATGCAAGAATGACAGAAAGTGTACTTATTGTTAAGCTATCAAAATATAATGATGCAATATAGCTAAGCATCTCTATAACTGTTGTCCTGAAAGAAGAAACAGGTTTCTCTATTATCATTTTGAAATTACTATGTTAAATAGTAAAAAGACCTAAAAAAACAGCTTTCTTTCCTCAGATCCTATAGATTCTCTCTTTATGTCTTCATTACCCTTTCTCAGGGGCATTAACATTACAAGGAATTGTGACTTTTTACCTGTCATCTTACAAAATTCTTTGAAAGTATTTTTCCTCCGAAGTTCAGAATTTTGACCTCTGCGTGTTGCAACAGAATTTTGTATTTTTACAGTCACATTTCTGATATTAAGTTGAAGTGAAAGCTTAAGTCAGCAATAGTATAGGAACTTATGTAAGAAACTAAAAAATGAATTTTGTACAAATATCAAAGTCTAAAATGAATTTTCTAGGCAGTGTTCAAAAGGCTTACAATTATAAAATTTTCAGTACTCGGAGACTGACACATAAATAGGATTAAGTTAAAAAAATGCTACTGGTCCAAATAGGAATGTGCAACTCAGGAATGTCCAGGATAATTCCTTCTGGAGAGGGGCTGACTGTGGAGAAAGATCCAGCCTCTTAAGACTGCCACACCTGAGCTTCCTTTTAACTACATTTTATGGATGGCAATGGATGCTGGTCATTTTAAAATTCAGAGTGGCAGACACAGCAAGAAAATAAGGCTACAAGTATCTAAAATAAAATCTGCTTAAACATTTATTGACAAAGGAAAGGAAGTTTTCTGCATTCTACAGTTATAAAAGCAGCTAGTTTGAGAATCCACAGTTCCTTATGTAAATCAATAGAAAAATAGGACTTATTAGTCTTATTTTAATGGACACTTAAAAATAAGGTTCGAAATTAGACCCTTGGAATTAAATATATACTAAATATTTAAGAGTTTCACAACTATTCAAGATTTTAAACCTCAGAAATCTACTGGAAAAAAATTAAATAAAGCTCCATGGTAATGCCAAGTCCAGCATAACTATCCATTCATTCATTCATTTCTTGAATATCTTCTTTTGCTAGGTAGCTGGGATAGGGCTGAAAGCCATACAGTGGATCCGATACAATAATAATAAGAAAGTCCTATAATTTGGTTGGATGAAGGGAACTGTGGAATTAGCAGCAGGATGGTTTTGGCATAGTAGCTTTTAAAAAGTATCAAGAATATACAGCATAGGTTTGAAGCAGTTAAGAGAATTGTTAAAGTCATATTTTAAAAAATCTACTTTATAAAAATCAGGGGGTGCCCACCCCAAAGAGATTTGTTTTATACTTAATGTTTAAGACCCCTGTGCCATTGGGCCCTGATTATTAATGTTCTTAACTATTAATTCACCAATGCAGAGAGTAAAACTCCATTTACCTGGAAACTATACTTAAAAATATAATAAAAGGTACTTTTTCTTTAAAAGCTAACTTATGCTTTAGATTTTAGAGTTGACTGCTCCTGTCAGTACTTTAATCCTCTCTGCCCTCAAGTTGTAAGGAACAACGTAGATGTGAGGAAGGAAGAGTACGAACTAACAAGCAGAATCCAGAAAGCCAGAACTGCTGTGTGGAAGGGTCTGTGTTGCAACAGTGGTCGTGGGAAGCGAGGCAACCGGCTTCTTCTCATCTTCTATTGAGTCTTTTGATGCCTCAGACGGCTGGGATGTGGTTGAACGTCCAAATCTTGAAAACAACATTCCTCCCAGGCCCTTTCCGATGCTAGCGGCCCCTGTATTTCACAAGACAGGGCAGTCAGTCTGCTGAATTACACCACACACCAAGCTAAAGAGCACCATCCAGTTACAGCCAACTGGCAGAGGAACCAAGCCCTAGTCATAGTTTTCCAGGGTGGGAACATAGGAAAACTGTAATTTATATTGTAGGTTTCTAAGTAAAAATGGTGTTGCACAGAATGAGAGTTGTACAAGCTGTAGGAATATAGCTTACAAAAAAAGGAATAAAGATTCTATTTTATTCAAGTGATCATAGTTTATTAAATTATTTGGTAAGTTTAAAAACTTTAATAAGAACCATGGCATTGACATGGGCATATATTTACTATTGATATGCTTTACTACTGAAGTGAATATTTTATAAGAAGCTATCATAAACAATCTGTATGACAAAGTGAAATATCAATGAAAAACCTATTTATAGTGCCATCTTGTGGCATTTTATATTAAGACAACCCGTAACCAAGAGCAATGGACTAATTCAAGTTGCACATAATTGAGCTCCAGCCCTACACCAAAGATTGTGGCTGGTGCTGGAGATCATTTAAAGAGAAATTAAATATCCTTGTTGCCCCCAGAGTGAACACGGTTTGAGAGACTGTTAAGACACGAATCGGAGAACTTGGGGGGGGGGCACCCTTAGAACTCAAGTATTCCCTCATTTTACAGATGAGGCAGCAGACCTTTAAAAATGATGTAACTTACCCAAGATCTTACAGTAGGTGGCAGGGCCAAGATTAAAATGAGGGTCTTGATTCCCAGACCTTCTCTTGTCTATCCAGCTATCTCACAGTCTAAAATTACAAGATCTGATCTAATTGGAGAACCGTTAGGGCTTTTGGCTCTCAATATGAACAGTCAGAGGGTAGTTAATTCTAAACACAGGGATTAAATGTTGGATGTTTTGTAATAAACAGAGTATTTTCAAGTACCCCAAATTTAATGCCTACCTTAAAAAGTGCTTCTATTTACTGATAAGAAATACTTAAGAGGAATTACCTAATATACTTGCTTTGCCTATATTTGTTATAGATTCCCCATAGTGTCGGCGGGACAAGACTGGTGAGGTCACAGGGCTTGGTATTGTTGAAATGCCTTCATTTTCTGGAATTGAGGTAGGTTCTTTTGCTGGGTGGAGAAAGCTTGGCTTCATATACTCATAAGGTAGAGGATTGGAAGTATTATACCAGTGGATCTGGACAGGTGAAATGTTGCTGTAGTGTTTCAGTATTAACGGTTCTAATCTATAAGCCTTGATCAAAAAAAGTTCAAAGAAACACATTAAGGCACAATGCTTGGATCTTACTAAACTGTTTATTCTTATTCTATTGCATGCTCAGCAGACCTTGGGAATTCAAAAAACCCTGGTATTTCTAACATGCATTCTTATTTGTTTACTGTTAATAATATGTAATTAGTCTAATTATATACCCTTAATGATGAGATTATAAAAAAACCAATTAGCGTTAGTCTAAGCTAACAGTGCCCATTAATTTGTTTTTCAGAGAAACAGATTAATTTTCATTATGTTCTGATATCATCTAACAATTAGATTTATGTTAGTCTGACCAACAAAGCTGAAGCAGTAAACAGTAAACTAGAACGATAAATAAGGTCAACCTGTAATATTTTAGGAGCTCTTAGTAAGCTCTCTTTTCAAACAGATTAATTTAGTAACAGCACAAATTGGATGCTGACACAAGACCATTTGTCTAACTTGAAGAAAGAATGATAGTGCGGAAAAGGCAATGAACGGATTTGGCCAGTTAGAATTAGAATTCCCCAAGTTCCTATTCTGGCCTCCCTCGCTTGTCAACCGTGACACCTACCAAGTTACTAGGTCTCAGAGACCCTGTTTTCTGAGGTATAGGAAGGAGAGTAATGTTTCCTACCTCACGAGGATGTTGAGAAGAACGGATAACGTCTGTAAATACTGCCTAGCACAGTTCTGACACAAACTTTATTAAAAAAAACTTCAAAAAATCACAGGAAAACTATAAAATGGGCAGTAAAAATAACTTAATACACTGACTTTGGAGCCCCCCCTTTATAATATAACAAAGTTAAGATTATACCCAGGACAGGGTATACAATGACAACTCCAGAGTTGCCCTACGAACTCAAGTTCACTTTCAAGTTATAAGGCAATGAGTAAATGTGTATTAATGAAATACTTAATGTCTAGCTGGGTGTTTTCACATATATCATACTTAATACTAACAACCTTATGAGGTAAAATATTATCATCTGCATCATATAGATAACAGTCTCATGAGAGGCTTGGCCAAGACTGCGCAGTCTGTATTTGAATCTAATACTAGTTTTCAACTCAGTAAAATTTATTTTGTAAATACAGCACTTTTGATTCTTTAGCATAGAGGAGATTTTCTAAGATTCTTGTATTTAATCAATATTATATTTACTTGGTACTAGCTAAAGATCTTTTTAAAGACAAAGCTATTTTTCTGAGACTGAAAGCTATTTAAAATGGTTTTAAATTTAGTTATACCTAGCCTTGTCCCCAAAAAAGATTTAAGGAAGCATTTTTCTCATCTAAAAATCTTACTTGGTATTAAATGGCCTACCTGGATGCACGATCACTGGAGTGTTTACATTTAAACATTATTAACAGTACAAACGTAACAGGGAATATAAAACCCTCAAATTTTATATACCCACCATGCTAAAATAAATTCATCCACCTTTTCATGTTAAACACATGAAATATTTGAATATTTGATAATACTGAATAAGGGGACCTAACAGACACATTTCAAAATTGTAGCATGCTTCAGAGAAAGAAGAATTTAAAGTGAGATTTTAAAATTTATGGTTGCTGGGTTATTGGTATCACAACTGGTAATGGTTTGACAGTCGAGAAGACTCCTGTTCTGGGTATTAATTGTCCATAGATAATATTTTTCATTATGCTCTTACACTATAACATAAACAGATCATTTCTAAGGTATTTCCCGAGCCCTAAATTAACCAAAACACAAATGTCTTAATAATAGGAATCTATGAATATATAATCAGATAAATGAACTCGTTTCTCATTAGTTCAGTTGTACCCTGCAATATTTCTTACAGAGTCTTTAGGAACGATTTAATATTGAGGGAAAAGCATCTATAACTGCTACTTACCACTGGATCTGTTGGATGAAAAATATTTAGTAACCGGTTACAAATTTCTCTGGGCAAAATATGATCTTGACTTCCAGTGTTTCCTGGGCGGATGCCACGCAATGCCAAGAAAACAGCTAGTGGGGATCCCATGCAGAAGAAATTCTCAACCTAAAATGATAAGTTGTCTTAAATTTTAAAACTGGTTAAGTGTTTTCCAGCAGAATTTGGGTACAACATAATATGTGGTAAAAATGCAAATAATAAAATTATCTTCAAATATAAGTTTTTTATGAGCTTTGTTCAGGTGGTATCTGCATTATTAGTTAATTATATGCCAACCATTAATTATTCTAAAAACCTATTTTCAGAAGCAACTTCATTTTCCTTAAGTCTACTAGAAAACAAAGAACGAGAAGGAGGAGGAAGAACTTCTTAGTTTCATTAAGCTATTATTTTGCATTAAGTAATATTCTAGGTGCTGTGAAGTCTATTGACCAGTAAGGCAGAGCTTCTGCACTCAGTTTACAATCCTGTGGGGGAGGCAGAATAAAATAAATGAATACAGGAAAAGACTGCTATAAGAGAGTAAAGAAAGAACGAATTCCAACTCTGAGGGTGTTTACACAGGAAGAAGCATTTTTTCCCATATTGTTTGAAATTTTTTTAAATTCCAGTATAATTAAGTGTTTATTAGTTTCAGGTGTACAATATAGTGATTCGACAACTCTACACATTACTCAGAGCTCATCACAGTAAGTGTACTCTTAATCCCCTTCACCTAGTTCACCCATCACGACCCACCTCTCCTCTCCTCCTGGCAACGACCAGTTAGCTCTAGGTATTTAAAGGATCTATGTGTTTGTCTTTTTGTCAATTTGTTTCTTAAATTCCACAAATGAGCGAAATCATAATGGTACTCGTCTCTGACTTATTCCACATAGCATTACACCCACTAGATCCATCCACATTGTTGTAAAAGGCAAGATTTCATTCTTGTTTATGGCTAATATTCCCTGGCACATATATATCACATCTTCTTCATCCATTCATCTATCAATGGACATTTACGTTTCTGCCATAATTTGGTTATTGTAAATAATGCTGCAGTAAATATAGGGGAGCACATACCTTTTCAAATTAGTGTTTCTGTATTCTTTGGGTTAGTACCCAGTGGTGAATTACCGGATTGTACGGTAATTCTGTTTTTAATGTCTTGAGGAACCTCCATACTGTCTCCCACAGTGGCTGCACTAGTTTGCATTCCTACCAACAGTCCACGAGGGCTCCTTTTTCTCCATGTCCTCACCCACACTTGTTGTTTCTTGTGTCGTTAATTTTAGCCTTTCTGACAGGTGTCAGGTGGTATCTCATTGAAGCTTTGATATGCATTTCCCTGATGGGGAGTGATGCTGGCACCTTTTCATGTGTCTGTGGGCTACCTGTATGTCTTCTTTGGAGAACTGTCTGTTCATGTCTTCTGCTACACAGGAGGAAGCATTCACGTTGGTGATAAAAGGTAAAAAGGATTTCTACATTTGGGGCTGGGTCATTGGGGCCAGAAAGGAGGACATTTTAGATTGACAGAATCACTGTGAACTAAACCAGAGGCCGGAAAGAATCTGGCTCAATTTAGAAAATAGAAATAGATAGAGTTGAAAAATTGCGTGTCAGGAAAATGTAACTTGGAATGAGAATGTACAGAACCTTGACTATTTGACTAAAAGAAGTAGGACTTAATTGATTTTATAGGTAGTAAAGAACAGGATTTGACCCATGTTTTAGGAGGTTGGTAAACTTGGTAGTAGTCTGTGGATGAACCAGAAAACTGAGAGTCTGGTGACTCAGAGACAAGTTAGGAAACTACAGAAAGTGTTTAGGCAAAAGCTAATCTGAACTGGGCAGGACAGGATGTTCCATTCAGAAATGGAAATGGGAGAAGTGAGGGTGGAATCAACATGACTGAAAGGAGATGGGGATGAGGAATGAGTCAGAGGCAAGTTACAAGCTTTGGGCCTTGCTGACTGGGAGAGTGAAAGGAAATGGAGAGCCAGGATAATGCAGTATACATGGAAGCCATGGGAGAGGGTTTCTAGAAAACTAGTGTGGTCAGCAGCACTGGATTATATACAGTACGCCATACCTCTCCCCGCTAAGGTCACCCTACATCTCTCATATGTCCCTTGATCCTGATAAGTGAGACATCTCCAATTCATCCTTCCCTCTCCTCCCCAACAGCAAAGAAGTTATTCCAACAGACTCCAACACTGTTCATAGCCTTTCATCTGGACTGCACTGTAACTATATTGGCTTTTTTTGTTTGTTTTTAAAGATTTTATTTATTCATTTGTCAGAGAGAGAGAGAGAGAGCACAAGCAGGGGGAGCGGAAGGCAGAGGGAGAAGCCCGCAAGGAGTCTGATGTAGGGACTGATCCCAGGACTCTGAGATTATGACCTGAGCTGAAGGCAGACTCCCAACCAACTGAGCCCCCAGGCATCCCACGCACTGTAACTATATTGTAATTACCCTTGTCCCTGACTCCAATTTTATGTACCTTTAGTCTCTTTCCCCCACTGCATCCAAAGTGATTCTTTTTTCCCAAATGAATGAATATATATTTTGAAAATGGTACCTTTATGTTAAAGAAGGTATGAGAAACTTTTTGTTTGTTTTTAAAGGACTGGTAACTTCGACATGTCTGAAGCCTGAAGAAAATTAACTTGTGTTAATTAAAATTATAGGAAAAAGCATTTGAAATAGTGACACAGGTGAAAACACCAATTTTGAAAGGATTAAGATAATTAAGATAATAAAGGATAGAGAAAGATACAAAAAAATAGTTGAGATAGAAGCTATGTAAATCCTTTCTCTTTTTTGTAAATCTTTCTGCTTGATACACACACGTATATATTTAGATTGACAGAATCACTGTGAACTAAACCAGAGGCCGGTTTACACCTAGCAAATGCTTTATGCTTTGGTCAGGCGTTTCATAAATGTTTGTTAAATTGCCACATCCCTGGAATAAATAACTTTTCTTTATGATTGGTATGCAGTTTCACAGACAAACACACCAAGTAATTATTCTAGTAATGACCGCTTTAGTGATATCTACACCCATCAAAGGATTTTAAAGGTGAAAAAGAGCTTCAGACATTTAATCTAACCTCCTTGTCCGGAGACGAGTAAAAAGATGAATTCAGGATCTTAAATGATTTGGCTGCCAGTACATAATCAGTTAGCAGCAAAGCTTCATCATCAGAAACAAAATTTCCCACTCTCCACACCAGTATTTGTCAATAGTTTGCTTTTTTCTAAGTTCAGTGGTCACCTATAACAGATCTAACATCTGTATTCTGAAAGTAAACCCATCTATTCTGCTCCTCTTAGATCTCTGGAGTCCTAAATATTTGCCAATTCATCAGATATTCCTTTTTAAATTTCAGATTTCTGTATTTTTTCTCCATGAGTAATTAAATAACAACTAAAAATCCGTATTATTAGATGACATGTGACTATGTTTTAGAAGAGTACACAATTACAGTGCATAAGCTCTAGTAATATGATATTGAATTTTGAGAACCTAATGTACTTGGAGGATCATACTCAAGTCTCCAGTAAAAACCCAGGACTTGAAATACAAGAGTTTACTTTTTCTATCAGATCAGTTCTACATATTTAACACATTGATTATATATAATAATGGTGGTAGAGATGGAACTCAAATTCCAGGTGGAGAGGACTCCAAAAACCACGCTCATATGATTTTTAAATAGAAGTTATACCTTTACCGTATGGCTTTTAAATATGCTAAGTTTAAAAAGAAAACATTGTAAGTCATTGAGATAGGCTCAGTAAGAAAATTCTGATTAAAAAAAATTTCTGCATCATTCCATCACTCAACCTGGATATTAAGTTCCTGTGATAAAAGAAAGAGGTTTCAAGAAGAGATAATATAGTACACTATCCCTGGATATACATTCAAATGGAAATGAGTCTTGAGGAACTTGTGCCAGGCTCCATTTAACACTGCAAACAAGTTCTCTGTTATGCAGCTATAGGCTGTATCCTTTCCAACAGTCAGGTCAATGTTCACATCTCTCTGTCACTTTTTATTCTTCTAAATCACTGCTTTCAACAGCTCCATTCTGATGCTCAAAAACCCTGAAAAGTTTCCCACTGTCCAGTCAAATATAAGTTCTTTATTTCTCGCTTTTCCTATTATCCCACAGCCCCTTGCCCAATCCTGTGCATTCTAGCTGAACTGTTTTGCCTGCCCTAAACTAACCACATACATCCCATCTTGTGTTTGTCATATACTTCTCATGGAAAGAAATGCCAGCTTTCCATCCCTAAAATCATCACTGATTATACTTCTACTTATTTTTCCTATCAGCCACAACTAGCTGGTTACTGAGGTTTGTTAATTCTAAATGCTAAATATTTCCCAAATCTGTCTTTTTCTCTTCCCGCTATTTGAGATTATTTCATGTTCTTGGAGGTACTATGAAGTCATACTCTTCCACATCTTTGTTATGCCGTTCCTTTTATTCAGAATAGCATTTCTCCTTTCCTCCGCTTGGCAATATCCAATTTACTGAGATCAAGTACAAATGTCATTCCTTTGTAAACCTTTCCAGGCAAAATTAAACCCCCTCTCTCCTGTATATATCATTCTATACCCTGCTAATAGTACCAATAACACTGTGTTACAGATCCTGAGGGTTGGGGAACCATCTTGTCCATTCTTTTCCTTGTAGAACCCCCAAACTAGCAATGGCCAACACATAGTATGTGTTCTAATATACATTCAATTGAAAGAAAAATTCACATTTCACTTGAATGCTAATGTCATGCTTCAAATGATGTTTGAAAAGAAATTGAGCTGAATAATGAAAATCTCATCTCTCTTTCCTTACCTTAAATTTTAAGGCAGGTGTTTGTGTCATGGATGATGCCTTCAATCCATGTAGTCGTTCTTCTATTTCTCTCAGCCTAGGAAGCAGTATGAGATTACATACTAATATTTATATTTATAATTTCATAAATATTAGACGCTTACTAGTTCACTAAAGAAAAGGATGACCCATTATCCAATCCCTCAAACTAATCCCTACTGACAGTATTTAACAAATGCATCTGCTGTAGTCTATAAATGTTTATAAAATGATTAGTAAAAGTAGCCCTACTCTTCATAATAGCTGCTGTTAATAGCTTTTGGGGAGGATCCTTCAGAAAAATGTGAGGCAAATACAAGCATATATACATCTTAAAAAACACACACACCGAATGTTCATACCATATGCACTGTTCTAGGTCTTTCTTTTTTTCTACTTTTTTTTTTTTTAATTAAGATTTTATTTATTTATTTGACAGAGAGAGAGGCAGCAAGAGAGGGAACACAGCAGGGGGAGTGGGAGAGGAAGAAGCAGGCTCCCAGTGGAGCAGGGAGCCCGATGCAGGGCTCGATCCCAGGACCCTGGGATCACGCCCTGAGCCGAAGGCAGATGCTTAACAACTGAGCCACCTAGGTGCCCCCTTTTTTTTTCTACATTTAATGATGAATCTTGGAGGTCTTTTCATTTCATCGCCTCGTGATCTACTTCAATCTTTGTAACAGCTGTGTCATTGTCCTTCATACAGATCAACCACAGTTTATTAATTCTCTGCTGATGAGATGGGTTATTTCAATTTTTTCCCATTATAATGCTCTGTATCTACTTACATTTAATAAATAACAGAACTAATTTTTTTAAAAGGTGCAGTTCATTTTCTAAACCTGATTTTTTTTTAAACTGGATTTTATGTCTCAAATGCTGCTCCGCTTATATTTTCTCTCAAAACTATCAATTATTTCGACACTACAAAATTCATGTATCTAGCCTATGGTACTTAATAATATTCTAAATGAAATCCTTAGACAACTTCTATAAGACTAAAATAAATCCAAGGCTTCCTGAATAAAAGTATTAGTCAACTAAATTGGTTGTTTTTATATGATGCTACCTATCACGATCAGGGACTTTTCGCTATTCCACTAGAACTGACGGGATGCGTTAAGAGCACAGAGAAGAACAGAGCACGTAACCACAGCTGAAGACAGGAATGTGGTAAAGAGTTATAAGACAGTATCAGGAAGGCCACAAGTGATCCAATAATCGTGAATCTGTGAAAAAATTGGCCAAGGAAAAAAGGGCTTTAAAATTATTTTCAGAATAATAAGACAGACAAAGGCCCATCTCTAAGATTCATAAAAACTATGAAGGATTATAAACTGGTAAACATTTTCGATAAGGATGCTGTGTGGTGACTCAGCTTGGAATAAGCTTTAGCTTTCGCTCCTAATATTGTGAAGAAGAGATGGAAGGAAAAAGAAGATGATGACAAAACAACTTTGTGGTACTGGAACACAGATGTAATTAGCATGAAAATTAACAAAACAGTCTCTAGCTGATTAGTCATGTTATCTAATAATCTTCACACTCCGAATACCATACTTTTCTTTATCATGAAAATCTTACAGTGACCTCCTAAGAAGTCCAGTAATTCCACAAGGACTTAAAATGCTTGAAGAGACTGGGTAGTTTACCGTCGCTTTGTTATATAGAGTTCGTCCAGCAGATGTCGTTCTTCATAGCTCATCCATCGCTCATCCGGCAGCTCTTCTTCCTTCTGCAGCAACTGTTCATAGAGTCGAACTGGATTCCAGCCAGTCATTATGTCATAAGTAATCACACATCCCAAAGAATGTGACACTATTGAGACTTTACCCCCTTTTTCTTCAAAGTCTGGATTCCGAGAACAGAAAAGGGAATATAATCGATTCAGCTCCTGCTGAAGGCCTTTAACAAGCTGTTTGAAATAAGAAAACATCATCATATTAGAAATAATCACTCACTTTGCTATAAACTTTATTTCTAAACGCAAATACATTAAGAAAGAAAAACAGACATTACTGGCCAAATAGACCTAGGTCTATTTTATTTTAACAAATAAACTCAAGCACTTCAAAACCTAGCAGAAAATGAAGAAAAGTATAATGTGTAATCCACCCCACCACTAAAGAATGAAGGCAGATACTACCCACCTACATCTTTTCACAGTCCTTAAACCAACTCTATGAGCCAGCAGTTTCATAGACTGAAAAAAAAGTTCCATGCAGATTCCATTAAGTCTTCCAAAGAGCCCCTTCAAATTTTTTCTTCATTGCAACTTATTCATATGCTATTCTAAATTTTCGTACCTTGTAGTTTTAAGCTATAGTGAATTTTATTTTATTTTTAAAGATTTTATTCATTTATTCGACAGAGATAGAGACAGCCAGTGAGAGAGGGAACACAAGCAGGGGGAGTGGGAGAGGAAGAAGCAGGCTCCTAGCAGAGGAGCCTGATGTGGGGCTCGATCCCGGAACGCCGGGATCACGCCCTGAGCCGAAGGCAGACGCTTAACGACTGCGCTACCCAGGCGCCCCAAAGCTATAGTGAATTTTAGAAAAAGAATATCTGCGTTTATGCTAACAGGTGTGCTAACATATATATATTATTTCATTATGCATTTAGATAAGAGTAATGTAATGAAAGGCCATTGTATGATTGAAAAAAAAAAAAGCTAATGTTGATTTAGTCCATATTCCAAGACTCTCATTAAGCTGGCAATATGTATACGAGTAAAAAGTTGCTTTATGTGGTTGCAAAGCAGGGCTTTTTAAGGCTAAAGTTTAGTAATGTGGGAAGTATCTTAGTCATTTTTCTTTGTAAAATTGCTTCCTTTGAAATTTAGCTTTAACAAATATTAACTGGAATACTCCATAAAGTCAGAAAAAATGCTTGTTAAACCCATACTGGGCCCTGACCTGAGTTTAAGGCAGTTCTCCCCTCTTCCTGTCATTGCTTACTACTATTTGATTATAAATTTCCTGCTTGATATTAATGTAATTCCTCATTTCAGTACTAAGTTCTTAATATGCCAGCTGCTACTCTGACATCCAAATATTACTTACGTCTTACTTCTATTTTTGGTCTTGTTATTTCGTCTCAAGAGGCAACTAGCCTCCACTAGACTTTCCTGAACATTTTCTACCTGCTGACACTAACTGAAAATCATTCGAGCATTCCTGCCCGGCAGGATTAGCAGCGACGTGAAAGAAGGCATGGTGCTCTCTCTTGATTGTTGACATCACAGAACTCTACAATGCAATACTCAGGTCTGCTTAAAGCTACTGAAAGTATGTGTTGGGTCTGATGAAATATATTCAGCCAATGAAGGAAGAGGAGGATAGGAGGAGCTGCTAGCCTGTGTAAGGGTGATAAGGGGCCTTTTCACTAGGGAGAAAGGCAAAGGTTTTACTTTAACTGGACATTTTTTTTCTTGGGAAAAGCCAACTCCAACTTTCAAAGTGCATCAGGATCACATGGAGGGCTTGTTAAAGACAGATTGCTAGGCTCCAATCCATAGGGTCTGATTTAGCAGTTCTGGACACCACATTTTAGGAACTACTGCCTTAGTGGCAAATGTATATAAAAATCTTCTAAGACGTGGGTTGTAGATAATTCCAGTCAATATGGTTTAAGGAATAGGCAGTGTGATAATAATTATAGGGCTCTGCTCAAAGGGAATTATAGTGTAATGCTTTGGACTTAGCTTTGAGAAGAATACCAAGTAACCCTTAAAATTTGTAAATTTTTTTTTTTAAAAGATTTTATTTATTTATGTGACAGAGAGACAGCCAGCGAGAGAGGGAACACAGCAGGGGGAGTGGAGAGGAAGAAGCAGGCCCCCAGCGGAGGAGCCCGATGTGGGACTCCATTCCGGAACGCCAGGATCACGCCCTGAGCCGAAGGCAGACGCTTAACGACTGCGCTACCCAGGCGCCCCATGTAATTTTCTTGATTTATAATCTAAAATGAAAGGAGGTGCAGAAAAAGCTAAGGTATAGATAAGATAAACTCCTTCAAAAGCAACATTTGTTAATAGTTTTTACTTTTGAAGTCCTTGATTTTAAGACTCACACCATGTAAATCCAGAAACACTAAAAGACAAGTACTCTGGCAAAAGATATCCAATCTTTTTGTTTTCAAATACCACCCTCCCCATCAAAATTTAAAAATTAAAAAAAGGAAAAGATCTACCAGCATCTCTACCAGTGATTAACCTATTTCATATCAAAAAATTTTAAAGTATTTCTCACTATACCAATACTTCAGTAATCACATATGGATAACAAAACAAGGATAAATATCCAAGACAGAGAAAGTCTATTTGATGTTAAAATATTTCACCATGGAATGAGAAACACAGAATGGACAGTTTCTGAAGAGCTGATGCTTTCATCTGTTTTAACCATATACTTGCATAGAAGTGGTTTTCATGTTTCTTTATTAGAACATTATCTAGATATGGTAGCATTTTTAATCTTTGCCCATAGCTTACATATACAGGAATGTTTGTATTCCAAAACATTATGATTTTGAAAGCCAAGTTTTATTTTTTTATTTTTTTTTAAAGATTTTATTTATTTATTCGACAGAGATAGAGAGCCAGCGAGAGAGGGAACACAAGCAGGGGGAGTGGGAGAGGAAGAAGCAGGCTCACAGCGGAGGAGCCTGACGTGGGGCTCGATCCCATAACGCCGGGATCACGCCCTGAGCTGAAGGCAGACGCCTAACTGCTGTGCCACCCAGGCGCCCCGAAAGCCAAGTTTTAAACCGTTGTGCACTACCTCGAAATGCTTTTATAAATCATCCAGTCAGCAGCAAAATGAGAAATCCACCTCTATTTTGTGTCCACAAAGTCTACTCTAATTAGGGTTTCTTCTCCTTCTCCTCACTGATCCAATTATATTCTCCCAGCTAATGATCCCTTTGTGACCAAGTATATTCATTTGAGATATATGAACCAAGATTAATGATATACCCTGTGATATTAATTTTATTAGCTCTACAATATTATCTAATCAAGTCAGCTAACCTCACATGGTAGGCAACTGATGGCTTTTCAAAAGCTTAAGAGTTTTTAATTTTCGTAACTGCTGCTTAAAAGTTAAACTTTATGAAGAAAATCAACCCAAAAGGAAAAAGCCAGCAGTTTCAAGAGAGAATCCAAACCAACAAAGTATGGCTGAAGAATATAATTAGTCCTTTGTCCTCTCTGCTTCAGGAAGTTTTAATGAGAAAAAGTAATTTAGAGAGTTTTAGTCATATGCATCAATTGAACGATTTTCAAGTAATAATAACAAGAGATGGCCACGACCATTCTCTTTAAAATTCTTTATTTTTAAAAGTCATTGAAAAGAGAGTTCAGATGTACAAGATGTATAGTTCTCTCTGGATTTTTCATGTTACTTTACTCAGGGTTAAACTAAGGGCCAAAGGCTTTCTGATGTCTCTGTAGTCTGGATTAGTTTCCTTTCTTAAAATGGGTCCTTAGGAAGTATGACCTGAGAAGTACTAATTGATACACAAACTTTTCCCTTAACCATGGCTTTTAAGGATTATTGGCACAATCACTAATTAGGGTCCTCCCATGAGCATCTCACAATCTCCAGCGAAAGGGGAACTAAGAGATGATCTAATTTAAACTGCGGTGAAGGCAGGACTCCCTTCAGTGGCAGCCTGGTAAGTCGCTCAGCATCTACCCCAGTGAGTGTCTACACTCTAAGAGGACACCTCTAGTTTTTAAAAACTTTTTTCCAGTTTATTGTGATATAATTGACACATAACACTGTGTAAGTTTAAGGTGCACAACATAACGATTTGATCTATGTATATATTATGAAATGATCAACTAATAAGTTTAGTTAAAATCCATCACATTATTTACAATTTTTTTCCCTTGAGACTTTTTTTTAAGGCTGCTTTAGTTACTTACAAAGTTCTTGTCATTAGTAAACAAACATGTTCCTTTCCATATTTTCTATCACTGATCCTTATTTACTTTCTAGAGTTAACAGAATAAGTCTCTTCCTTTTTTTTTCTTAAATGGGAGACCTTGAAATACATAAAGACAGATAATTAATCACAACTTGAGAATCTAAGGAGGAGGAATTGTACTGGGAGTTCTATATACATCTTTAATCCTCATGACAACCTTTATCAGGTAGGTATCTTCTGTCCATTTTATAAGTGAGGAAGCTGAGGAAGTGGGAAATTTGATCTAAGGTCACATAGCTGGTTAAGTGGCAGGTTTTGAATGGCATTTATTTTACCTCCAAAGGCTGAGAGGAAGGGGGGAAAAAAGGCTCTTTCATATGCCTACCGAGTAAACCAAACAAGGTTCATTCACCAGGCAAGATACAATTCTAAAGACCTCCTGACTGCTGTTATTTATCACTACTTCCTAAGGAAACAACACTGTTTAAAAATAATTTAATCTAGAATACTGGCTAACATCAACCTGGTGCTAAATGGGCTTGATTTGAAGAATCATCATTTTTTTAAGAACAATTTTTTCCTGTTTCTAAGTTTTCTTTTGTTCTTCACAATACCTTAAGCAATGTTCCCCAAATTTCCCTGATGGTATCACCAGGGTAACTGTTAAAAAACCCAAGTTCACAGGCTCTACCTCACACCCCCTGAATCAGAATCTCCAGGGAAGGGACTGTGGAAACCATTCTTTTTCATTCCTTTTCTTAACCTTTTACCTGGAAATAATTTCTAATTGATAAAATGGTGCAAACAACAACAACAACAAAACAACAAAACAACAACAAAAAAACTCCACAAAGATCATCCATATAGCCTTTACCAAAGGTTTATCTATTGTTAGCATTTTATCCTGTTTATCATTCTGTCTGTTTCTGTAGCACACACATCCCTGTACATTTTTTTGTGACCCATTTGAGGATATATTACATACGTTATCGTCCTTTACCCCCTAAATACTTCAGTGTGTATTTCCTAAGACTAGGAATATTCTCTTCCATACTCAGAGTGTAGTAATCAACTTTACTTTGATATATTTGAATAAATTTACTCTGATATAACATTTCATCTAATCTGATCTACCATCCACATTTTGTCAGATGATTTAACGACATCCTTTGTAGCATTTCCCCCCATCCAGTACAAGTTATGGTCTAGGATGAGATGTTGTATTGGGCTATCCTGTCTTTTCAGCCTCCTTTAATCTGGAACATTCTCCACAGCCATTCTTGTCTTTCACAATATTTACATTTTAAAAGAACACAGTGCCATTCTTACTTTATTTGAACTTCCTCATTCTATGTTTGCTTGATGTTTCCTAATGACTGGAGTACTGCACAAAAGATGCTGTGTCCTCCTAATGTCCCTCATAACACCCAATAAAGGCGTTGCCTAATTTCTCCACTCTATACCTGTTTTTTTTAATGACTATGCAAATATCTTGTTCTTCATCAAAATAATGCCTTCAATTAAGCATCCACTCATGAATCTTGCCCAAGCCTCTTTTACCTGATCCTACCATGACAGCTGCAAAATGAGGATTGTCCTCCAGCATTCCCTCCATATTATTCAGAAAGTCCTTTGCGTTTATGGTCGGCAAAGAAGCTTTCTCCCCCATTTGTGTATCGGTTTGTAAATCATACAGATTATGAATTTCTCAGTGATTTTATAACTCCTTTTTTTTTTTTTTTTAAAGATTTTATTTATTTATTTGACAGAGAGACAGCCAGCCAGATAGGGAACACAAGCAGGGGGAGTGGGAGAGGAAGAAGCAGGCTCATAGCGGAGAAGCCTGATTTGGGGCTCGATCCCATAACGCCGGGATCACGCCCTGAGCTGAAGGCAGACGCCCAACGACTGCGCTACCCAGGCGCCCCTGATTTTATAACTTATTATCCCTATTATAATTCTATATTAAAACTACTACTACCAATTCCTTGCAATAAGTAGTAATAATTACTTGATTACTTTGGTGCTCAAATTGTTCCAGATTTGGCCAGTGGGATGTGCTTCTTTAATTTGGCTCCTGTGTCCTTGTGACCTGCCCCATCATTCTCTGGAGCATTTTCCTACTTTCTGTCATGACAAGTTGTTGAAGCTTCCACCTGTACCTATCTTACTCCAGTCTGAGTCAGCCATTTTCCCAAGGAACCCTGCTTATTCTTAGAGGGTAATAATAGTATTGGAGACAAAGATCCGGGTGCTAGGTATGCTCATTAGATTGTGGTACCCTCCCTTCTTGGCCCTTTCAATGCACACAGGTGGGTAATATATGCGTATATATGTATATAAATATACACTTAAATATACAGACATCTATACACACCCATATATTTTCAAAATCATGAATTCACATTTATACCTTCAATTCCAATAACCCCCATGAGACTGTTGTTTTTCCTATATTTTTAATGAGTACCCCAAGTAATTGCTGTAGTTAAGGATGTCTGGGAAACGCTGCTCACGATGGATGATGAATCTCAGCCACAAGTTCTCTGGTGCTTTTCCACAAAATTCAACTGGATTAAAAGACAAACTAATTTAAAATGCTGGGTGTTCTTGGGGCACCTGGGTGGCTCAGTTGGGTAAGCGTCTGACTTCGGCTCAGGTCATGATCTCAGGGTGCTGGGATGGCCTCATTAGGCTCCCTGCTCAGTGGGGAGCTGGAGAGCCTGCTTCTCCCACTCCCTCCGCATCCCAGCGCCTGCACATGTGCGTGCTCTCACAAATACATGAATAAAATCTTAAAAAAAAAAAAAAACCAAACACTCTGGGTGTTCTCTATTTCATTTATCTTAGCTGTCAGTTCCCTCTTTCCACTGAGTATCTGTTTTATTCAACTCCATTCCAAAGGTAACTATTTTTGGAGATATAAGAGTAAAATAGAAAGTGACTACTTTCTCAGCACTAGCCAGTGGTCAGAGCTTTGAGTCTGACACTTTTCTCTTTCCAGTTTTTCCTGTTACTAATGTCAACTTAAAATTTTTTTTTAAAAAGCTCTTATTATTAGTTTTGGGGAACATGTCTCAGTACGTTTTACCCTTAAACATTCAGGATACCTTCTTAGGAAACCTACCAACCATATGTGTGTGTATAAAGTATACTTATGGTTTATGAGTGTGTATATATGTTATATGCTCTCAGCCATTCTCGTTCCTTTTTTTCCCCCTTACTGGTTTCACTTGCAATACTATAGTTCAATTTCCTAAACTTTAGTGCATATCCAACAATGCCCAAAATATACTATAAAGGACTATGAACACATAAATTATCAGTATTCTACCTCATGAACCAGGCCTTCCTTGTTGGGTTAGAATGAGGTCCAGCACAGTTTCTTTTTACTGTTTTTACTGTTTATTGTACTTTGTTTTACCGTTATCATGCGGAGCAAGGCAGACTTTGCCCCATACTGGGATATGACAATGAGGGACTATAGAAAGAGGAATGGTGAAAAATCCTGAGGGGATGGCAGCCCGAAGAGAAGAAAGTTCTGTGGCAATTAATCTAACATATTTCTATAGATATGCAAGGGATATCCTGAGTGAGGTCAGGGATGACTCTGAATGAACAGAATCAGAAATGAACTGGCTTGGAGCAGCACAGAGCAGCTCTACTGGTAACTATTCCTTGTACCAGTTTCTTCATCTTTTGAATGAGGATACTAACTATATCTATCTCATAGGGTTTTTATGAGCATTGGACAAGCTAACACATGCTAGGTAATTAACAAGGTTATTCCTACGCAACAGAATTCTTTTTTTCTTACCAATAACGTGACAAAATGTATTCAGTGCAGAGTCTCTCATCCCTCTGAATAAGCTTTTACCCTCCCCTTCCCCCCACCCAGGGTTATTTTTGTGATGCATCAGCAACATTACTACTTAAGGAACTATATGAATTCACTACAATGACACAATAAAAGCAAGTCTATTACAAACAAAAACTTGAAGGAAATTTCTTAAGTGCCTAAAACTTTCTTGTGAGGAGAATAGTTGTAGATATAATCCGATTTAGGAAAACTGGTATTTTTCAAAGAGCTGTTTTCTAACCAATCTCTGACTTCCAAGATTATCCATTGTACTAAGGGTTTCCCAATGCGTAGTTTGAAGATAATCAAATTTACTATTAAATACAGGCTATTTATAGGTTAATGGATTCCTCTAAATTCTCATTTGCTTGTAAAAAAAAAAAAAAAGCATAAAAATTTAAAATTCAGGACACATATGCTATCACTCTAAAAAATACCCAACAGCAACAAGATAATCATGATACTTACTTCATCTCTATAAAGTGGGCTAGTATAATACATGATGTCCATTGCACTGCTGTTCAGCATATCCCTTAAACCTCGTACTTTGTCAGGAGTAATGGAATCGACAGTGTCTATAAATTTAAAAAAAAGATTAAACTTACAGAAGATCTTTGTTTTAGGGAAAAAATAAATTGCAAAAAAAAATTACATTCTCTGAAACAACAGGTCTTTAAGTTCATGTTTAAAATTCAAGAGTGGCTTTGGATCTAATGAACCTTCCCTTCTTGCAAAATGTTGAAAGAACAAAAAACAAAAACAGTAAAAGACTAAAGGGGACACGGGAAGGAAAGGAACATTAAGGATGAAAGCCATTATCAAATCTCTAAAGATTTACCATTTTTTCTTATGTACTGGCTTTTGCATGACATTCAGGGGCACCCAGAGCAAAACCAGGCCAACTCTATCCTTGGAACAAGGGTTAAGGAACACAACCTCACTCTTCCTGTACCTCTTTTTCTGTTTCCTTTCTCTTCTTCTTTGGCCTCTGTACCTTGGGCCTGGCAATACCCACGTGGAATGCCTACTGCCATTGGTGGCAAACCAGCAACAAATTAAAAAATTCCCCTATGCTTTACATACATCTTTCTTTAGTGAACCCAAGATCCTATGGACAAAAGCTGCCAAACTACAAACACGCACAAAGGCAAATCAGCAGAGGGCCTCTTCAGTAAACAAGATAAAGTTGGTATAATTTACTTTTGAAAAAAGAAAGTCACTTACACTGCCCTGCAAACAATTTAGCACTCCTGAATTACTGCTAACCCGTGGAAATTCTACCTTGAGAAGCTTGTTCTCCGAAATGCCTAATAAAATGATCAGAGATGCAGGAAACTTTGCATTTCCCACAAAAATACAAGCAGCCCTATACTTGGATAAATATCATAATATGAAAGCACAAGTTAGGCAGGAGAAGGCTTATATTTTTAGTCTAGTGCAGTTTCTCTTACCTTCCAGTTTTTCACTGAATTGGTTTATTTTTATTTATTCCCTACTTTAATACAATCTAATAATGACTGGAAGACAACGATTCAAGCAAAAGCTAGAAGTTTTTTCAAAGATGTAAAAGGTATGGGTAGCACAACCCATTTTTAAACTGTAAAAGTGAAAGATGTGACTACCATGCTGATACGAAGAGTTTCAATGCCATTTTAATGCATTTTCAAAAAAAAAGCTTTTACTGTGAAATACACATACATACAAAGAAGATACTTAATAAATATGTGCATCTGAGAGAATAATTTATATATGGGAACACGTTTCTGCTACCTAGCTTAAGAATATTGCCAGTATCTCTGAAACCCAGAGTATATCCCTAAATGATCACATGCCTCTCCCTAAGTAAACACCAATAAGAAGTTGGTGTTACACTCTTGCTTTATAGATTTATAGATTTACTACATGTTCATTAATATTAATAACTTTAGCCAATTCTATAGCATTTATTATGTGCCAGAGCTTAATATTTTATTTCATTTTGTCTGTTTCTGAACACTATGTAAATTGAATTATTTCACTCCCAATAGTGTGCTTCTGAGAGTCATTGATGTTGACCCATTTGGTGTAACCCACTCATTTCCACTGCTGTATACTATTTCACACATATCTAACAACATACCCACTTTCCTTTGAAAGACATTTGGGTTGTTCTTAGTCTTCTGCTAATATAACTATGCTCCCAATAACACTGTTGTACAGGTCTCCTCGTGCACATGTCTAGGAGTTTCTTTAGGGTATATACGTCCAGGAGTGAAACTGCTGTGGCATCGAGCACGTGCACACTGAACTTTGTAAGAATATGTCAAACCATCTTCCAAAGTGATCATACCAATTCACACTCCCACCAATAGTCAATGAGCATTGTCAATGCAGTACAGCCTCACCAACATCTGGTATTGTCACTTAAATTTTTGCCTGAAGGCTGAAAGATATTTCATTGTGGTTTTAACTTGCATCTCCTTGATTACTAGAGAGATGTACATTTTATAATATATAAAAATATATAATTAAAAATATATATTATAAAACACAGACACACCTATATATATACACATATGTGTATGTATGTGTCTGCCTATCTCCACTTAAGTTTCCCATTCTTTATCCTGGATATTAAAGCTTTGGTGATTATATCTGTTGCTCTGTTGCAACATCTTTTCCATTTGTGGTTTGTCTTTCATTTTTTATGTTGACTATTGAGAAAAAGAAGTTCTTAATTTCAGTCTAATCAGATTTACCAATGTTACTTTATAGTTGTGTTTTTGTGCCTTATTTTTTTCCAATATGTTTTAAAGTCCTGGCTTATGTATTTGATCTTCTGGAATGTGAGGTACGAATCATTCCCCACCACCCCCACCCCAGGATAACTGGCTACCAAGCACCACTATGGGACAGGCCATCCTTTCAGCTGTGATCTGTAACGCTGGCTCTGTCATACTTCAGGTTTCCAAACTAAGCACGGATCTGTTTGAGGGGTCTCTAGTCTGGTGCACTGACCTGTTTGCCTATCCTTGTGCCAATCTAAACGGTCTTAAATACAAAAATTAAAAATAGTCCAGTTATCTACCAGCACATGACACCCTCTTCACTCTCTTGTTCTGTATCTTGGCTATTTTCGGGCCTCCGATCTTTCTACAATAATTTTGGGATTAGCTTGTTAAGGTTTATGAGACTTTATTGGGATTTTGATTGGGATTGCATGGAATCTATAGATCAGTTTGGGAGAATTAATATCTCTAGGATATTGAACCATCCAATCTACAAAAATGACCTTTGTATGTATTTAAAAATTATATTTACTATCTTTTGTTTTTTTCATTTTAATATAAGTATACATATTTTATTAGATTTCTCGGAACCTTGTATTTTTATGCTATTCTGAAGTTTTGCTGGCATATAGAAATGCAGTTATTTTTGCATATAGATCTTTTATTTCACAGCGTTGTAAATGATTTAATTCTAGTAATTTTTCCTTAGATTCTTTTATATATTCTGTGTAGACAACCATAAGACCTGCAAATGAAAACATATCTTTTCCTTCCCTTAAAACTGTTATTTCTTTTCCTTATCTCATTATGCTGGTTAAGACTTCAAATTGAGTATCTTTTATAAGAGCAGAGTATCCTTAGCTTGTTCCTAATTTAAAGGAAATGATTTTAGCCCTTCAATACCAATGAGGACAATGACGGTAAATGAAGGTAAATACTCTTTATCAATGTTTTTTAATTTATAAACAGTAAAATTGACCCTTGAGTTTTAAAGCACATATTCTTTCGCATAACCACCATGATAATCAGAACACAGAACTGTTCCATCACCCTAAAAGGTGCCCTTTTAAATTTAAACTCTCCCTTAAACCCTGTAACTGCTGATCAGTTCTCTGTCTCTACAATTTTGCCTCTTCCAGTATGTCACATAAATGGAAGCACATATTATGCAGCCTTTGAGACTGGCTTCTGTAATACTGTAATACTGGGATATACAGCTGACCCCTGTACAAGGTGTGAACTGTGTGGGTCCACTCACACATGGATTTTTTTTGGTATATACAGCACAGTACTGTAAATGCATTTTCTCTCCTTATAGTTTGTCTTTTATAATAACGTCTTTTATTATTCACAATAAGCCTCTTCCAGCCATACCTGAGTTTATGCTAATAAGGTGACTCTTGAAGGATGGGAACTGACTGCCAGAGGAACCAACCGTGTGATTAGAGGGTTGAACTTTCTGCCCCAACCCTGACCTCTGTAAAGGAGAGGGCTTGAGACTGAGGTCAATTGCCAGTGATTTAATCAATTATGCCTACAGAATAGAACCTCCATAAAAACTCTAAATAACAACAGGGTCTGGGGAGCCTCTGGATTGGCACACACATGGAGGGACTGGAAGGGTGGTACACTTGGACAGGATATGAAATCACTGCACCCCTTCCCCATACCTTGCCCTACATAGCTCTTTATCTGGCTTTTTATTGTATCCTTTGTAACACCCTTTTAAATCAGTAAATGTGTTTTAAACTAGTAAATGTAAGTAAACGCTACCCTGAGCTTTGTGAATCATTTTGTGAATCTGGTAAATTCCTGAACCTTCGGATGGGGTCACCGCCCTTCCCCAATTTATAGCCAGTGAGTCAGACGTACAAGTGACGATCTGGAATGAGTGATGGCATCTGAAGTAGGGGGCAGTCTTGTGGGACTGAGCTCTGAATCTGACTGCACTTTCTCTGGGGAGTCTGTGGCAGAACTGAGTTAAACTGCAGGACAGCCAGAATTGGAGAAATGGTTGGTATGGGGAAAAACCTCCGTATTTTGGTATCAGAAGTGTTGAGAATAGAAACAGTGGTGTTTTTCCTTTAGTCTCACTCACCATAATGCCTTTAAGAGTCTATCACAGTAGTTTAAACCTGATGGAAAATAACAGATTCAGTTTTATTAAGTGTTAATTCATCTACACTGTCTAAATTCCTGAGCAGCCTCAGAAATCTATCTGGGTAAATGGGAAAAGCCCAAAAGATAGTGTTAATTACACTAGAACCTTACATACAAGTTCCTGCTGCTGAGAAGTCTTCTTTGGTCACTAGTATTTTTTTTTTTTTTTTGAACTCATTACAACTGTGGATACCTATTTTGGTTTATAAGCTATAAGTGACATTCTTAACTGACTATGAGATAGAATCACAGACTTGGAAGAATCTGTGGAAATCATCCAGGGAGGCAGGTTAGTGCCGATGAACAAGAGCTCTGGTATCATACAGATCGAGATTCCGTCTGCCATTCTAAGTTAAATTCATTTACCTTTCACCGAGTTTCAGTTTCCTTATCAGTGAAATAGAGCAAATAAAGTGGGTACATTTCATAGACACCTGAGAAAATTAAATGAGAAACTCCATGCAAAATGAACGATGGAGTGCCAGGCACACAGTAAAAGCTCCACAAACAGCAGCCGATATCATGTCTGAACAACTCTTTCACTTTCCAGATTATGCAAATCATGAACTGAAACATGCCATCCTGATGGTTTAAATATTAAAAGGTCACAACTTTGTGCATATTTTAGCTAATAACTCTTTTAGGAAGCAAACAAAAATGATTTTAAACAAATATATTGTATAATTTCTCTATGGTAGATTAGAATGCACCAGCCCAGGGAATGCAGGAACAAAAGAAAAAAAACACCTGAGATTTTATCTTCCAAATATAGGAAAAGAAAATTATTAGAAAGAAAATATAAGCTCATATGGAATTGTGGACAATGTGGACAATCACTTTCTGTCAAAAACTTGAGACAGTATTTTTTCTCCCCACGTGCTCCCCACATCCTCCCACTGCGCCCCCTAATCCACGGAAGGCATGCACGAAAACTGGGCTATCTGTGAAATCTACATGGTGATCCAAATCAACATACATCAATTATTTTAAAAATCAATCACAGACCTGTACCCCTGAAACAAATAATACATTATGTGTTAATAATAATAATGAGATAAAAAAATAAAAATCAATGGATTTTATTTACTTAAATAATCTAGAATGAAGACTGAATATACCTCAAGACAACTAAATGAAAGACACTTTGTTTCCAATGAGCAACACTTTGTTTCCACTGACTAAAATCACTTAATTTTTAAACAAACTGTACCTCCATCAAGAGTAAGTTTTGACCTCCACTCAACAGGCAGAAATTCAACATGTGTTGCGTGGTTAGAGAAATGCCTTTCTTCTATTTTTCTTGCAGCTTCTCTCATCCTGAAAAAACAGAATAAAAACAAAACAACATATTATCAGAGTAACTTCTCACATGTACTTACACGGTATAAAATGTCTTTAATCATGTCACTTAGACTTGCTTCTAACTTCATCCTATAACGTTTCAATCATTATTACACTATGCAGTTCACAAGACTAGGAAACCTTAATTTTGAAGATATTTCTCTAAATTTGTTATCTATGATTTCAAATATTACAAACTTTCACATTATACTCTAAATAATTATATGTATAAATCTTTAGTAGAGAGAGCAGGACATCAAATTCCCCCCACCTTCAGCCATCACTCTGCTCCAAATATTAGCAAGTCATGGCCTATCTTATTTCATCTATTCCTCCACTCATTCTCTCCATAATATGAATTTTTAAATTATATTTTAAAATTAAGATATAGCAAAATTGACTTCTTTTCCCTCCTGGTGTCAGTTGTATAATTTGTGGTTAGCACCCCCACAATTAAGATATGGACTGGTTCTATCATCCCCCCAAATTCCCTCACACTAACCCTTTATAGCAGCACCCTTCCCCCATAATATTTTAAAGCAAATCCCAGACATCACATCATTTCATCTATAAATCATTTAGTAGCTATTTTTTTCCATAATAAATTTTTTTCATAATAAAATTTTTATTAATAGCTATTTCTAAAATGTAAGGAAAACATAACGTATTCAGTACTGTTATCATACCAAAACTTTCAATAATTTTTTGATTTCAGCAAATATGTAGTTCAGTGGTCCCATTTTCCCAGTTAGACTAGAAATGTTATTTTATAACATAAAATATACTTTTACACTTGTCTGAATGGAACTCCAAATATAGCAGTCAGCTCCCCCCCCCCCCCCCCCCGGCCCTTTATATGTGGGGATATATTCCAAGACCCCTAGTGGATACCTGAAACTTTGGATAGTACTGAACCCTATATATACTGTTTTTCCTATACATACACACCTATGAAAAAGTTTAATTTATAAATTAGGTACAGTGAGAGCTTAACAATACCTAATAATGAAAGAGAACAATTACAACAATATAATGTAATGAAAGTCATATGAATGTGGTCTCTCGAAATCTGATTGCATTGTACTCATCCTTCTTCTTGTGATGATGTATGAGACGATAAAATGTCTATGTGGTGAGATGAAATGAGGTGAATGACGTAGGCATTGTGACATAGTGTAGCGTTAGGCTACTACCACCTGCTTCCAGATGCAGATGACACCAGATAACTGACATCACAGAGAGTGAAATTAAGGATAAGGTGGGGGACTACTTTACAGTCCATGCACTGTAGTTGGTGGATATGTCTCTTATGCGTCTTTTAATCTACTGGTTCCCCTTGCTCTTTTTTTGGTTTTGTTTTGTAAATTATTTTTGTCCTGTAGAGTTCCTCAGAGTCTGATTTTTAATGACTGCAACTCCATGGTGTTGTTTAGCATGTTCTTTGTCCTCTACTTCCTGTAATTTCTTAGTGAGATATCAGGGCTTGATCAGATTCGAGTTCTACTGTTTTGGCAAGACTACTACTCCATGGGTGCATACAAATGTGGTGGTCTCTTTTTGGTGACACTAGCAGTTACGACAATCATTACTTAATTTATTATGGTTCCATCACTCCTTATTTGCTTATAAAGCTTACACTTTTCACATCCACTTATCTGTACTTCTCTAGAAAGAGAAGTTTCCTCACATCAAATATTTGGCTGCTTTGTAGTACAACCAAATAGTTTATGAACTGAGAAAAGGCAGGATGAATGGTTAATTCTTCCCTTTTATTAACAATTTTCAAAATACTGAGTTCTTAGCTTGTATATTTTTTGACATCTTTACTAACTCATAGACTTAAGACTTATTTGTTCTTTTTTTTCAAGATTTATTTGTCAGAGAGAGAGAGCGCACACGTGCATAAGCAGGGGGTGTAGCAGGCACGGGGGAAGCAGGCTCCCCACTGAGCAAGGAGCCTGATGCAGGACACGATCCCAAGACCCTGGGATCATGACCTGAGCTGAAGGCAAACACTTAACCGACTGAGTCACCCAGGCATCCCTATCTGAGGTGTTTCAATCCGTTGCAGTTATCATCCTTACTGATGCCCAAATTGTCTCCTTTTTGGTCAGCAAATCTTTCCAAGTTGGCTTCTGTGTCCTTTTGAAACAAACTGAGTTTTCCCTTTTGAACAGTTTGGGGGCTTTTTTGTTCACAGAGTTGTACAATCATCACCACTATCTAACTTCAGGACTTACATTGCCCTCAAAGAAACAATGTAGCCATAGCTGTCACTCCCCTTGTTGCCTCTCCCCAGGCCCTGGTAATTATGAATCTATTTTCTTTCTCTATGGCTCTGTCTCTTCTGGATATTTTATATAAATGGAATCATACATATGTGGCCTTTTGTGTCTGGTTTCTTTCACTTAGCTTAATGTTTCAAGGTTCACCCATGTTATATCATGAATCAGTACTTCACTGCTTTTTATAGCTGAATAATATTCCACCATATGAATATACTTTTGCTTATCCATCATCAACTAACGAACACTTGGACTGTTTCTATTTTGGGGCTATTATGCGAACGTTGCTATGAATATTCTTTAACAGGTTTTTGTGTAGATAGGTTTTCAATTTTCTTGGGTATATACCTAGGAGTGGAATTACTGGCTCGTATGCTAACTCTGCGTTTAAATTTTTGAAGAAGTGCTAAACTGTTTTCCAAAGCAGTTGTACTATTTCACAATCCCATCAGTAACATGAGGGTTCTAATTTTTCCACATCCTAACACTTGTTATTTTCCATCTTTTTGTTAAGAGTCAACTTAGTGGGTGTAAAATGGCATCTCTTTGTGGTTATGAATTCCATCTCCCTAACGCCTAATGATACCGAACATCTTTTCACGTGCGTATGGACCATTTGCATATTTTATCTGGACAAATGTTCAAATCCTTTACCTATTTTAAAAATAGAGTTTTTTTTTATTGTAAGAGTTCTTTACACATGCTACATACTATAGATCCTTCTCAGATTATGATTTGCAAATATTTCCCCCATGCTATGGGTTTTCACTTTCATGATAATGTCCTTTGAAGAACAGAAGTTTTAACTTTTGCTAAGTCTAATTTATCTCTTTTTTCCTCTGTGGCTTCTACTTGTGATGTTGCATCTCAGCAACCATTGCCTAATCCAAGGTCACAAAGATATACTCCTATGTTTTAAGAGTTTTATAGTTTTGGCTCTTATATTTTGGCCTTTGATTAATTTTGAATTAGTTTTTATATATGTGTGAGGCAGAGGTTTAATTTCATTCTTTTGCAGATAGATATCCAGGTGTCCCAGCACCAACTGTTGAACGGCTATTCTTGGGGCACCTGGGTGGCTCAGTCAGTTAAGCATCCAACTCTTCATCTCAGCTCAAGTCTTGATCTCAGGGATCTAGAGAATTATACTTTATTGGACTCCATGCTGGGCATGGAGCCTATTTTTTTTTTTTAAAGGGCTATTCTTTCCTTAATGAATTGCTTTGGCACTCTTGCTGAAAATCAATTGAACTCTCAATTCTATTCCATTGATCTTGCTTTGTAGCAAGTTATGAAATTGGGAAGTGTAAGTCTTCTGTCTTTGTTCTTTTTCAAGATTGTTTTGGTGTTCTTGGTTCCTGGCATTTCTATATGGATTTTAGGATGAACTTGTCAATTTCTGCATAAAAGACAGGTAGGACTTTAATGGGGATGTGTTGAGTTTGTAGCTCAATCTGGGAAGTACTGCCATATTAACAACATTAAATCTTCTAATCCACAACGGTCATTTTCGTTTATTTGGTCTTCTTTAATTTCTTTCAAAGATGTATTGTAGCTTTCAATGTACAAATCGTATATTTCTTTTGTTAAACTTATTCCTAAGTAGGTTATTTTTTTTTTGATGCTGTAATAAATGGAAATGCTTTTTCTTTTTTTTTTTTAAAGTAAACTCTACCCCCACGTGGGTCTTGAACTCACAACCCCAGGATCAAGAGTCATATACTCTTCTGACTGAGCCAGCCAGGCGCCCCCGGAAATGCTTTCTTAATTTAATTTTCAGATTATTCGTTGCTAGTATATAAATACAACTGATTTTTGCATGCTGATCCTGCATCCTGTAACTCTGCTGAGTTCATTTATTAGCTGTAGTAGCTTTTTGTGTGTATGTATAGGTTCCCTAGTATTGTCTCTCTATAAGATCATGTTATCTGCAAACAGAGATCATTTTATTTCTTCCTTTATAATCTGGATCTCTTTTATTTCTCTTCTTGCCTAACTGCCCTGGCTGAAACCCATAGTACAATGTTGAACAGAATTGGGAAGGGACATCCCTGTTTTGTTTTTGATCTTGAGGAAAAGCTTTCAGTCTTTCATTGTTAAAGTATAATTTTAGTCATGAGCTTGTAGATGCCTTTTACCAGATTGAGGAAATTCCCTTCTCTCTCTAGTTTCCTCAGTGTTTTCATTACGAAAGGATGTTAAGTTTTGTCAATGCCTTTTCTGCATCAAAAACCACATGGTGTGTGTGTGTGTGTGTTTCCCTTTGTTCTTGTGTCCATAAGGAATATTGATTTGTATTCATAAGGGATATTGGTCCATAGCTTTTTCTTTTCCTTATGGTATCTTTGTCTGGTTTTGGCAACAGGGCAATACTGGCCTCAAAGGATGAGTTGGGAAGTTTTCTTTCCTCTTCCATTTTTTGGACAGTTTGTGAAGAACTGGTGCTAACTCTTTGTTTTGCAGAATTTGCCAGTGAGACCATCTGGTCCTGAGCCCCCCTTTTTTTTTTTTTTTTGAAGGAAGCTTTTTGATTATTAATTCAAACGCTTTATTTGCTAATGGTCAATTTAGATTTTCTATATCTTCTTACTGATCATCAAATCAGTTTGGTAGTGTGTATCTTTCTAGGAATTTGTCCATTTCATCTAGGCTATCTAATTTTTTGCCACAGAATTATGTGTAGTATTCCCTTATAATCCTTTTGATTTCTGTAAGGTCAGTAATTATGTCCCCTTTTTCATTCCTGATTTTAGTAATTTGAATCTTCTTTTTTCTTGGTCAGTCTAGCTGCAGGTTTCTCCATTTTGCCGATCTTTTCAAAGAGCCACAATAATATATAGAGATCTGGGGCACCTGTGGCTCAGTCATTAAGCGTCTGCCTTCGGCTCAGGTCACGATCCCAGGGTCCTGGGATCGAGCCCTGCTTCGGGCTTCCTGCTCCCCTGGGAGGCTGCTTCTTCCTCTCCCACTCCCCCTGCTTGTGTTCCCTCTCTCGCTGACTGTCTCTCTGTCAATAAAATAAAATCTTAAAAAAATACATAGAGAGAGATCATCCTAGTTGTTTTACAACTGCACAGTTTTCCATCATATAAATAGCCATAGTTTATCAACCAACTCTTACTGATCACGTTTGGGTAATTTCCCATTACACATAAGGCTGAGAAGAATAGCTTTATGCATATATCTTTTAAAAAGTAATTTTGCTGATATTATCCTTGATTCAGAAGTTAAGTTAGCTGGGTCAAAGAATAAATGCATATATAATTTTGATAGACATTCCCACATTCTCTCTTCTTCACTGCAGTTTACTAGCAGTATGAGAATGCCTATGACCTATAGTCTGGCTAAAGGATTTTTGCCAATCTCATAGTCAAGAAATGGCATCTTAGTGCATTTTTAATTTACATTTGATGAGCAAGGCTGAGCATTTCATTTTCTGGGAACTGGTTGTTCACCTCTTTAGCCTATTTTTCTAAAAGGCAGGGATATTTTTTCTTTATTTTTAGAAGTTCCCTATATATTAAGGATATTAATTGTTTATTTGTGATATAAGCTACACACAGTTTCTCTCAGTTTGTCTTACTTTATATTTTTGTCAACATAGCTTTCTTTGGAAAAAATATTTATCAATATTTTTCCTTATTGTTTCTGGATCAGTTATAGTTAGGATAGTTTTCTCTATTCCTAAAGTGTAGAAGAATTCAAACTCCCCTCAATTCCACCTTTTAAGTCCATAGAATTTGTAATGGCTTCATTTCTTATGTTTAAATATGATCCAACAAAAATTTATCTGAGTGTGAGAAATGGACCCAATGTTATTTTTTTTTCTTATGGCTATCTAATTATCCCAATATTTGTTTAAAAAGTCTATCTCCATTTCCAGTATATTTTAAAAGGCATTATTTAGAATATGCTTATATTTTATTGATTATATATCCCCAAAGCTGCCTTTAAAGACATCTAAATAATTTCTAGGTTGCCAAAAGGAAAATCTGCTTTTTGTTTTAACATAACTGAAAATAAATGATAGCTAAAACTTCAGACTTGAAGGCATGACCTCTTTTATTACTACCTACAAAGTCTAAAAGTTCCTTTTTTTTGTTTTTGTTTTATCTTTTAGAGGCAGATACTCCAGTAAGGGTTATAAATACATTTTTAAGTTTCTTTGCCATCTTTTCAAATGTTTAGTTTTAACAAGTATAATATATAAGACTGACCATATTTTAAGATTTCTAATATTATTTTATCCATCTATTTATGTTTGATGGTTGTATAATTCTTATGTATTTCATTATGACATAATAGAATGACCTAATCAAGTACGTCAAAACTGACGGGGTTGAGGAACCCTGACTGAGTTATGAACTCAGGAAAACACTACACTTGCCTAAAATACTGTCCTCTTCTACAGTAAACTCACACAGTTCTCCACTCCACAGGACCACTATCCTAGTTCTCCAATGGTCACATATGTAGATACTGAGTAGGCAAGCAGCCATGCCTCCGAGATCACTTGGTGGTAACTAATTGGAATGACTCAAAAAAAAGGAAAGAAAGGGAAAGATGAAAGAAGATCGTAAGGAGTGGAGGAAGGAAGGGGATAAGGAGAAGGAAAGAAGAGGGAAAAGAGAGGGGGCAGGAAGGAGGGAGGGTGGGAGACAGAGATTGGTTATGACCCCAGATTTGTCTTACTAAAAATGGTAAAACACTTCCTAAATGTATAGGTCTTGACTACATGAGAAACACTGAGACCGATGGAGGGCAGAGGAAACAACAAAACAGGAACGCTTGAAAACCATTATGCTACGGCTCAGGCTACAAACCCATGACTGTGCAGCTGTAAGGCCACAGACAAAGCTCTGTCCTGTTATAAGCTTATTAAACTTCAATGTTTCCCTGCTAGGCAATGAATGCTTGTTCAGTTGATATTTTGAAAAAGGAAGAGATTAATAGTGCCTGAGAATTACTGTCCAATTAAGGATCATTAAATTGCTCTGAAAAAATAAGTCTTTCTAATTCTCCTAAATTAAATCAATTGATAAATTGGTTTCAAGATATACATAGGAAAGGAGAAAAATAGAAAATGATGAAAATAGACAAGGTACACTCTTTACACAAGAAAGCAAGGTCCAGAAGTGTATATGCCACCTTTGTGTGAAAAAATCCAGATTTGCCAAAAGAAACTTTAGAAGAATATAAAATAAATGGATAACATTGCTTTGAGCCACAAGGACAGGGGACAATAAGGGATGATGGAGATAAGAATGGGAGTCAGACTTCTCACTCCGCACATTTCTATACTTTGATTTGTCAACCATGTGAATGGACTTCCTATTTAAGAAATAAATTTGTGGACAATCTTGTTTGCTGTTGTCCTTCCTCCATTTTTTCTGTGCTTACAGGTTTATGCCTTTTTTCTTTTAAAAATTCCTTTGCTATCATTTTCAGTGAGGTTTCAGGAGGGAATGAGATAAGCCTAAGTGTTAAATCTACCATGTTTAACGGAAAGTTTCTTTATACTCTTCTAAAATTACAGCTTTATCATTACTTATTTATGGTCTTAGTATATAAGTTCAGTGAAGATTTCCTTTGTAATAAATTGCCACAAAAAGTATATCCAATCCAATTCAAATACATTCATCCTTTTTAGTAAACCAGTTCTGATATTCCTAGAAGTTGTCTATAAACATTCTTCTCAACCCACATCAATCACTAAAATAAGGTGAGGGATAAACCTCTAATTCTACGCTTCTGAAACATGATTTCAAGAGGTCCTCAGAGAACGAAAGGTTACCAAAGGGGTGGAGTCTAACCTTTTATACTACTATGTTCATTTCAACCGTAGTCTCACAAATACAAAGAAGATTCAGAATGGTAGTGACAAAGGTGAAGTTAATTTTACTCTTTTTATAGTTTTGGACAACTAACTTAGGAATGGTAGAAAGCAGGAAAAAGATTAAGAGATCCTCTGGATTTTCCCATTTATTATTAAGCAGAATTCCTTTATGTTTATTTTCTATCAATTACTAATTTATGTGGGGAGTTTTCTATCAAATTAACCTGTCTCTGAAGGAACAGCGGCAATCTTTTCTGTAGCTGATACTTTTTTTTTTTTTTAAGATTTGAGAGAGAGAGAAAGAGAGCATGAGCAGTAGGGGCAGAGGGAGAGGGAGAGAGAGGCCAAGCAGACTCAGTGCTGAGTGTGGAGCCCGACATGGGGCTCGATCCCATGACCTGAAAGTACCACCCGAGTGGAAACCAAGACTCGGACACTCAACCGACTGCACCACTCAGGTGCCCCAGCAGATGCTTGTTTTTTTCGAGCTACTTTGGATTCATTCATCCTACTTCCAATACAAGCTCTTGATTTTTATCTGTGGCTCTACCTCTCCCTATGTTTATGATGAAGCCAACATCCATCTGATTGTGGAGAGATGACAAGTTCAGCAGATTAGACCCTGCATGGCCACATGTATAGATTCAGGCAGTTGGATGCAACGCCATTGGTCATTGAAATGTCTAGACTAGCTGGGACTTCTGGAAAAAAGGGCTTATTCTTTCTTCTTGAAGTTGAACACAATATAAATCACACCTGGAACCAGATGTCTGAGAATAGCTCAAAAATGAAGGAAAGTAGAGTAGATAGAAATTGAATTCTGGATTCTCATGACTGGAAAATCTTAGATTTAGACTTCTCAGTTTTATGGATTACTAAATCCTCCTTTTGGCTTAAGCCATTTTGGGTTAGGTTTTCCCTTACCCACACCCAAAATAAGCAAGGTGATACCTTCCCATTTATCAATAGCTCCAGAAAGAACATGCCATTAAACCTATGTCTCAGGTGCCTAGGTATCCAAGCAAGAGATCAGCATTTTAACAATAAAAACATAATATTCAAGAAGTCATGTACAACTCATCAGAAAATAAAGTCAGAATCAGAGGGAAGAGATTTTTGTAACATAAGCTATGAAGATTGACAAAAGTTAGGGTGGCTTGGCAGTATCTGACAAAGTTTTTTTTTTTTTTTTTTTTTAAAGATTTTATTTATTTGACAGAGATAGAGACAGCCTGTGAGAGAGGGAACACAAGCAGGGGGAGTGGGAGAGGAAGAAGCAGGCTCCCAGCAGAGGAGCCTGATGTGGGGCTCGATCCCAGAACGCCGGGATCACACCCTGAGCCGAAGGCAGACGCTTAACCGCTGTGCCACCCAGGCGCCCCTGACAAAGTTTTTAAAAGTCGAACTGTACTTTTACTTTAATCCATCAGTTGGCATCAAGAGGTATTACAATAAAAAGTGAAACAAAACTCAACACTGCACTATTAGAGAGATGTTGATGAGGACAAAGTTCCTGGTATCATACAGTATTTGCTCTAAAGGACTCAAGAAACACATTTACTTGAAGCCTCAGAACCAGATAAAGTGTGCTCTGAACCAACAAGTATTTGTTTTCATCACATCATAAATATGATTAGACTTTTCTTTCTTTTTTTAAATTTTAAGTAGGCTCCATGCCCAACACGGGGCTTGAATTCATGACCCTGAGAACAAGAGTTGCACGCTCTACTGACTGAGCCAGGCAGGAACCCCCGATTAGATTTGGTGGAATCTTTAACCCTAACATTTCCCTTCAACATAGTCCTTAACATTTTTCATCACACACAAATACAAACAATCCCCCACCCCCATAACATGTTGGACTTCTTAGAAAAAAAGATGAATATAAAGAAATTAATGAGGTAAATAATGTACCTGGTGTGTTGGTAAAACACCCACTGTTCTCTGCATAAAATTTAGAGTATGGTTTCCCCTGGTAGTAGTTAATAGGCCAGGTTAAACTGCTAACTGGCAATTAAATGGTTCTCAGGGTTTTTTTATAATTATGCAACTTTGAAATTATTCTCAGTTTCTGCAGTTCAGACAGTAAGATACAAACTGAAAACTAAGCCTTTTTCTTTGCTTTCAACCTTAATGTAAATTAATAAGTTAAAAACACTTTCTTATCCTTCATCTTCTCCATGCTATGGGGAAAAAAACTCAAATATCATCATCATCATCATCATCTGGACATAATCACTCTCAAAATTTGGTCCAGAAATTCCATCTATAAAGTAAGAGATATTAGAGTAGTAGCATTGAAGAAACATGTGGTGGAATGATTACACTCTGTTATACCCCAGGCAAAAGTTTGGATTCTAGACTAGATGAAGAATGTATTCATCAACGAACTCACATGGCTGTATTTTTGATAATTCTTCCTTGGTCCATTTTCTGCCCAATGCCATGCACGACAAATACAATATGGGTAGTCTGTGATGGCTTGTCTTCTAACGTGGCTTCTTCTACGTAACCTCTATGAAGTCTGGTCCCACTACTTGATGCTGTAGAAAAATTATGATTCTAAGTTTACTGTTTATTTCAGAAATAGCATTTTGACAACAATATATTGAAAGAAATAATAAAGTAAAAAGGATCTTAAGAAAAAATTTCACTGGGCTGGGTGGGGATGAAATTTGTAAGAAGATGTATCTTGACTGGCTCAGATACAAAGTGCTTAACTGGACATGATGCCAAAGCCAGAAACGACAGGAAAAAAGAAAAGGAAGGAGGGAAGGATGGACAGAACACATAAAAATTTTAAAAAGTTCTCTATCAAAAAAAATACCTGAAACAAAGATAAAATAAAAGATGAATGACAAACTGGGAAAAATTTTGTAAAATATGTGCATAATTAGTTAATTACTGAGGTACAAAAGAGAGCTTACTAATCAAAAAGTGAGAAGACAACCGTTCAAATAGCAATATGGGCTAAAGGTACAAGGTAATTCACAAAACAAATACAAATGACTAGTAAACATAAGATAATCAAGCGTATCTGTTATCAAAGAAATCACAACAAAAGATGGAATGCAAAAAAAATCAGTATTAGACTTAACAAAAATTTCTGAAAAATTTATTAATAATGCTCTCACATCTTCCCTCAGGTACCATTTCCTCTTTTCTTCCCTTCAGTCACACTTCTATAAAGAGCTGTCTATTCTGCCTCCATTTCTTGACCTACCTAGACTTCAACCCATGCCAATCTGGCTTCTGCCCCCTCAATCCATCCAAGTCACCAATGACCTCCATTTCACTAAATCCAACAGAAAATTTTAGTTTTCACCTTCAATTGCCATGTTTTATTTTCACATCACTGCCTGAGGTTTGACTGATGCTGTGTTTCTAGAAGTATAAAAGATATTTATTAATCTTGTCAGATATCATTCTAAATATATGATTATCACTGATGAATACATGTGAACTCAATCACCTTAATAAAAGTTTCATTTAACAGGGTGGTAACTGCCACTAAATTTAATACATATTTAAAATATACTAAAAATAGAATTTCAATAGTCTGTATTTTGAACGTAAGAGAAAAAGATTCTCAAAATCTTGACGAACTATAGTAATATTTAACAATTACCTTTAGAAAATCCCAGTTTTTGGGTTACTGTTCTTGCAATTTTAGATGTTGTTGCATCACTATAAAGATACACTTCATCCATACTGTGCCAGTCCACGTGATTTCGACTCAACTTGAAACTATGAATAGCTGTTGCAAAAGGAAAAATTTATTTGAAGGTTGCTCATTTGCGTGAAGAATTATATATAATACACAGATTTTTGAATCAATATTTGAACTCAGTTCAATAAAAAACTGTTTCGCTGAAACAGATATTGATGTGAAGCAAGTAATGGATAGGGACTTAATTTTATAAATGATTAACCATGCTACAGGGAATGTCGACTTGTTAGAACAACGCGCAATAACTGGCTTACCACCATAATTACCTCTAACATGTAGTTAATATGTTCTGATTATTAAAGAACTGCTTTCCCAGGTGATATGACCATTTCTTAGGTCTAAGGGATAATATATACCTTCATGAAAGCCGTCAATACCTTTGACATAGAAACTTAAGTTTCCTTTCTTCTGTGGATTTTATTTTTAGATCTCTGAAAATTTCACTCAGTGCAAGACAAAACAAGACTAAGAGGAAAAAATTATATTTTTAAACTGGGAAGAGAACAACCTAATTTGTTAGAATATATGGTAGTTTTAAAATGGATATGTTATCCATTTTATCCAATTATCACTGGATATTGCTCACCATAACAGAAATCCAAACTTTAAAGATGTTTTAATAAGAAATCAAAATTTTTTCTACTATGATGTTCAAATCAGTATAGTTATTGCATTTCTGTAACTAAGGTATGCCTGGTGAAAATAAGCTCTAAAAAAAAAAAAAAAAGTCAAACCTATATGCTCAAGGAATACACAAGCTCTCTGAGGCAGGTACTATGTCTCGATCATTTTGTACCACTAGCACCAAACAGTGTCCTAGCACAGTGTCTGACATGTATCACAAATTCAGCAACGTTTGTGGAAGCAACGCTATTAAGAGAACTGTCATAACATATTCATCCATTCATAACTTAATAATTGCTATATTCTGAAGGCCTTAAACTTTCTACTCTGTATCTCTGGTATAGAGATGAGAAAAATTCACATACCCATCTTCAGAAAACCACATACTTTAAAATTGCGATACCTGGTTTATTTTTTAAAAAATCCTTTTTAAACAAAATATTATCTCCCATTACATATAAAGACCCAGAGGTACAAAGAGATTAAGTGACTTGCCACAAAGCTAATTACCAGCAGAGTTTATCTATTCTGATTTGAAGATGGGTTGAAAATAACCTCAAGTTAATATGAAAGGTTATATAGCCCTGGTCAAGATCTAAGATCATAAGTCATTTTTATGAAAACCTATTCCCTACTAGAACACATAGAAAAGTAAATCCTTTCAGGGAAATCATTCTTAGCTATGTTACAAATGCAATTTCAAAAATTTATGAAAAACCAATTTATATTTCACTTATCTGTCAAGATACATTACTAACATAGAACACAGACCAAGATGCAATTAATGTAACAAACATTAATAATGTTCAATCCAAAAAAAAAAAACAACAACAAACCAATAACAATGTACAAACTCAGCTTTTTTTTTATATATAAAAGAACTTCTTGTAAATTAGGAAAATCTTTTGCAAGAGTTTAGTAATTATTTACTTTTCTATGTCTGATCCAAATCACTATTTTATGCTTTTTTATCTAATGTTTCTAAACTACATCTTTGTGAAAATAGTGTTGAGCAACATATGCTTAAAACATTTAAACTATAGAACCAAGATATTAAGAGAATAGTGTTAAGCCAACCAAATTTTTTTCCTTTTCAAAGCATCTACAAACTGCCTTAAAGTAAAACATCTTAGTATTGGTGAACATCCCGTTACTGGACCACACACATTATTTACAAATGTTTATATCGCTTATAATTAAGGAACTCTAAGCAAAATAGCACAATGGACACATTTCTAAAAAACTAATAATTTCTATGCTTTAAATGCTGAACACTATAAGCCAGGGAGAAGTAACTACATGGAGAAACAAAACTACAATTACTGTACCTTGAGAACGCTTTCGTTTAAGACCTGCCGCATCTGTACTCTCCTTATATCCTCTCCATTTGAACAGAGAAGGGAGGGAGAAGGGAGGGAGGTGGTAGACAACTAAGAAAGCAAAAACACTGAGCTTCAAAGTAAATTTTAAATGAGGTTTGCCATTTTGCCTTTTTGTTGTATTAACTTTAAAAAATGAGTCATATTTGACAAACATTATTCTAAATGCTTTATTCATATAATTTCTAATTAAAAATCAGTAAAGCAGAACATTAGTTTAATAATGTTTATCAAATATATGCTCTACTTTTATTGAAAGAAAAAAGGCAAATGATACCTAAAATTTATCACTTAAAGACAACTATGGCTCATCATACTTAATGTCCTTGTACAGATAGAATAAAAAATAGGTCATGATATTTTTGTATGCAGAAGGGATTTATAAGCCCCATCTTCACAATACTGAGGTTATTTACTTTCACCAAATTAGCCGACAGCTGATGTGCAAATTAAGAAGGCAATAAATAATATTTTAAACATTTAATGCAGTTTTCTTGAGAAAATATCACAGTATACATTCCATTAGATGCCTTCTATTACTGAAGTATATAATGGAAGCTTCCCACAGAAATAAAATATTCTTTTCACAACCCTGTTTGAGTTGGGAAAAGAATTTTAAAACGAAACCTTTGCCAAAATAAATCAAACTGGAAGCTCTTTAACTGGTTAGTGATAAAATAATGAAAGTTAGTAATAAATTATAAAAAAAAAGTCACTAGTAAAAATGCATGCTGTGACACCTTGTAAACATGAAACAGACAACATAAAGCCAGATAGACACTTGATATTTGGCAAATCAGTAGATAACCTTAAAGTCAACACTTGCCCTGCTGAACACTGATAGTTACATATCAGTAAATTTCTTTACATTTTAAATAAGCATTTAAAATAAATCCACTTGAAATTGAACCTTATAAATCAGTTTTTCTTTTCTTCTTCTTCTTTTTTTTTTTTTTTTAATAAATCAGTTTCTTAACAGTTCAGGAAATGAACCACAAAACCTTTATGACTTAGTTCAAATTTGTGTTCTAAAACATTTGCTTTTTCATCCTCACTCCCTTCTACATTAATGTGACGTTCAAAGGTTAAATACTGCTCAAATATGAATATATTTAATTCCTGTTGTCCAGTACTAAATACATTTTAAAAATCTGTTGTATGTATAGATGAAATATATTCAAAGATTTGTTCAATAAAGGTAACTGAGAAATGCTTACAAGGTACTTAATAATTACAACTATATGTAATTAGATGCCTACAGACTAGGATTAAAAACTGGGTTGTAACATTAAGATTATAAAAACATTTCATTGTTATAGAGGGGTGGAAAATGACAACTGAAACAATTTTCTTCATTGAAAAAGTTTCTTCTCAAAGATGCCTTCTGGTCAGTTATTGAGGAGTAGATGCACCACTTGCAGGAAACATTTTTAAACAAAAAATTCTTTAGGATAAAGCTAAATATCGAAGTAGATCAAACTGGAATAAATTTGAGACTTTACTACTCAAAGAAACAAAACCTAGATTTTATATATCCACTAGTAAAACTAACATGTGCCAAATCCATATTTACTAAAAGAAAACTAAAATAATAAAAAAATATCATTAGTAAAAATGTATGCTGTGACATTTGGTAAGCATGAAACAGCCAACATAAAGCCAGACATAGACTTGATATTTGGCAAATCAGCAGATAACCTTGAAGTCAACATTTCCCTGTTAAATATTGCTGGTTATATACCAATACAAAATGTCTTTACATTTTAAATAAGCAATTATTTAAAAAATCCACTTGAAACACATATGGACCATTTGACTACACTTCAAAATTACGCAAACACTTTCACAAAACTAGTCAAGATATAAAAAAGCAAGGCTTTTCTTTCTGAAGGAACAGTACAATTTAGGGATTAAAAAAGACAAATACCCCAATATCCTAAAAGTAGAGAAGTACATTTATTTAAAACATTTTCACAAAATTAAATAGACATGGTTCTTTACCTTCCTCTTAAATTCTTATTTTCACTTGAAAGTCACTTGCTGTATTTGTCACAATATCCCATAGCATAGTTAGAAAGCTTAATTTTTTTCAACCCAAAGGACAGAATTAGGGGTACTACTGTAAGCACAGTAGAGACAAAAAGTATTTACTATCAATCCAACAGGGATCACCATTAAATGAAATTCAAGTGTTAGAAAGCATTATTCAAGTTTTTCCCCTAAAATAAAGTTTTAGTTAGGAATTCTTATGTTAGCAAAAATATGCATAAACTCAAAATGTTAACTTATTAAATGCTAACAATTAAATATTATTTTATATACTAAAGCCTTACATAACAATGAAAAAGATTTTAAGTACTATAGCATTTCTAATAGATTTCCTTACTAATCCTTCTCTTAAAGGGATTTTCTTCATTAAATAATTCTGAAAGCAGAGTATCAAAAAAGGGGGTTGCTGATGACATACTAATCCCCAGAATAGAACAACTCAATGACTTTTCCCTTTCTAAAAGCTGGTAACCTGGATAATCTCAACTTCAGGGAAAGCAGGTCTGCACAGCTCAAACATGCCAACTGTAATGAGAAAACTCCCAGCAACCTTCTTGGATCTCAGAGAAATTAAGTTAGGTACATGTACAAAATGTAATAACTAAAAGCTAGAAGATGGAAATCCTCTTAGTCACCAAAGAGGGAGGAAAACGAAAGCTGGTTAGAAAGGATTAGCAACTCCCAACTCCTCTCACGTTTTTGACTTTTGCAGTTCTATATTCACAATTTGGGATAGTCTTATCTAGCAACAGTGATAGGAATAAACACTTTACATGCCAAATTGTTAAATGTTTTAAGTCCTTCAAGATACACCAACGCTTGTGATGTCACAGTACCCCAAAATAGCTTGAACGGTAACCTATCCATGACTTTATATTGATAGTGTGTGACTCTTATAGATAGCATATAGTTAGGTTTCACATGCTTAATCTGTCAATCTCTGCCTTTTAATTGGAGCATTAGTTCACTTACATTTACTGTAATTACTAACATGGGTGAACTTAGGTCTACCATTTCCCATTTATCTTCTCTTTGTTCCATCTGTATTTTGTTTCTTGTTTCTCCTTTCCTGATTTCTTTTGGGTTAATTAAATATTTTTTACTATTTCATTTTAATGCACCTACTGGACTTTTCTTTCATAACCTTGACACTTAAAAAAATCATCTTTATTGAGGTATAATTGACAAAAGTATAAGGTATTTAACGTGTACATCATAGTAAATTGATATACATTGTGAAAGGGTTCCCCTTATCTAGCTATAGTTAATTAGACCCCTTAACACTTTTGAAGAGCTCTGATCAGTTATTTTGTAGAATGTCCCTTGAGTTTATTTGATGTTTTCTCATGATTGGATTGATATTATGCATTCTTTGGTCAGGGTGAAGTACAGGACTAACCCATTTAGTTTAACCTTTTTAAAACTGATTATTGCTTGGATAAATTACAAAGTGAGTCAAACACTAATCTGGCACCATGTTCAAGTATTTTCAAAATTACTTATTTGAAGGGCTGATTTTATTTGTAGAATTCATCCACAGTGAAACTCTAGACTTCCATTTGTTAGGCTGCTAGAAGGTGGGGTGGGAAGAGAATCAATTTTTATTTTAACTCTAACAGAAAACAAAATTTAGATTAAAGTATCTAAATCACAAAAAGTAATGATGCTTTTACAGGTTATCTTTACTTTTACGCTAAAAAAGTTATGCTAAACCTTCATCAATCTATTTCAAGGCTTACTTTGAGATTAGTAGGAAAATTAACAAGGAGAAAATATTAAAAAATTCAATTTATTTGTGGCATCAGCTACCCTAACCAAAACACAGATAAGGTCAGAAAGAAAAGGAATTATTTTAATGTCCTTCAAGGCAAGAACTCTGTTTAGTTTCTTTGAAATTCCAGAGGAAAAAAAATTCCACAGAGCACTTAAGAGTTCCTAGATACAATATTTTAAAATGTTTTTAATTATTAAATGGGATTTTTCCAGAAAGCCATATCTGAAAAACTCCACGTCACTGTGATTGCAAACTCTCTGTATTCCAAGTCTGTTTGCAGAATATCTAATTCTGTATTCACTGTTTACTGTGTTATCTTATACTCACTCTTTATGACTACTCTCATCTTTGGCTTTGTCTTCCCCAAAACTTCTTGAGGGTCAAAACCCTGTATCTTTCACAAAAGTGCCTAGCACAGTACTATCTGCACATGGAAACATTTAAAACCTCCTGACGATATGAAGAGTCAAGGCTTTCTCATATGTACATGAGAAAATTTAGGTGGAAAAGAAATTTTTACCCTAATTAATGAAATATGAAATTTCAGAAGGTTGGAGGTAAGAAGCAAAATAAAAGATTATGTTTTTATCTTTGCAGATATGGTAAATTTGATTTTTCTAACAGTGGTGGCTTTTTGGACAGCAAATGTTCTTTCCTTAAGACCAGTGATAATTTTCAAATGTACTACAAAATTTCCCATAATCTCCAAAGTGAAGTATCACATCTTAACAAAGAAATGTGTGTTTCACATAAAAAAGAATAACAAGTAAAATGGCTGTAAATTTATGACAACAGTATATATACTAAATTGAACTTAATCGTTAATAACGACATATGCTGAAGCTTTAGTTACATGCCACAGTATATTTTAAAAAACCATTTTTTCTTCTAATGAACCTTAAAGAATCATCATTTAGAAAGATCACAATGCAAAAATGTTCTAACAGCTTAAAATTTTTCTATTACTAATGAGAATTTTGCCAGAGTATATCCTTAAAGCTAGCAAAAAATATTACTGTAATACCCTAAACTGACACTCTAGAATCAACACACATACTCAAAGACATTCTAAAAATCTACTCACACAAATACACCATGTTCTTTATCAGACTTAATTTAAATGACTGACTCATTAAAATCAGGGCACTGTGAGGAAAATTGAAGTATCCTGCCATACTTAACATTCTGATAGGCAGTAGAAGTAAAAAAGACACACAAAATTCTAATTTTTATTGTAATAAAAACAAGATTCCAAATAGATATGATCTAGAAATTAAACAGAGCTGATGACTAACTTCTATAAGATAAATTAGCAAGAGGAAAAAGAATATTTTGAATACAGTACAAGAAAGGGGAATAATCTACTTATATTTTTATTTTTTATACTCATCCTTTTTCTCTTCCAAGCTCTTAAGTTTTTTCCCCCTACACTAATAATAAGGAATTCGAGTGGCTAACCTGGGTTTGTTAAGATGAACTGCCATTTCTGAGGGAGGACTGAAGGAGAATTAACAGAAAGAAGTCTAGAATTCGGCCTTCTCCACCAGCAATCTTAGTTTGGTAGTGCTGATGAGCCACAGCTTTCCTCACTTACGTAGACTTCTAATCAACTAGACACAAAAGTTATGTTAATTTGGTATAAACTAAACTATACAGTTTCCTTGTTTGTGTCATGAATGTTAGCATGTGTGTGTGTGTGTGTATGTGTGTGTGTTCAGAGAGAAAGAGAAGGAGAAAGAAAAGACTTAGGATGTTTGTTACTAACAATAAGAAAAAAAAAATAAGCCAATTTAAAGCTTATTGTTTTGCCATTAATTATGTCATGTGAACAATTACTTCCAACCACATAATTTTTTCCAAGCTGCGTTCTGTGAATTACTTGATCAATACTGAGTTTTTCTGCTTTAGAGATGTTTTATGAGAAGGGGAAAAAAAAATCACTAATTCATATTTTAATTCACTACTTTCAACAGGGCTTGCCAAGAAACCTCCAAAATAAAGGCAAGCACAGAAGAAGAAATATTATTTTCGAAAAAAATATTTTAGAAAAACATATTTTAGAAAAAAATATTTAGAGAAATCTACAAATTCTAGTCTACCTATATTATTATACTCACCAGAATAGCTGATCCCACTGCCTGCAGTAAATGGAACAATAGAAGTATTTTTAACTTTACCACACATTTTGAATTTTACTCAAGATCAGACACATAATGAAACATGGCAATCTTGGCTATTATATAAATATTTTAAGTTATTGCAAACAAATCCAAATGCTGAGTAAGGGAATATAAAGAGTAGACTTAAAAGTTGATGGGGTTCTCAATATGGAGACAACCTAAAGGTACTTATACAAAGGAAATTAAGTGTTGTTTTTTTTTTTAACTTCAGGAAAAGAACCAATATTAAAATATTAACGAAACTGCCCTTTTGATATAATGACAGATTTTTTGTAGATTCATATTTCGTTGGTAATTACAAACGACTGAAAAGGACTAATTCACAGAACATATAACAATTTGTACAATAGTAAGTTATGTTAGTGTCATGCCAATGAACACGTATATTAAGTAAAATAACAATTGGGACAGTTTAGAAATTCATAGCAGTATTAAATTCTAAAATAATAAAATGTTTAAATCAGAAATTTTATAAATTCTAACACTCATGAATTACTATGCAAAATTAAGAACTACTCTAAACTTCATCAGGAACTTACTTGAAGTTACTTGTAAGTAACTTGAAGTTACTTACAACATATTAAATGTATTAATTGGTCTTACCGTCTTTTCCATCTATGGATTTTGACACTTCAATATCAAAATTTTCCTGCATCTGCTGACCTCTAAAACAGCTGAGATGTTCTTGCTCAATTAAATTACTTTCTTCTTCTTCTAGAGGCTGCCAAGTACCATCAATAAACCACTGTCCACGCATTACTGGTATTTTATCTGCCTCTGAAAAGAGAAAACACAGAATTCTACATTTTAGGATACAACCTCCATGAAAGAGACATAGTAACTATAATTTTATGTTTTGTTGCTACTGTGGCAAAAACTTCCATGACCCAGCAGAATCATTTAAAGTTTTAAATTTCAGATTTCAAGCCATAGTATATATTTTTTACAGTATATCATTTTATTTATATTGGATATGATACACAAAAATTACTTTGGCATTAGAAAGGTAGATGAGCAGTTATCTTCGTAACTGAGGCCCTGAGTAACCCAAATTAGTAGGCGATGGGGTTAAGACAAGTTCATGCAAGACTCTGGTGATAGTTCCAATGTCTTAGAAAATACTGATATATGCTCCCAGAAGTAATTCAGAAATAGTGTGTGTGGTAGTAGTGTGTTGCACTTTTTAGGGCTGCCTTGAAGGTTACAGACTCCCAGTTAGAATATAGGAATAGCTGATACATTTAATTGTAGTAAATTCCTTACCCATTTTAGAAAAAAATTGAGTAGAAAATTTTCTTGAAAAACTATAAACATTCCTTTGATTATACATTGTTCCTATAAGCCTTCCTTCCTTCCACCTCTCCCCTCCCCCTTCCTTTCTTCCTTTCCCTCCATGCCCAGTGTGGAGCCCAATGCAGGGCTTGAACTCAGGACCCCAAGATCAAGACCCAAGCTGAGATCAAGAGTTGGGATACTTAACTAAGCCACCAAGGCACCCCTATTTATTTTTATTTTAACTAATGTAACTGTCAGTTATGTTTCCTTGAATCCTTTAAGATTTGTAAAAAAATAAAGCAAAAAAAAAAAAAAATGGAAATAAACCCTAAAAATAAAAAGCAAAATAAAACAAATGAACTTAATTATGTAGAGATTTGGTGGTTTAACCATATACAGAAAAATTATTTCAAGTGGGTTTAAAACACAGTAAATTTTACGTATATATTAGGATACATCCTGTAAACAAAAAGAACTACAAATACATCTTAAGCCTGAATTTTGTTTCCTTGAGCTTTTTTTTTTTTTTTTTAAAGATTTTATTTATTTATTTGACAGAGAGAGAGACAGCCAGCGAGAGAGGGAACACAAGCAGGGGGAGTAGGAGAGGAAGAAGCAGGCTCCCAGCGGAGGAGCCCAATGCGGGCCTGGATCCTATAATGCCGGGATCACACCCTGAGCCGAAGGCAGACGCTTAACGACTGTGCCACCCAGGGGCCCCTGTTTCCTTGAGCTTTTAAAAATGTTGCTCTACGGTAGCTTTTCTTGGTATATTATTCTTGAGAAGTCTGATATGTCTATTTTTTTTTTTTTATAAGTAAAGTGATCTCCTGCTCACTCCTTACCCCAGAGGACAGAAAAAAAAAATTGCCTTTAAAGTCTAATATTTTTGACTAAGAGTTCATTTTCTGGATCAATCTGTCCAGGTGGGCTCTTTTAACATATAGATTTTAGTTTTTCTCTTGTTTCTAAAAAGCTTCCTTGGATTATGGTTTAGTCATTAATTCTGTTCCACTGATTTCTCCCCTTTGGGAACTCTAATTGTAGATATGTTGGGTCTTCCTTTGCCTATATTGTATTTCATACACTTTCTTTCTCAAGTTTTTTACTTCTTTCTGCATCTTTTCCATTATTTTCCTTCCTTTTATCAATGCCTCTTACGTCAGTGCCCCTATTAGTATGTGCACAAGTTTGAAAATTTTTTTATTCAGTTGGAGTATTTGTTTCCTGAAACTTCTGGAGATGATGGTGGATTAGGAGGATCCTAAGCTCACCTCATCCCACGGATACAACTAGGTAACACCCACATCAGTGTAAATAACCCAGAAAACAACCTGAAGACTCTCCACAGATAAATATAGCCACGAGGTCACAAGAACGAGGGTAGGAAGGGTGGAGACGTGGTTGGGAACCAAACTGACTGGGAGACTGTCTGCAGGAGGAAGTGATGCTGCAGGCACAGAGAGGGAGAGGAGCAGACACCTCACCAGGCACGGGGGACCTGCACTGGGAAGAGGAATCCTCATAACGTATGGCTTTGAAAACCAGAGGGTCTTAACATCTCGAGTTCTTACAATCAGTGGGGATTGAAAACTGGAACTTTAAAAAACAGTGGGCTTGGCTCTGGGAGAGCCAGAGAGTGATAGAAAGTGAGTCCCTGACTGAAAAGAGACAGTAAGAAAAGAGCCCCACTGAGACACAGATTAGATACTACACTTGATCTTAGCCAAAAGGCTGAGAAGCGATTGAGACACAGATTAGAAAGAGCAGTTTAAAAAACACCTGGGGAAGATTCATTTGTGAATCTCAGAATGTATGCTGGAGAGACAGGGATTTTTAAGATACTTCTCCAAGAGCAAAAGAGCTGGAGGGTGCCATTTCCCTCCTCCTAGCCTAGATATACAGACACCTGGGGGAACCACTGGGAACTCTCTCCACCTAGCTTGTTAACAGAGCTCTTTCCTGTGGACCTGCCCCTCCCACAAACCCTCAGCAGGAGTCCATTCAAAGCAACAAGTGTGGCAGTGTGCAAGTAGCCCCAACAGAGGCCAGCACCGCTCCAAAGTGACTCCTGCCCCAGGGAGAGGGGAAGACAACCACACACAACAATCGGACTGCAGCCCCAGCAGTAGTCAGAGGCCAGACATGGGGTCTGACTGCAGGTCCCACGTACCAACAAAAGCTTCCGAGGCGACAACAAAGAGAAAGCACCCCGCAGTTCAGTGATACTGCATCTCTGACAAATGCCTGGTCTGACTCCACTCAAGCCCAAGGCAGCCCCAGACTGGCCCATTAACAACACAAGGACCAAACCTTGCCTGCAACAGGCAAGGGGAGTCACTGCAGATGACTGGACTGAAGGCAGTGTGGCTCACCACAATAGTAGGGCATAAGCAACACACATAAGAAACACCTGAAGTGCCAGGTTCTGGTGAACAGGGGACACTGCACTGCAGGGCACTACAGGAATCTTCATCTTAAGGCCACTACTGTCAGGAGCAGGAGATGTAGCCAGTTTACCTAACACATAGAAACAGAGAGTTAGACAAAATGAGGAGACAGGAATATGTCCCAAATAAAGAATAGGACAAAACACAACAAGAAAGCTAAATGAAATGGGATAAGTAATATGCCTGCTAGAGAATTAAAGTAATGGCCATAAAGATATTCACTGGACTTCAAAAAAGAGTAGAGGACCTCAGTGAGAACATCAACAAAGAGAAAACATGAAAAAGAATCAGAGATGAACTCAATAACTAAAATCAAAAATACATTAGAGGGAATAAACAGTACACTAAAGGGAAGAAGAATGGATTGGCAACCTGAAGGACAGAGTAATGAAAAACAATCAAGCTGAACAGAGGGAAGAAAAAAGAAAAAGAAAAAATAAGAATAGATTAAGGACACTCAATAACACCATCAAGTGCAGTAACTTTCAAATTACAGGGATTCCAGAAGAAGATAGAGAAAACAGTGCAGAGAATGTATTTTGAGGAAATAATAGTGGAAAACTTTCTGAATCTGGGGAAGGAAACAGAAATCCAGATCCAGGAGGCACAGAGAACCCCCAACAAAATCAACCCAAGGAGGTCCACACCAAGACACATAGTAATTAAAATGGCAAAGTATAGTGATAAAGAGAGAATTTTAAATCAGCAAGAGAAAAGAAAACACTTAAATGCAAGGGAACTCCATAAGGCTGTGAGCTGATATTTTTTAGCAAAAAAAATTGCAGGTGAGAAGGGAGTGGCATGATATAGTCAAAGTGCTGAAAGAAAAAACCCTGCAACCAAGCATACTCTATCCAGCAAGGCTATCATTCAGAAGAGAAGGAGAGATAGACAAACAAGAATTAAAGGAATTCATCACCACCAAACCAGCCTTTCAAGAATGTTAAAGGGCACTCTTTGGAAAGGAAAGACCATTAGCAGGAGTAAGAACAGTAGGAAGCATAAAAGCAGTAAAATTAAGTATATCTATAAAAATCAGTCAAAGGGGGGGTGCCTGGGTGGCTCAGTCATTAAGCCTACCTCAAGAAACAAGAAAAATCTCAAACAACCTAACCTTTCATCTAAAGGATCTAGAAAAAGGAAAACAAAACCCAAAAACAGTAGAAGGAAGGAAATTAAAGGATTAAAGCAGAAATAAACAAAATAGAAATTAAAAAAATAGAACAGATCAATGAAACCAGAAGCTGGTTCTTTGAAAAGAGAAAAAAATTGATAAATTTTTAGCCAGACTCATCATAAAAAGACTCGAATAAGATCGGAAATGAAAGAAAAATAACAACCAACACAATAGAAATACAATGTTCATCTAAGCTCTTTCTGTAACACCACAGAAATACAAACATATAAGGGAACGTTATAAAAAATTACATGCCAACAAACTGGGCAATGTAGAAAACATGTCTTAATTTCTAAACACATATAACTTCCCAAAACAGAATCAGGAAGAAATAGAAAATTTGAACAGACCAATTACCAGCAACAAAACTAAATCAGTATTCAAAAATCTCCCAACAAACAAAAGTCCAGGACCAGATGGCTTCACTGGTGAATTTTACCAAACATTTAAAGAAGAGTTAATACATACTTCTCTCAAACTATGTCAAAAAATAGAAGAGGAAGGAAAGCTTCCAAATTCACCCTACGAGGCCAGCATTACCCTATACCAAAACCAGATAAAGACACTACAAAAAAAGAGAGCTATAGGCCAATATCTCTGATGAACATAGATGCAAAAATCCTCAGCAAAATATAAGTAAATTGAATCCAAAAATATATTAAAAAAACCATTCACTACGAGCAAGTGGGATTTATTCCCGAAACGCAAGGGTGGTTCAATTATTCATGAATCAGTCAACATGATACTTCACATCAATAAAAGAAAAGATAAAAACCATATAATCATTTCAATAGATTCAGAAAAAACATTTGACAAAGGGCAATATCCATTCATGATAAAAACCCTCAACAAAGTAGGTTTAGAGGGAACATACCTCAACATAACAAAGACCATATATGAAAAACCCACAGCTAACATCATACTCGGTGAAAACTGAGAGCTTTTCCCCCTAAGATCAGGAAGAAGACAAGAATGTCTACTTCCCCTACTTTTATTCAACACAGTACTAGAAGTCCTAGCCACAGGCATCAGACAAGAAAAAGAAGTGAAAGGCATCCAAACTGGTGAGAAAGAAGTAAAACACTATTTGCAGATGACATGATACTATATACAAAAAACCCTAACGACTCCACCAAAAAAACCATTAGAACAGATAAATGAATTAAGGTCTCATGATATAAAATCCATATATAGAAATCCACTGCATTTTTATACAATAATAAAGTAGGAGAAAGAGAAATTCATAAAACAATCTCATTTACAATTGCTCAAAAATAATAAAAACCTAGGAATAAACTCAACTAAAGAGGTGAAAGACCTGGACTCTGAAAACTATAAAAGAACACCAATGGGGGTGCCTGGGTGGCTCAGCTGGTTGGGTATCTGCCTTCAGCTCAGGTCATGATCTCAAGGTCCTGGGACCGACCCCGCATTGGGCTCCCAGCCCAGCAGGGGAGTCTGCTTCTCCCTTTCTCTCTACCCCTACTCATGCTCTCTCTCGCTCACTCTCTCTCTCAAATAAATAAAATTTAAAAAAAAAAAACAACAACACCAATGAAAGAAGTTAAATATGACACAAAGAAACAGAGATTCCATAGTCATGGAATGGAAGAACAAATACTGTTAAAATATCCATACTACCGAAAGCAGTCTACAGATGTAATGATATCCCAATCAAAATCAAAACTAGTGTTAATCATAATCACAGATTTTAAGATACACTACAAAGCAGTAGTAATCAAAACAGTATGATATTGGCACAAAAACTGACACGCACATAGATCAATGAAACAGAACAGAATGCCCAGAAATAAAATCACAATCATACTGTCAATTAATCTACAACAAAAGAGGTGAGAATATGCAATGGGAAAAAGACAGTCTTTTCAACAAATGGATGTTGGGAAAATTGGACAGCTATATGCAAAAGAATGAAACTGGACCACTTTCTTAAACCATACACAAAAATAAACTCAGAATGGACTAAAGATGTAAATGTGAGACCTGAAACCATAGAAATCCCAGCAGAGAGCAAAGGTAGCAATTTCTCTGACATTGGTGGTAGCGAACATTTTTCTATGTAGGTCTCCTAAGGCAAGGGAAACAAAAGCAAAAATAAACTACTGGGACTACATAAAAATAAAACGCTTCTGCACAGCAAAGGAAACAACAAAGCAAAAAGACAACCTACTGAATGGGAGAAGATATTTGCAAATGATTTATCCAATAAGGGGTATCTAAAATATATAAAGAACTTATACAACTCGACACCAAAAAATCAAATAATCCAAATAAAAAATGAGCAGAAGACATGAACAGACATTTCTCCAAAGAAGACATACAGAGGAGATGGCCAAGAGACACATGAAAAGATGTGCCAGGGAAATGCAAACAATAAGATATTACCTCATACCTGTCAGGGTGGCTAAAATCAAAAACAGAAGAAACAAGTGTTGAAGAGGATGTAGAGAAAAAGGAACCCTTGTACACTATTGGTGGGAATGCAAACTGGTGCAGCCACTGTGGAAAACAGGATGGAGGTACCTCAAAAAATTTAAAATACAATTACCATAAGATCCATTAATTCCACTACTGGATATTTACCCAAAGAATAGGAAAATGCTATTTTGAAAAGATATATATGTGCATCTATGTTTATCATTTTTTTTTTTACAGTGGTCAAGTTATGGAAGCAATGCAAGTGTCCATTGATAGAAGAATGGATAAAGATCTCTCTCTCTCTCTCTCTCTCACACACACACACACACACACACACACACACACACACACACAGAGGAATATTACTCAGCCATAAAAAGAATGGTATCTTGCCATTTGCAACAACATGGATGGATCTAGGGCATATAATGTTAGTGAAATATGACAGAGAAAAACAAATACCATATGACTTCATTCACATGTGGAACGTAAGAAACAAAACAAAGGAACAAATAAAAAAAGAGACAAATGAAAAAATACTCTTAAATACAGAGAACAAACTAATGGTTACCAGAGGGGCAGTGAGTGGGGAATGGGTGAAAGAGATGAAGGGGATTAAGAGTACACTCAGCGTGCTGAGTACCGGGATAATGTACAGAATTGGTGAATCATTATGTTGTACACCAGAAACTAATATAACACTGTACATTAATTAAACTGTTATTAAAAAAATAAGAGTTTTCCTCTGTTTTGTGTTTCCTTTTTGGGAAAGAATTTTTATCAGTGGAAATATGTTGGTTCATATTTTCTGTATTACTCTTAAGGTAGCTTTGTATAGCATCTAATTTATTTCTATTCCTGAGCACTTTATGCAGAGTTCTTAGTTGGAAGACTGTCTGCTTCTGCGGATTAGTAAAAGCAGCTGTTTTAATGGATGATGTTATGGTGGTCGTAGGGGTGGTGGTGGGTGGGTGGGTATTGCTCCTGTGTGTCTTATTTCTCTTTGATTTCTCCAGGACACTTATTTTCTCCTTACTTTCTTCTTTCCTTTCCCTGCAATGGCTCCAAGGGGCACCATTCTTTCTCTGTCTCCTTTCCCAGGAGCAATGTTTCTCTGATGCTGCTAGTGGTCCCTCTCTTTCACACACATTCCCTATAGCTAGTGCTATGAATTCCTAAGTCCAGGCCTGTGTCTGTATTTTCCCAGTTATGTGGGGGATGTTTTCTTTCTGAGGGTCATTGTGCTTGTGCTTCATTGTAAACCCCCGATCTCCTTTCCTCTGTCTTCAACGTCCCTTAAGCCTCTCCTTGCCCCACTTTTCAGACTCAGAGGCTTAAAGCAGCAATAGGAACCGTTGTAATTTGTTCTTTACATAAAAACAATTTAAAATTCATGGTATTATCTATGTTGTAGTAATACTGAAGGTGGGGTTTATATATGGGCTGTGTGTGTGCCTGTACGTGTGTGGTCCTGTTTGGTCTTACGGCTTTTGGGGAGGATGTGTAGAGAGATTTACATTTGGACAGTTGCCATCATCGTCCAGACCCAAAAGCTCATCTCATTTAATTTTTATAATAATCTTAAAAGATAGCTATATTTACTGCAGTTTTACAAATAAATAAGCTAAGTCTTAGTGAAACTAAATAACTTGTCCAAAGGCACATAGCTAAATAATACAAGAAGCAGGATTCCTACAAACTTTGACTCCAATGTTCATCTAAGCTCTTCCTACTATACAATACAACCTTCTCAAGAAAGAAAAATCGTTTTTTAGCCTTCTCCCCGAGAAATACAGGCTGTTAAGCTGTGTTGGTAATTTGAAAACAAGTAATTTGGGAGATTTTATATTGACAGTCTATTACGAGACTTACAAACCAGAGCCAACCACGGCTCCCCATAAAAACCAGAGAAGGAAAAAGGCAGAGTGAAAAACAGTTAAACACGTTTATAGCAAACATCTGCACTTCTAACTCTTTTCCTCTCTTTAGCCTAATAAATCTAAACATGTATTCTACTGATAGATGTTTTGGGAGTTTTACCCAAGCTTTAAATGCTACCAGTATGCTATCAAATACTGTATCATCTTTCTGGCTCAGACCTCTGTCTTGTCCAAATATTCAACTGCCAACTAAACGTCTCCCAGTAGACAGATCAAAATTACCAGAATCATAAATAGCCACGGAACACACTAGATTCCTGGAAAACAAAATGGAACACAAGCCTGTTACTTGATTCGTATTCCCCTTCATAGCAAACAGTGTGCTGACAGTATTCAACCAGTCACCCAACACAGAACTCTGGGGGTCATCCATGATGCCTCCTCCTCAAATGCTTCTTATAACCAGACATTAATCACTATTGTATCTCCTAAATCACCTTCAAATTCACCCCATATTCATTGGGTCCACAGTCTAAGTTCACACTCTTATCATTTCTGTTTTATTTTAGGAACTTCCTATCTAAATGTAGTATCCCTAGCTTCAACTCTCACCAAAAGCCTGCTCACACACATATGTATGTGTAAGTACACACGTTCATGTACACACATACACAAATTCCCCTAACTTACTCTCTTCTTTTTAGAGAACGACTCGATCCTTCTTTTACAGAGTTCCCAGAGAACCTTTCTAAAATACCACAAATCATGTTATTCTAATACTTAAATTCTTTAATGGCTCCTCACTACTTACTAAATGAACTCTGAGCTTCTTTTTTTTTTTTTTTTTAATGATTTTTTATTATATTATGTTAGTCACCATACAGTACATCCCCGGTTTCCGATGTAAGGCTCGATGATTCATTAGTTGTGTATAACACCCAGTGCACCATGCAATACGTGCCCTCCTTACTACCCATCACCGGTCTATCCCATTCCCCCACCCCCCTCCCCTCTGAAGTCCTCAGTTTGTTTCTCATAGTCCATAGTCTCTCATGTTTCATTCCCCCTTCTGATTACCCCCCCACCTTTATCCCTTTCCTCCCCTACCGATCATCCTAGTTCTTATGTTCCATAGATGAGAGAAATCATATGATAGTTGTCTTTCTCTGCTTGACTTATTTCACTTAGCATTATCTCCTCCAGTGCTGTCCATGTTGTAGCAAATGTTGAGAACTCGTTCTTTCTGATAGCTGAGTAATATTCCATTGTATATATGGACCACAACTTCTTAATCCAGTCATCTGTTGAAGGGCATCTCGGCTCCTTCCACGATTTAGCTATTGTGGACATTGCTGCTATGAACATTGGGGTGCACATGGCCCTTCTCTTCACTACGTCTGTATCTTTGGGGTAAATACCCAGTAGTGCAATGGCTGGATCATAGGGTAGCTCAATTTTTAATTTTTTAAGGGACCTCCACACTGTTTTCCAGAGTGGCTGTACCAACTTGCATTCCCAACAACAATGTAGGAGGGATCCCCTTTCTCCACATCCTCTCCAACAATTGTTGTTTCTTGCCTTGTCTATTTTTGCCATTCTAACTGGCGTAAGGTGGTATCTCAGTGTGGTTTTGATTTGAATTTCCTTGATGGCTAATGATTTTGAACATTTTTTCATGTGTCTGTTAGCCATTTGTATGTCTTCATTGGAAAAGTGTCTGTTCATATCTTCTGCCCATTTTTTGATTTGTTTATTTGTTTCTCGTGTATTGAGTTTGAGAAGTTCTTTGTAGATCTTGGATACCAGTCCTTTATCTGTAGTGTCATTTGCAAATATATTCTCCCATTCCGTGGGCTGCCTCTTAGTTTTTCTGACTGTTTCCTTGGCTGTGCAGAAACTTTTAATCTTGATGAAGTCCCATAAATTCATTTTATCTTTTGTTTCTCTTGCCTTTGGGGATGTGTCATGAAAAAGGTTGCTTTGGCCGATGTCGTAGAGGTTGCTGCCTATGTTCTCCTCTAGAATTTTGATGGATTCCTGTCTCACATCGAGGTCTTTCATCCATTTGGAGTTTATTTTTGTGTATGGTGTGAGAGAGTGGTCAAGTTTCATTCTTTTGCATGTAGCTGTCCAATTTTCCCAGCACCATTTATTGAAGAGACTGTCTTTTTCCCACCGGATGTTTTTTCCTGCTTTATCAAATATTAGTTGCCCAAAGAGCCGAGGGTCCATTTCTGGGCTCTCTATTCTGTTCCATTGGTCTATGTGTCTGTTTTTGTGCCAGTACCATGCTGTCTTTGTGATCACAGCTTTGTAGTACAGCTCGAAATCCGGCATTGTGATGCCCCCAGCTTTGTTTTTCCTTTTCAACAGTTCCTTGGAGATTCGGGGCCTTTTCTGTTTCCATACAAATTTAAGGATTATTTGTTCCAGTTCTTTGAAAAATGTCCTCGGTATTTTGATCGGGATAGCATTGAAAGTGTAGATTGCTCTGGGTAGCATGGACATTTTAACTATGTTAATTCTTCCAATCCATGAGCATGGAATATCTTTCCATCTTTTTATGTCTTCCTCAATGTCTTTCAAGAGTGATTTATAGTTTCTAGAATATAGGTCCTTTACGTCTCTGGTTAAGTTAATTCCAAGGTAACGTATGGTTTTTGGTGCTATTGTAAATGGGATGGATTCCCTAATTTCTCTTTCTTCGGTCTCGTTATTCGTGTATAGAAATGCAACTGATTTCTGAGCATTTATTTTGTATCCTGCCACGTTACTGAATTGCTCTATAACTTCTAATAATTTGGGAGTGGCTTCTTTTGGGTTTTCCATATAGAGTATCATGTCATCTGCAAAGAGAGACATTTTGACTTCTTCTTTGCCAATTTGAATACCTTTGATCCCTTTTTGTCGTCTGATTGCTGTTGCAAGGACTTCTAGTACTATGTTGAATAATAGTGGCGAGAGTGGGCATCCTTGTCGAGTTCCTGATCTTAAGGGAAAGGCTTCCAGCTTTTCTCCATTGAGAATAATATTTGCAGTAGGCTTTTCATAGATGGCTTTTATGAGATTGAGAAATGTACCTTCTATTCCTACACTCTGAAGGGTTTTAATCAGGAAAGGATGCTGTATTTTGTCAAATGCTTTTTTGGCATCGATTGAGAGGATCATATGTGAACTCTGAGCTTCTTAGAATTATAAGCTCATGATCTTTCTTTGACTACCTCTTCACATAACTGATGCTATGTTAATATTTATTCACCTAAATATCTGAAGGTCTACCATGAATCAGGCTTTGGGGTAGGCTCTTGATGATATATAAGATAATGCTGATGGTGCCTGTGCTATCCCTGTCAACTAGAACAGTTCCCTGAATGTGAGTTGTGCTTCTGTATCCTGCATGTGCTGTTCCTTCTCCCTGGATGCTCTTCCCATTTTTCTTCATTTAGCTAACTTTCATTCTTCTCTCCTTCAGGAATCCTTTGGTGACCTCTCCTTCTCCGTGATTTTTTTTTTAAGATTTTATTTATTTATTTGACAGAGATAGAGACAGCCGGCGAGAGAGGGAACACAAGCAGGGGGAGTGGGAGAGGAAGAAGCAGGCTCATAGCGGAGGAGCCTGATGTGGGGCTCAATCCCATAACGCCGGGATCACACCCTGAGCCGAAGGCAGATGCTTAACGACTGCGCCACCCAGGCGCCCCCTTCTCCGTGATTTCACTGAGTTAACTCTGCACATCTATCAGTGTTTATGTTACTGTATTCCAACTGCTTAGCCTTCCTCACTTCCATGGGATCCCTGGATGTAGGTACTATGTCCTTGGATGCCTCCAAAACCTAAAAGGTAAGAGCACCTATGATAAAGTAGGATTTCAAAAAAGTATGCTGAATGTGGCTGAATAAAACATATTCCTTCAGCTTATCCTATCACCTGGCAAATCTGGTCGATGGAGCACTTTTATTAGTGCTCCAAACTGGGCGGCCTTCCTCAGTTTGAGTGGTACTTGCCACCTATTTAGTTGGTCTATGCTGTGGTCTGTCAGCCATTAACGTTCTATTTTCTGATAATTATGTGAGTCAGAGGAAAGAGTTTGACTATTTTCCCAGAGTAAAAGAACAGGTTATTTTTTGGGGGGTGGACATTCTGTTGAAGAATGACACACATACAGAAAGGTGTGCTAATCTTATGCATACAGCTCAAAGGCTTTTTACAAGTTAACGACATCCAGATCAAGAAAGAAAACATTATCGGGGCGCCTGGGTGGCTCAGTCGTTAGCTCAGTCGTTAAGCGTCTGCCTTCGGCTCAGGTCATGATCCCAGGGTCCTGGGATTGAGCCCACTGTCAGGCTCCCTGCTCAGCGGGAAGCCTGCTTCTCCCTCTCCCACTCCCCCTGCTAGTGTTGCCTCTCTCACTGTGTCTCTCTCTGTCCAATAAATAAATAAAATCTTAAGGGGAAAAAAAAAAAAGAAAGGAAACTTTATCAACATTTCAGAAGCCCCCCTCATCCCTCTCCTTTCCAGGTGCTACCCCTCACCAAGGGTAAACATAATTCCTACCTCTAGCATCACAGATTATTTTTGCTTTCTAGTACCTTATATAATAGAATCATGTAGTATGTACTCTTCTATTTAGTTTCTTTGGCTCAGCATTATGTTACTGAGAGTCAGCCACAAAGTGGGATTATCTGCGTGGTTCGAGTACTTGCCAGGTGATAGCAAGTGAGCATTACATAGCTATCAGCTATGTTCTTGGGCTAGCTTCTTCTACTATTAAAATAATTCCAAATAGCATAGAGATGTCAGTCAAAAAAAATCCCCAATTATATGCTTTAAAAGATATTAAATCATCAAATCAGTAATGGATCGCCATAGGGGGCAAGCTCTAATATTAGGAAACTACCCTAAATAGGCCTTTAGCATATAAATGAAGCACTGTTTTGGACCAGAGAGGACTATTCCTGCCTCTCTAATATGGACATACTTTTCACCCTGCCTGAGGCTCAGAATACCCCATGCCAGGGTGCCCTCATGGCTGGAAACCCTCCTAATCCAGCTTGTGCTTTGACATCCCACAATAAGCCACGATCCCTTGTGGCTAACCTCCCTGCCCCCACTGGCCTCCACTATCCATGCTAGGCTGCCTCTCATGCGGACATCTCTTCACTCAACTTGGGCTCTGACATCCCAAGCCCAGCTGTCCATATTGCACAGGAACAGGAAAACAGAGAAGGGCTAGTGTTCTGGTTCTTGGCTTGGGACAATCTCCCCATCAGGAGACATTTGGCAATGTTTTCTTTTGTTTGTTTGTTTTTTAAAAGATTTTATTTATTTATTTGTCAGAGAGGGAGACAGCATAAGCAGGGGGAGCTACAGGCAGAGGGAGAAGCAGGCTGCCTGCTGAGGAAGGAGCCCGATGAGGGACTGGATCCCAGGACCCTGGGATCATGACCTGAGCCGAAGGCAGACGCTTAACCAACTGAGCCACCCAGGTGTCCTGATATTTGGCAATCTTTGAAGATATTTTTGATTGTCACAACTTCGGGGTGGGACAGTGCTGCTGGCACCTAGGCCACAGATGTTGCTAAACATTTTACAATGCACAGAACTGCTTCCCTGACCTCACACCACCCTCCCAGCAACGATGAATTATCCACCCAAAATGTTGACAGCGCTGAGGCTGACAAACTCTGGGCTAGCAGCTATCTTTTAAAACCTAAAATATGGGTATCTTCTTATACAGCAATTCTAGAAACATGCTTTATAGAATAAACTCTTGTAAAAATGTCTGAAGATAAACATGTTTACCTCAACATTGTTATACTAGAAAACAGAAGAATAAAAACAAACCAAATGACCTAAATTTCTACCAACAGAGGATCAGACATATAAATGGTGCTTGGCAAAGTTTAATAAGCATGTTACTGGCCTTGCAGTAGTTTGCCAGGGCTGCCGTAAGAAAATACCACATTCTGGGTGGTTTCAACAAGAGAGACTTATTTTCCTTCAGTTCTGGAGGCTACAAGTCCAAGATTAAGGTGTTGCAGGTTTGCTTCCTCTGAGGCCTCTCTCCTTGGCTTGGAGATGGCCACCTTCTCCCTCCAGCTTCAACCGGTTGATTCTTTGTATTATGCATCCCTCGCGTCTTGTTCTGTGTCCACATTTCCTCATCTTATGACACCAGTCAAACTGGATTAGTGCCTTGCTAATGGCCTTGTTTTAACTTAATCATCTCTTTTAAAGGCCCTATCTCCATACACTGTAACATTCTGAGGTAGTGGTGATAAGGGCTCTACCCTATGATTCTGTGGGGAAGACAAAATTCAGCCCATAGCAGTCCTCAAAAATTTTTACTATATGATCCATTCAGGCCTTCTCATTACATTTTCATCCTTTTCTCACATTTTAATTCACAGAAGTCTTATTTTAGATGTTGTTAACAAAAGCTTTAAATCATTGGCCCTTTTGTTCTTAACTGTCCAAGTTTAATATTTGGGTGGTTCCAGGCAATGCAGAATTTTACATGCTTAGGAAAAAGTTCTCTAGTTCCTTGGCTAGTTAAAAAATGTTTGATATAATCTGCATGGACATAGGAAAAACACCTATAACCAAAAATGAAGCCTATAACATAAAAACAGACTTTTGAATTTTTTATGTTAATTTTAGCTTAATGGAGATAATCAATTCAATATTGACTATAGCCACTCCATCAGATTATAATCAAAAGGATAGAAATGGGGGCGCCTGGGTGGCACAGCGGTTAGGCGTCTGCCTTCGGCTCAGGGCGTGATCCCGGCGTTGTGGGATCGAGCCCCACATCAGGCTCCTCTGCTATGAGCCTGCTTCTTCCTCTCCCACTCCCCCTGCTTGTGTTCCCTCTCTCGCTGGCTGTCTCTATCTCTGTCGAATAAATAAATAAAATCTTAAAAAAAAAAAAAAAGGATAGAAATGAACATAGCCGGAACTTTTAGAATCAGTAGAGTGTCATTCAAACCTATTTTCTCATCTCTTTCTACATAATACATGTTTCCCACAGTTTTATCCTTGGTTCTCTCAAACTTGGCCGATTATCAGAATCCCTTGAGGAATTAAATTTTAAAAATGGGTTTTTCAGATTCCTTGATACACACTTAAAATCATAGTCTTCTAGAGCCAGGGTCCAGAAATATGTATTTTCTAAAAGTTCTCCAGGTTATTACTGTAAAGCAAAATGCTCGGAAGTGACCACTAGTTCACAACCAGCTTAAATTAGTAATTACTGGAAATATTTTGAGCACATTTTCATGCATACTTATTTCTAAATGATGCATCTGTATTACTCTTCTACATACATACATTAGAAAACATTCAAAAATAGAAAATTTGAAGGGATGAAATAGAAAGTAAATATAAATTCAAGTATTTTCATTATAATATCCCCAACAGAGTGTCTGCATACTCATTTTAGAGACCTTGGCTTAAATTATGAGGATCTTTGCATCTTCAATTGCAACACTGTTTTCTTCTGAGCTCTAGACCTATATATTCAATTGCCCACTGGATGATTCCATCTGGGTGTGCACTAGGCACCTTAAGCGCAATCAAAATAAACTGTTTAGCTTCCTTCTGCCACCCCAAGGCAAACTTGGGGGGGGGGGACCTGTTCTTTCTCCATAATCCACCCAAGTTAAAAGCATTAGGGATGAGCTGGACACCGTCCCTTTTACTCATGTTGCATTGATAGTGTACCTTCTACTCCCTTACATTCTCCTCCAACCCTCCAATAGCCATTCAAAGTGTGTTGCCCTAGACCCGGTTTTTCCCTTGTAACACTGCAATAACTCCTTTGCTAGTCTCCCCGAGTACAACATCACATTTCTAGATTTCCATTTATCTTCCACACTGCTGCCAAACTCATAATTTAAAATGCAAATCTGCTCAAGCAATTTCCTCATTTTATACTTTCTAGTGTTTCATTCTCACAGGATAATTTTAAATTTCCAGTATGAAAAGGACTAATCTAATCCTTGCCTATCTATACCCAGTTTCCTTCTACCCTTTTCTGCCTTATTCTCAGTGCTCCTACCAAACAGAACCTCCTGAGTCCTCTGCATGCAAGAGTCCTCCTTCAAGACTCTAGGCTTTGGGGCACCTGGGTGGCTCCGTCGGCTCTTGATTTCACCTCAGGTCATGATCTCAGGGTCCTGGGATGGAGCACTGCCTGAGCCCCGTGTTCCTACTCAGTAGGGAGTCTGCTTGAGGATTCTTTCTCTCTCTCCCTCCCCCTCTGCCCCACCCCCAGCCCTCAAGTGCGTATGCTCTCTAAACAAATAAATCTTAAAAAAAAAAAACAAAAAACGACTCCAGGCTTTTAGCCATGCCATTCCCTCTGCCAGTAACACCCTTTAAGATCCAACTCAAGTATTTCTCTGGAAAGCCTGAGATAGAGATGATCCCTCTCTTCTGTAACCTAACAGACACTAGATGAATATTTATAGAATGAAAATAATAACATGTGACCTGCTGAGTTAAAAAGTATTGAAAGAAAATAATTCACATTACAAAAAATAATAAATAATTCACATTTCAAAAGAGAAGCACAAAGTTTAGGAAGATGGCAAACAAATGTCAATCTGTCAACGCAGTTTCTCTTCAGGTGAATATGAACTATGATCATTCCAGAAAGTAAGCTCTAAACTGAGTCAAAATTGAAAGAAAAGCCAAAATCTTTTGTAAAAAGGAGGAACAGAAGAGAAAAAGGAGAAAAAGCCAAAATTCAGAATGTTAACAAGCATAAAAGCAAAAACTTGAAAATACGCAAAAAGAAGTTGAGGAAAACACTTGAGATTCCTAAGACTAAAATCACAAAAAACTTATTTGAGGAATATATTTAAAAATCATCAAATAGAGGGGCGCCTGGGTGGCTCGGTCCATTGAGTATCTGACTCTTGATTTCAGCTCAGGTCATGACCTCAGGGTTGTGGAATCAGCCCTGCATCAGGCTCCTCTCTCCCCCTCTCCCTCTGCCCCTCTCTCCCCCACTCTAAAAAAAGAAAGAAAGAAAGAAAGAGAAAGGAAGGAAGGAATCATCAAATAGAAGGAATGTAGCAATAAAAGTGGGCATGTATTTCTTACATAGGTTACAAAATAATCCAGGACATTAATTACTGTTGGCATATAATCTTCGCATTTGCTCAGATAGTACAAAAGGTCATAGATGGTATACAGGAGAAAGGGAACTAGTTAAGGACTCAGAAGGCTGGGCCTAATTCCAGTTTGATCTTTACCTTCTCTCTGCAACCACCTTGTAACATGAGGATATCCTACCTCATTGCAGGGTTATAATAGGGATTAATAAAATAATGTACACGAAAGTACTTCGTAAATTATAAAATCCTATTCCTACTTTTGGTGTTATTCTGATTTGCATAACATCTTTTTCTTTTTTTAAAAGATTTTATTTGAGAGAGAGAGAGAGCATGCTCACGAGAGAGTATTAGCAGGGTGAGTGGCAGACAGAGAAGCAGGCTCCCTGCTAAGGGGGCTCGATCCCAGAACTCTGGGATCATGACCTGAGCCAAAAGCAGACACTTAACCAACTGTGCCACCCAGGTGCCTGATTCACATAATATCTTTTTAAGTTTCTAAAACCACATGCAGTGGTTAAATCTGGCTATATCAAGACTAGCCTTCTAGAATCCTCAGCCATTTGAATCAACTAAACTGCCTTTTCCCCTACCATCTCTTCCAAAATGAAAACCTCACACTATGACAACTGGAGAAGCAGGCTCAGAAATCCAGAAACTAAACAGAAGATTAAAACCTACACATGAGATCACTGCAGACATACTCTGACGGGCAGGCTAATCCAGTACTTGGATTTACTTCCTGCTGATACCAGTAAAAGGGGAGGGGGTCCTTTGATATGAAAATAGAGATCCTCAAGAGTCTGTTTTTTATATGGAGGTGTAAGAAATAAGACAGAAAAAGAAAGGGGGTGATTAGGAAGCATGAGAAATTAAATGCAGCAGTTGGTTTGGTAGACTGCATGTAATGTAATATTCTGCAAAAAAGAGGCAGCAGCAAATAGTTTTGAGGTACTAGAGTCTAACAATCACTTCTACCCTACAGCCCATAAAAACAGCTACAGAAGACACCTTGATTGTACTCTGCGTGGCAAACAGCTACTTGATCCATGTTAGCTCACTAGATAATTACTGTTGTCCATTCCAACATTCCTACGCAGAAAGACAGGTAGGATATGAGAGTAATAGGTTGTGCGTAACAAGAAGAGACATAAAAAAGGCCACCAAGAATGGGAAGAGGAAATCAGTTTGCTCAATTGTAAGGACAGACTTCCACTTAATAGTCACGATGGAGTAATGCATATTAGATTTACTGCCCCACCGCAGACAACTAGAAAATCAGATAAAATATATGGAATGATGATTTTCAGATATTGCACAACAGGCAGAAGAGGACAGTGATCACTGGGAGAAGTGCCCAAGCTTAGTACCTAGAGCTTCCATACTATACAGCACAGGAAGAGGAAACCCAAACAGAACCTAGCAGTCTTGCTCAGATGCCAAATGGCTCAGAGTTCAGGGAGGCCAAGGCAGCTAGAATCTGTGGGGCAAAATATCAGAAAAGAGAAGGCTATACAGAAAGACACTGCTGGAGATCTCTAGAGGAGTTCCTTTGAGGCTTTGGTCAAATACTTATCTATGCACACATGGGAGAAAACTATTGGAGGCCAGGGGAAAAGATCACTGGAAAGGAGAAGGTGTAACACTCTTCAGAGCTCATATAAGGCCAGGGAGTAGTTCAAGTTCCAGTAAGCAAGAGTAAAAAACACCTAATTCTCTGGGGCCTTAAGCAATGTCCTCAGAAAGATATTGCCTTAGTAGTGGGGATAAATTGTCCCAAAACTAAAGGCTGCTTTCACCACCCTAATAAAGCTCAAAAGAAAGCCTTGATAGGGCCAAAAAAATTTGAGGTAACTTAACTGTGTACTAGAACAAAGCCCAATAATATTAAAGGAATCCTACAAAACTCAGCACACAACAGAAAATGCACAGTATCTGACATCCAAAACAAAACGAAACAAAAAAAAAAAAACAAAAAAACCCCAAATGTTAAAAAAAAACACAAAAATCTAACCCATAACCAGGAGAAAAGTCAATCAATAGCAACAGATCCAGAAACAACACAGATGGTAAAATTAGCAGACTAAAGATGTTAAAACCATTATATTCTCTAGATTCAAGAAGGTAGAGGAAAACATGAACATGGTGAGGAAGGGCACAGAAGATATAAAAAAATACTTAAACTGCATTTCTACAGATGGAAAATACAACAGAAATGAAAAATATACCAAATGAGATCAACAGCAGATTAGACACTACAGATGAAAAGATCAGTGAATTTGAAGTTTAAAGCAAAGCAAACATATTCAAAAACATAATAGAAACCATTCAAAATGAAATACAGAGTAAAAAAAAATGCTGAAAAGAAAATGCACAAAGCTGTGGGACAATATCAAGCAGGCTAATATGCAAGTATTAGGAATCCCAGAAAAGGGGTAGGGAAACAGAAAAAAAAATTTTTCAGAGAAATAATAGCCAAATATTTTCCAAATTTGATGAAAACTATAAGCCCATAGTTCCTAGAATCTCAAGAAATCCTACACAGAAGAAATATGAAGAAAGCCACACCAAGACACGTCATAATCAAACTGGCGGTGGAAAAGCAGCCAGAAAAAAAAAAAAAAGATGACTTCTAGAAGAAAAAGTAACAGCAGTTTCTTATCAGAAGTTATACAAGTGAAAGACAATGGAGTGACATGTTTAAGTTCCGAAGGGAAAAAAAAATGTCAACCTAGGATTTTGCTATATCGAGTAAAAATATCTTTCAAAAATGAGGGAGAAATAAAGACTTTTAAAGACAAAAGCCAAGAGAATTTTTCATCAGTAGATGTACACTATGAGAAACAGTAAAGGTAGGTCTTCAAGAAGAATCTTCATAAAGGAATGAAAAACAGAAATGATAAATATGCGGTAAATATAAGATTTTTGTTTCTTAAAGAAATTTATTAAAATCGACCTCTTAAAGCAAAAATATTTTGGGGTTTATAACATGTAGAAGTAAAATGTATACCAACAGCAAAAGGTAATGAGGGGTAAATGGAAGTACACTCTATATGAAGTGACAACATAATTTCTGGAGTTAGGCTGTGACATGTTAAAGACGCACACTGAAAATCCTAGAGTAACCACTACAAAAATAAAAACAAAAAAGTATAATTGAATTTCAGCCTTTGGTTAGAATGTAAAAAGCTAAAAGAGCATTTATTTCTCCTACCCTTAAAACAAACAAAAGACACACATTTAATTTCCAAAATTGTAATTTTTCTCAAATCCTTCAGAGACCTGAAGTCACAGAGCAACTAACTAACACGATATCTAAGACAGGGAGGAACTAGATAGGAGTATTTGTTTACTGGGGGTAGATACCAGATGTCATAAGAGTGAGTATAAAGATTTCAGTTAAATTTTTAAATAAATTGCTAAAGGCAAGGTAGACCACAGTGAGAGTATAGAATCCCTGGGGCCTCAGACAGAGAGTAACTGCACCCTCCTGTACATTCTTCTTCAAAGATTTTACCAGGACCTCTAAGAAAGGCTGGGGTGAGAAACCTGGAAACAGTGCATGGTGCGGGCCTCGGGGGAGGGAACAGCAGCAGCTACGGTAAAAGTGTGAAGCCTTGCCTGGATCCTTCCTATCCTTGCCTGGATCCCACCCACGGAACAAAAGCCTTAAGATATTATTAGAAACGCAGAAAACACTGTTGCTTTTAGGGCACAGATGAAGACCCCACAGCAGCTGGGAAAAGCCACTAGAAAAAAAAAAAACACCCTACCCTTGGTGTAGGGGCAAGACACTGTCTTGGGTCTAGACAATGAGGGTTTTTTTTTTTTTTAAAGATTTTATGTATTTATTTGAGAGAGAGAGAGAGAGACACACACACACACACACACACACACACACACACAGAGATAGCAAGAGAGAACATGAGTTTGGGGAGGAGAGGGAGAAGCAGGCTCCCTGTGGGGCTCGATGCTAGGACCCTGGGATCATGACCTGAGCCGAAGGCAGACTCTTAGCTGACTGAGCCACCCAGGTGCCCATAGACAATGAGGTTTCCTATCGCTGGTGTAGAGGCAGAATCACCGAGAAGGACCCGCTCTCAAGACTCAGAGACACTGTACCTAAGAATGAGGCTGAATCAGAACAACAGAGAATGTCCTGTCTCCACTCTCTGACCACCATCACCAACACAGCAAGCATTTAATCTACGGCTAAAGGAGGGTAATAGCATGGAGAGAAACCCTCTGGCAAACCAGTCCCCACCCTAAATACAAGGTAATGCCAGGCAAATTTGAAGCCCGTGGTGCACTTATGATAACAACTATAGTAACAAAATCCAAACCCAGCTCAACTCCCAAACAGACTGCCTGAGTAACCTCCCATACTAAAGGCTGGCCAAAACATAAGGTTTCTAGGCTAATTAGACCACTGTCCTACAGATGATGTCCAGCTTTCAATAAAAAGTTGAGACAGATGAAAAAGAAAGAAAACATACCATCAATAGATAAAATAATAGAATTAGATCCAAGATGTCCCAGATGTTGGAATTATTAGAGAATTTAAAATAACTATGATTAATATGCTAAAGGCTGTAGTAGAAAAGATGGGCAACATGTATAATCAGATGGATAATTTCAGCACAGTGATGGAAACTACAAGAAAGAATAAAAAATGCTAGAAATTAAAAACACAGGAAGAGAGATAAAGAATACTTTTGATGGATTCATCAGTAGACTCAACACAGCTGAGGAAAGAATCAGCGAACGTGGAAGTCAACAGAAATTACCCAAACTGAAACACACACATACACACACAAAAGTGGTGGAAAAATTAAAAAACAGAATAGAGGGGCGCCTGGGTGGCACAGCGGTTAAGCGTCTGCCTTCGGCTCAGGGCGTGATCCCGGCGTTCTGGGATTGAGCCCCACGTCACGCTCCTCCGCTATGAGCCTGCTTCTTCCTCTCCCACTCCCCCTGCTTGTGTTCCCTCTCTCACTGGCTGTCTCTGTCGAATAAATAAATAAAATCTTTAAAAAAAAACAAAAACAGAATAGAGCATCCAAGAGCTGGGGACAATATCAAATGATCTAATACACATGTAATTGTAATCCAAAAAGCTCAGAGAACACCAGCCAGGATAAATATGAAAAAGGTATCCCTAAAAGCTAGTAATGAAAATAAGAGAGAATCATAACAAATACTTGATCCAAAAGAAGGAAGATAAAGGAAAAAAGGAACAAAGAATAAATGGGACAGGGGTGCCTGGGTGGCTCAGTCGGTTAGGCTCTTGGTTTTGGCTCAGGTCATAATCTCATGACTCCTGGAACTGAGCCCCAAATTGGGCTCCCTGCTCAGCAGGGGGTCTGCTTGAAGAGTCTCTCCCTCCCCCTCCCTTCACCCCCCCCAAATAAATAAATCTTAAAAAAAAAAATGGGACAAACAGAAAACAACTAGCAAGATGTTCAATTTAAACTCAAACTTAGCATTAATCATATTAAATATATAAATGGCCTAAAACACCAAATAAAATCAGCACATCTCAGAATGGAATTTGCAAAGCAATATCTAAGATAGGTAAAGATACATATGGGTTTAAAAGTAAAATAAGACATATTATGCAAATATTAAATCAAAAGAAAGTTGGGAGTGTCTAAATTAGTATCAAAGTAGATATCAATATAAGAAATAAACCAGAGATAAAGGGGGACTTTTCAAAATGATGAAGGCTTTATTTCATCACAAGGATATAATAACCCTAAATGTGTATGCACCTAATAATAGAGCTTCAAAAAACATGAAACCAAAACCAAGAGAACTACAAAAACAAATAAATCCACAATTACAGTTCGATATTTCATCTTCCTCAATGACTGATAGAATGAGTTTAGAGAAAATCAATATAAATACAGAATTTTAAATTGGAAGGGCAGAGCAGAAACAGGTAAAAGAAAAACAAAGATGAAATAAAGATAAATCAATTTGTGGGTGGAAGGCTGGTTCCTCTCAAACTGCATGAAATACAACCTCGGACTGGCTGAACTGGTGACCGTCCGATTGAAGATGAAGACAACCTAGGATGAGGCACTTGTGAGCCATTTAGACTGGAAGAGTTAATTAACAGAGTTATCAGTGTTGAGGTCTATAACCACCCCCCGCCCCCAAAAGAATTACTTGAGATACCTATTGAGGAAGATTCTCAGGCCACAGGCTCAGATCTGTTGCATCTAATCTCCAAGGACGAGATCTAAAAATGTACAGTTTTAACCATCTTCCCAGTGACTGTTAAGCTCAGTGAAATCTGCAAACTACTGGTCTAAGATAGGATGCCATTCCATAGGCAACAGAACCCAACAGAGGCGATTCAAAGGCTGAAATGTATTTCACTGCCCTCACCATACGGAAAGGTCTTCATTTTGTTCAGTGTCAGAGTCTACAAGAGGAATTAAGGGGCCTGCGATGTGATACTTCACTGTGATTCCCAGAACTCTTGGGGGGAATGGTGGTGGTAAGATTAAGCAGCTTTACGATGAACACACAGATGTATATATAGAAGGGTGAGGGAGAAGGGGAAAGGAAGAGTGAGGGACTACGTGTGTATGTATGTGTTATGTGTGTATACGGTCATCGAATGCAGGGTGAAGTAATTTTGGTCGAGCCATAGATTCACATTCTTCTTTTTCACAAATAAAACATGCCGACCACACACTTTTTAATTTCCAGAAGCTAGGCTTCTAGTTGAAGAGCCAATATATCAGCCTGGCTTAAATATAATGGCTAACATTTATTGAACCAGGTACTATGCTAAGTACTCTATGTGTATCTTAACAGAATCTGTAATAACCTTGTGAAGCAGGAATTATTATCCCCACTTATGAAGTTGAAACTGGACCATCAAGAGATTATAACTTGCCTAAACATAAGGCTATGAAAAATCAAGGACTCAAACTAAGGGAATTTGGCAACAAAGATCTCTTTTCTGAGCCCACTCAGTTTTATTGCCAGTGCTGGTAAGGGATGGCCGCTTCAAATCCCTGGGCTAAAAGATTCAGATCTGAAGCTAGATTTTGCACTAGGTGCCAGAACCTAGCTGCCATTCCTACCACTATTGCTTCAACTGCAGGTCAATTAAGAGGAATCGATTCTTCAAAGTTTTCATGTTGAGGTCTCCACTGTAAAAGGAATTATGGGTCATTTCTTTCTTGCCAACATGGCAAAAGACCAAGAACACTACTGGCTCTGCCTCAACTGAAAACTGGGCAGCCTTTTGAAAGCTGTAAAATTCTCTATTGTATCAAAAATCCCGGTAGCTGGTAGAGATGTTCTAAATGAGCTTTGGGGATGAAGTCGGTACCTCCCACAGCTGGTGACAGGATCTGCATACCAAAAAAAGGAGATGCTCAAGAACTTAGATTTCATGAGAAAGAACTCCCCCTTTCCCACAGGCAGCAGACACAGAATGGAATGGTCTCACCTGTGGTGCACAAACGAGGAAAACTGGAGAAATATAGCTCGTTCTGGGGCAAAAATCAGCCACAGTTTCTCACAGGGGCAGGCAACAGTTCACAAGGGTAGGTTCTAGGGCTGTGCCTAATCGAGAGTCGATTACCAAGAGTCAAGGCCAAAGAAAATACTGTGTCAGGAAAAGGACTGCAAATTGAAATAGGGGAGCTGAAAGCCAAGAATGTCAAGTGGGTTGTAAATTGGAAAGGACAGAAGGGGCAGGAAAATGGAGAAGTAGTAACAGCTAACTGTTATTTAGAACTTACTATTCATCATGAGAGGTTTCAAGATCTTATTGTAACACATTTACTACAACAATCCTAAGAGGTAGGTACTATTAACCATATTTTATAGAAGAAATTGAGGCACAGAGAATTTAAGTTGCCGGAAGTCACACAGACAGTATATGGCAGAGCTGGGATTCTGGCCCAGACAGTTGCCACCAGTGATCATTTACATTCATAAACATGAGACAGTGCTGCCACTCTTGAAAACCCAGTAAGAACTGAACTGGAAGTGGAAGAGATAAAACCGAAGACCTTAGGTGGGGTAAGAGTTGACTTCAAAACACATGAAGTAAACCAGGTCTACCCTTTATGTGAGACCGATCATATACTTTGATGGGTTCTAGATCTGTCCGTGAAAGCCAGAATACTGCCAGGCAATCAGAATTCCAAACAATTCAGTCCAGTATTCCAGGATTAGGAACACTCGTTATATGTAAAGTACAGTAACACCTTTCTTGCCCACAAAAGAAGTGTAATATATAATGTAGTTTACACAAAATAACAGGCTAAATAGTAAATAAGTTAAAAATAAAAATAAACTATATCCAAAAATATATTCTAAAATATAAGGTCCCAACTTTTTTCTAGTAAAAGACAAAGAGCAGAACTATGGGTAGTGGTACTAATCTTAAATAAGAGTAAGAGTGGTTAGCTATACAATGAAAATGTCAAGCAAAGGCAAACATCTGTTCATAAAGGTTACAGACATGTATACCAGCCTCAGTGCTAACCATATAGTAAGGGTTCATTTTGGTAGTGGACAGCCAGCATGGTAAAGTGAGTGCATTAAAAGTGCTTAAAGAGCCGTACTGTCCTTTGCTCAGTTTGAGCGACCCTCAACAATTTCTTTCAAGTAGACGCTCTCTCTCCAATGACTATCTTTTGATTCGCGGCAAAGATTTTGTTTTCTAAAGCATAAACAAACTTGGGGGTACTTAACATATCATAAAACAGATCAGATGTCAAAATGCAAGCTTTACTGAAGGTCTAGGTGGGTGAATCAGGTGGACAGGGGATACCCTGGGCCTACCTAGAAGCAATTCTATAGAATGAGAAGAAAAAAAATTAATTCAGTCAATACAATACTAACTGAAAGTTGATCACTGTAATAAATAGTAAAATAAAGGTGGAACTACATTTAGCTCTATCTCCAGGAAGGCTCAGAAGTAATTCTAACTAGGCTCCCTGTGCATCATCTAAAGTTACTGAGCAGCACATTCTATGGCATATGACCTAGAAGATTTATGTTTTGGCAAAGCCAATCCAGCTCTTTGTCCCGTATCACGTGTCTCAAGGACTTTCCTGCATCAATTTTCATGATGGTTCACTGAGAAGTGGCCAAAAGGGGAAACAGTAACATTAGAGAGATTTCCATTCACATAGTTAAAACTACCCTTCAACAAATAAAAGCTTAACGCTCAACTAATTTGGAAAAGATATCCATTCAGACAGAATTTACATTTCTCTAAGATTTCTAGATACCTGAGGTCTTGGGGTACAAAAGTTGCAATAGCAATGTAATTTCCAAAGGCTGGCCTGGCCCCAAAAGTCATTCAACAGATTTTATTTAAACACCCAAGTGCAATGATTATAAAGATTATCTGGATATAGCTTTAATGTAATAACACGTTAGAATAAATACTAATGAGTATATAAATTATTATGTATGGCAATCTGGCAAAATTAGAAAGCAGTACATAAAACACAATTACTTTTATATGATCATATCAATACTCCCACCATTTTTCTTTAGTTCTCTGGCACAGGCAATCTTGACAGTAAACCACGCGTAGCAATTTACACAACCTTGAATGTCACTTGTCCCCTAATCTTTCCACGATCTTAAATTTTACCTGTCCCCTAATCCTGGGGTATCAAAAAGTATCTATAGTATGCTTTTCATCCCATTAATCCACTCCTTTGTCAGTGATTCAAATCTTTTTGTGGGCAAAATTTCCCTTTACCAAAGCATATTCAAAAGAGTAGAATTGTAAGTTATATCTACTGGCTCTAAAAATCATGTTTTTCCTTGTTCTACTTTTTAACTGAGCTTTTAGAAATGTATTGTGGCAAAAAAGAAGAAACTGGTATCTATACCCTTTATCAGTGTTGAAGTTTTTCTTGATAACATGTACAGTTTAAATTTTATCACACTCATGAAGATATAAAGGACTTAGATTGCCCAATAATCACGGATTCTAGAACTATCTCCCTACCTTCTCTGCCAATAATCATCTTAGGTTTCCTGTGAGTATATTCCCCATTTCCCTCTCTCCTTTCTATCCCCCTACTGTCCTCACCCAGGGTCCATAATCTCAGTGGATTCCACGACTAGAATATCCAGCTTTCCTCCCCTCCCCTCCCCTCAGATCAGAAAAGGATCACCTCTAGGGTTCCAGACATCAGATCTTAGCAAAGCAGAAACTATAGAGCGTAATGTGGAGATAAGACCCAGGAAATAAGATTTGGAAGAAGGAACAGTACAAAAGGTCTCTTCCATGAAAAAATAATAAAGGAGGAAAAAAAAAGAAGAGGGTTACAGATGGAGTAAAGTAAGACATACCAATTACTTTGAACATTTATATAAAGCACTTGTACAACATGCATTATTACATTTGAGCCATATACAAACAAGGTGGATCAATAACTGATATGAAATCAGTTTTAAAGTAATGGTCCAATGTAAAGGGGAAGAAACGTCCTGAATGCCTTGATCAGATTGTGCCAAGTACTGCCCTCCATATATATCACTCAGTGTCATTCATATCTTCGTGCTCTTTCAATGGGTTGCTGAAATACGTAGTCTAAAGCAGGCTTGTCTAGAATAGGGTTCTCAGAAGACTTCTGCCAGGATTCTGGAAACCTGAGCAGCCAGGGTTCCAACGCTGCCCAAGGCTGCTTTCCCAAGGGCTAATGGGAGACAATGAATGCAGTTAAAAAGAGATAGAAGAGACTAACACTTTTTCAGGCATGTCAATCCCCGGTCTCCATTCCCTATAGTTCTGCTTTACTGGAGGCAGAAACTGATCAGGAAAGACTGACTTCTCCCAGCTTGGACTCCATTACTTTCCCATGATGCCCTGTGCCTCATAAAGATTATTAATTATTAAGGTTAGTAACCCTTAAATGAAAAAGACCGAAGAGATGGTTACAGGTATGCCATGTTAATAAACACCATTTAATTTGGGTACTTGCAGAAAAAGCCCTTATTTTTCTACCTCATTTTGGTGGGAATATTATTTTTTCTTTAATATATCATGAAGACTGGTTAATTTTTAAAGTTTTTGAAAATGGTTTAGAATGATAATAATGCAAGTAGACCTCAAATATATCAGAAAGTGGGGGAGGGGGGAGAAACTACACATTCATATAAATATTTGGTCAGATCACTTTAGTCAATAAATGGAAATTACATACTCCCTAGTGTACAATGCACACATCACTGCCATAAGAACTGCTATGAGACTATTCATCAAATATCTCTATAATGCTCCCTATGCCTTTCTACCACTATTAGTAAATAGGGCCACTTTCTTGCTAATATTCTTTACAAACATTTTTTCACTTATGGTAAGGTACAGGCCAGTAACAACAAACACTGTACTTGATAATTTTGCACCGGTCAGCCTTATGAACTTTCACGTGAGTTTCTACAAGTAAGGATTACTGTTTTCTGAGACCCACACAGATATAGTTAACACCTAGCACTTTGTGCCGACCACCGTTCCGGGCATGTTATATACAGTAATTCTCAAAAGAAGCCTATGAGATGGCTACAAGCAGCTTAGGAAGAAGAGGGGGAGCAAGGGAGTTTACTTAGCCATTACTCAGCAATAATCAATTTTTATCTAAAATGTCTACATGCAGTAAGAAAAATAAACAGACAATAAAATGAAAATAAATTTCCTATAATATTTTTTCATAGGTAATAATATGGACTTCCTATCTATAAAAGACAAATTCTATTCCCCTTCTGATTCACATACCCCGAATTGGTTCAAATTTGGTCTGCTAGTAAGAGTTCAAAAGGAAGAGCAAATATAAATTACACCTTTTAGACTAAGCATAGCTAACTTATTGGCCTTGACACCCAGGTGCAGTGGGCTCAATTAGGTCACAAAAGCCTAAACCACCACTGAAATCCTACACCACCACTCTGTAGGAACTTTTTGAAGTCTTTCTCTTTCTTTCTTTCTTTCTTTCTTTCTTTCTTTCTTTCTTTCTTTCTTTCTTTCCGTTTTGTTTTTTTTTTTTAAACTTTCATTGCCACCAAGCAGAAAGCTTCCGGAATTAAAAAAGTATATGAGAAGGAAGTCTAAAGCTGTAAAAGCTAAAGAGACCATACTGGGATTGAACCCTCACGAGACCATATGAAAACATATAATACAGAGAGACCTGAAGAACCAATCAGAGCAAAGTGATATGGGATTTTGTAAGAAGTGGTCAATTAGGGACAATAAGCACCATTGTGTTTCCATTGTAGTTCATATGAAGGCCTGGGACACCCACAGGATTGTATATTGCAGAAAACTATTTAGAAAAAACTAAAATGGAGTGAAAATAGGTGTTGCTGTTATTCTAGTTAACAAAAATTAATTTATAAGTTATAATTGGTCTACTGGCTACCTGCTTTTGAAAAGGAGATTTGAGAAGGCTAAGTCCACACTCCCTTTCAGGTTAACTTCTGTAGGCCTTCACGGTTTCTCTCTTGGTTTAGGATACTACCATTCTAACGATATACCCCAACTCTCCAATTCAACCTTTGTGTTGTCACTAATCACCTAAATAATAGAGAACCTTCAATTGTTTGGTTTAATACTCACAGGATATAGTCCAAAGTCCTTAGCACGGCATATCTACTCTTGTTCCTTCCCTAGCTACTCTCCAAATGCACCATTCAACGACAGGTACCCTTCACAATCTCCTCCTGTCCTTGACCAAACACTTCTGGCTCTGTGGTGGTCAAATCCCAAGCCTACCCTATGTGTCTTGGCCCCTGCAGGTGCAGCCTTAATTTCCTCAAAATGCCATGCAATTTCATGTTTCTGTGTCTTTGTATATGTTACCCCATCTGACTGAAATGCCTTTCCCTGCGTCTCCCCATTTTCTTTTTCTTGATTAAATTCATCCTTTAGGATTCAGTCTTACATTATCTGGCAAGCTTTCCTGATACCCTCACCCTTGGGTGGTGTGTCAGTTGCTCTCTGGACACCACACCTATTCCCCCAGCAGGCTCTAAAATGCTTCACCACTTTCTAGCTGAGTAACCTTGGACAAGTTCATTAATTTTACTGAGCCTATTTCTTCATAAACAGAATGTTAGCATTAATTTGATATCACTATGAAATAATGCGAAAAATTATTTTATAAACAGCAAAGCACTATGCAAGCATTAACAATTTTACCATAGAGAGCCTAGGTGGCTCAATCGTTTAAGCATCTGCCTTTGGCTCAGGTCATGACCCCAGGGTCCTGGGATCGTCATATTGGGCTACCTGCTCAGCGGGAAGTCTGCTTCTCCCTCTACCCTTCCCCCCTGCTCATGATCCCTCTCTCTCTCCCTCCAATAAATAAAATCTTAAAAAAAAAAAAAAGAGCCACAATTTTACCATAAACCAAAAGAGCACACAATATTCTAGGTGAATATACTTTAGTCGATTTAAGGGTATGGTTCATCCTTTGGTCTCCAGGCTCCTCTCCAAGAATGCCCTGCATTTTATCCAAATTTCCTGCTCCACTAAGTCCTTGTTTTTCTATATTCAAAGGAAAAAAATCTATACTGATGTGTAGCACATTTGAAGAAAACACTAAGTGGGAAACTCCTGAAGGGTAAGGATTGCCCTTTTCTCCACCTTTCCTAATGCCTTCATGAGATTACTATATTATGCACATACAAATACTTGGCAAAAATGAAAAAGCTGAATGAATAAATGAATGAGTGAATACAAGCATACCCTATCCTTAGTGAGCCTGTAATCAAAAGGAATGATGTGACAAATCCCATATGAATCTGGTCTTGTGAAAATGTTAATGCCTTCACTGTCATCCTTAAGTGTAGTAAGTTAAATTTTCTATGCTTATTTGATTTGATTTGACACACACTGTAATTGCTATCTTAGTGACTCATGCTTCACATGTTTTAACATTATCAGAATCACTCATGCAGTTCAATACCTATTAAGTATCTACTGCACTAGGCCCAATGAGAGTATTAAGATAAAGGTGGACTCTGCCCATAGATTGCTAAACATACAGAAAAGAAGCAAAGTCATCAATATATATTAATATAAGACAGAATACTGTAAAATGTATGGAAGACCTAAGGCTTGTGACAACCAATGAAGACAGATATCTGAGTTACGGCACTAGGTCCATAAAAACTGAAACTATGTATTGCAAATTGCTGGTAGCCAATAGTTCTGTCACAGTAGAATATATATTATATATTACATACGTAACACTTGCTTTTAACCCCATTTAATTACAAACTTGTGTTGCTGTCTAATTGAATAAGAACCTACGGTTAACACTTATAAATCACACGTGTGCCCAGCACAGTTTCAAGCCGGTTAGGTACATTATTTCATTTCACCTCCACAACAACACTACAAGGTAGATACAATTATCCCAATTTTATAGATGAGGAAACCAAGGCATAGGCCTTAGTAATTTTTCAAGGTTAAGAAGCAAACTGAGAATATGTAAACAAGAACGTAAGAGACAAAAAGGAGTATTCCACAGAGAGTGAGCGGACCCATTTGCCAGCAAAGCTTCATGCAGTGCTTTCCACGTCTCCCGAATGCACCAGGTGGAAACAACCTATCTCCTTTCCTTTCCCGCCTGGGATTAATGTTCTTTTCCATAACTGAACTGTTGATTCTCCTGCAGATCAGCTCAAACATTCCCAATTCAGAGGACAGGCTGTTCTTTAACTCATCGGCAGTTCAGGGTAAATGAGACCGAATCAGATCCCCAGGTGGACAAAGCTCAGGTAGGATCGCGAAATCAAACCTTCGGGCTGGGCATCCGTTCCTGGATTACCTCCAGGGGGTGGCAGCAGCATCCAGCTCACCCAGGAAGCGCTACCCTCGCAGAATCTTCTCCTTCTGAACCACGGGAGGCTTGGATTTTGCCATCTGCTCGTTCATCCCTCACCTGCCGGCTCTGCGTGTCTAATCTCCACCCTGCTCCTACCAAACGGCAGGCCTCAAGCGCCTCGCTCTCCGCGGCGGTCAAGTCCCAAACCCACCCGGGAGCTCGTCCGCCCCAGAAGCAGCCCGTCCCGCTCCCTCCCCCGGCTGGCTACTCACGGTTCCAGTACACCGGGTAGCACTCTCCTTGGGTCACATCCACCTCGTAGAGGCCGCCCCGCACACACACCCGCTCGATGTTCACCAGCTCCTCCATCTCGGGCTCGTGCCCCGCAGCGCGCGGGCAGAAGCCGCAGACGCGGTCCTCGTCGTCGTCCTCCCCCGAGCTGGAGGCCGGGCCGCACACACGGTCGCCGTCCCGGTTCTCGGCCCGGGGTCGGCCACCGGTGGCCTGCAGCAGCGTTCGGAAGGCGAGCTCAATGCGGAGCGAGTCATAGCCGATGAAGGGCTTCCAGGTCTTCTTGTCCTCCTTGTAGAACCAGCGAACCTCCTCGGGGCCCAACTCCGTCACCACCTCGTAGCGGTGCCTGGCGGCCGTTCCGCCAGACCGGGTGCGCTTCCTCTCCCCGAAACCCCCTCCCGCCGTCCCGCAGCCCCCGGCGCTCGACGGGACCAGCGGCGGTTGCGGCGGCGGGTGCAGCGACGAGGAGCTGCCGCCGCCGACGCTCTCGCCCTCGCTGTAGTAGCGCAGCGAGGAGCCTGACTCCGCCGAGCTGAAGTCGTAGTTCTCGTCACTGAGGCAGGAGTCCAGCGCCAGGTGGTGGTTGTGGTCCTCCGCGCCCGGCGCCAAGTGCAGCCCCGGCTCCCCGCGCAGCAGGGCCAGGGGCACCTCGCCGTCGCCCGGGTCCCCGCCGGGCAGGTGGTCGAAGCAGCAGACGCCGCCGCCGAACGCCGGCTCCGCATCGGAGCTCAGCTCCCAGGCTGCGCTGCCGCCGCCCCGGCCGTTATGTTCAGGGCTCCGCGGGGACCCGCGGCCCGGGTAATTCATGGTGTGGAGACGCCGCCGGCTGCCCGACCCCGCGCCGAGCAGCGGCCCCCAGCGCTTCCGCCACACATTCAACGCCGTCGCCCTCTCCACCGGTAGTTTTTAATCTTTCAAATCCCAACCGGGGCTGCGGAGGCAGCGGCGGTGGCTCCGCCCCCCCCAGGCCCGCGGCAGCCGCAGCCGTGTTCCACCGCCCGCCCCATTGTCGCGCAGCCCGACGTGGGCGGTGCTTGGCCCCGGCCCCGCCCCCGCCGGCCGCGCGCGCCGCCCCGGAAGCCCCTTATTCGCCCGGGCCTCGCGCGAACAGCCGGGTTCCTCTCTCTGGCCTCCCGGTGGTAGGTCAGCTCAGGGCAGCCGCAACTCATCAGATGCCTCAATTGCCTTCCGCCTCCACGCTCCACTCCCCGCACACCTGCCTCGGCCCGCGCCTTTCTAGGGGTCAGAGCCCAGATGAGAGGCTTTATCCCACTCATCCTTGTATTCTGGGTCATGAGCCCGAGGGCTTAAGCTACTGGAGAGGGCCCCAGGAAGTTGGGTTTCCCCTGACATTGCTTTTGTGACTTCAGGTCCTCATCTGAAGCTTCTCAGTCCCTCCATAGCTGTCAGACCGCACAAAGGCATTCCACCCCCTGCTTGCTATCCCAAATGTTGACGTCACCATTCCCTCTCGGAAAGCTGAGTCTAAACCTTACTTCAATAGATCACCTCCTATTGTTTATCTTTCAATACTTATTTCCAGTTTTCTCAACCTCATTGTAAGGCCCCTGATGGAGACCGAGTCCATAAGTCTCAACCCCACCCGCACAGTGGGTGCAACAATGTTGATTATAATTGCCGGCAAGCGCAACCAGTTGTGATAGATTATTATATTGAAAGCCAGAAAACACTAGGTCCTAGACTTAGATAACCACAGGCAAGTCACTTCATCTCCTTGATCTTTTTGGTTTCCTCATCTGTAAGATGAAGTGATTATTGGACCAGATGATCTCTAAAGTGTCTTCCAGCCATGGAATTCTGTGGTCTTCTCGGTTTCTTCCTGTTCTTTATGCATCTCTGATTCTGTAGCTCACTTTCTGGGATCAGGTTGAATGCTGAGCGGCCACTGTGTAGTTCTTTTATATTACAAAAAAAACTTTAATTTTTAAAGGTCATTTATTTATTTATTTGACAGAGAGAGAGAGACGCCATCGAGAGAGGGAACACAAGCAGGGGGAGTGGGAGAGGAAGAAGCAGGCTCCCAGCGGGGCAGGGAGCCTGATGCAGGGCTCAATCCCAGGACCCTGGGATCACACCCTGTGCCGACGGCAGACGCTTAATGACTGAGCCACCCAGGTGCCCCCCCAAAACCTTTAATTTTATAAGTGCAACACCCTATGTTGAGAATCCAGAGAAAAACAATCTCTAACCTCAGTGTTCTCAATTCATGAGCAGACAGTCTACAGTTCCTTTTACTCCTCTTGTGGAGGAATCAGATCAGTGGGGCAGTTTTTCTTGCTCTATGATCTAACCTGTTAGAGATTAAGTCATAAAATAAAGCATGGCTGTCTTTAGCTTGTGAAGCGCTATATGAATTTGAAAGAAAGGGCATTACTTCCTGTGTGCATACAAGATATGGAATAGTGCTAAAGTTAATGGCTTAGAAAGCAGAGCATGGGCTGGATTTTGTTCCTATTTGTGCCCTTGCCCAAATGATAATTTTATGTAGTGAACAACATGCCCAACTGGACACGGCAGCCCTGACTCAAAGCATCTAAGATTAGAGCCCTCATCTCCATTTATACCACTTTCTGAATACTTGCTTTCAGTTTCTTCTCCAGTCTTTCTATGACAACATGCAGAATATGAAGTCTGGTTATGAGCTTTGCTCTATTTACTACCCATGAAAGCATTTATTCTGCAGTGCTTTGATATACATGCCAGGCACCTCTGTTCTGGGTGTTAATATGAAAGGGAATGGGAGAGACTTAGTGCCTACTTTAAGGACCTTACACTCTAGTGGGAGATACAGACAAGTACACAGATACATTATAGTAGAGTGCGATAAGTACCATAAAGGGGATTCAAAATAAGGGGCATCATAACATTTAAAATATCTCTCTTTCTTCAGGTTTCTCGATGGAACATAGCCTACCTGTATAGTTCTTTTTTTTTTTTTTTAAGATTTTATTTATTTATTTGACAGAGAGAGACAGCCAGCGAGAGAGGGAACACAAGCAGGGGGAGTGGGAGAGGAAGAAGCAGGCTCCTAGCGGGGAAGCCTGATGTGGGGCTTGATCCCAAAACGTTGGGAAGGTAGACGCTTAACAACTGCGCCACCCAGGCGCCCCCCTACCTGTATAGTTCTGATCGGATTCTTTTAGACCAATGTTAACCTGTTAGGACAGTACAATTCCCATTAATGAATATTATTGTCTGTAAAAAATATCCTCTCTACCCTGTATTAGATGAATGTTTCTATCGTTTAAATGTTGCACTTTTTGCGTTATATATATATCCTCTTGTGGTCCATTGGATAAGGCCATGCTCTTTTAGGTAGTATGATCTTTCTTGAAGAAGCTCTTGATGCCCAAAGATGATGAATAAACCCCCCACAATCCAGTTGACAGGAGAAGGGAATCCCACATTCTCTTCTGGTTTCACTGTCTTGGTTTAGACCTTGGCAAGGGGAGATGTCATTCAGTATTTCTGGGAGTCGAGATTGCTTCTGCCTCTTGGAAGTGAGCTGGAACTAGAAGGACAGACCCATGTAGCTGGCCCCAGGCTGACAGTGAGTAAAGATACTTGAAAATATAATATCTAATTTCATGTGACTATATGTGTTTATTTCTTTGTTATTCCTTAGCCATGTCAAGGCAAAGGCCAGGAAGTTACTCTTCTCAACGTTCTTCTCTGCTTAAAAAAAATCATCCTTTATCTGATCCTTCCTGCTACTTCTCTCCTACTTTTGCTTTTTAAAGCATCTTTTTTAGGTCATAATATCCTGACAAGAGGGGGAAGGTTTCCTCTGTTGCAGTCCCCACTTGTTGGCACAGGTGTCAGGTGGCACTCCACATCATTATTGTATGCAATTGACAAAGCAGTATCTGAACATTCATGGTTGTATGTAAAGCATTACATACAATGTAATACAACAACAATACATTGTTGTATTTTAATCATTACACAAGACCAAGCCTCCTTCCCCTAAGCCAAATAAATATGATTGATTCACACTTCTGGCATTTGTGGATCCAGGCGGCTGCAATAACCCGTTGGATATGGAACCAAGCCTGAGGGAGTTCTGGTTGGCGTGGGAAAGTAAAAGAGGCAAAGCCAGGTGGTTTGTACTATTAAAGACTAAAGTACTTCTGCACATCCTGCCATCCTCCCTTCCCCATTAGATATGACTGGGGCTATCTAACAACAATGACCATCTTTCACTCCCCATCTCTCAAAAGTTACATGGTGCAATTTTATGCCACCTTTCCCTTTTCTTCTTAAATTTTCCCTATCGTTCATTTTAACCCACTTTCACCTGTAAAAAATATTGAGCCATTAGGCCTTAGGCCATATAATTTATTCTGAACCAATAACCCACACCCACACTTGAAATGGCTTTGTCCATTGTATATTGATGAAAAATTTAGAATGGAGAAAGAGGGTGGTCATGTAACCATACCCCTGTTTGCTCTATCTCCTGTTTGATAAACCATCCGCTATATTTAAATTTTTATTGTACTTTTTATATTTAGGATCACTATCTAGTTTCTTAAAGGGAGAATGTCTTCGTCTGCTCATGCTATCATAACAAAATACCACAAGCTGGATAGCTTATAAACAATGTATTTCTCAGAGTTCTAGAGGCTGGGAAGTTCAAGATCACGGTGCTGGCAGATTTGGTGTTTGGTGAGTTCTTGCTGGCTCATCTTTTCAGTCTTGCACAGTCATCTTTTCATTGGTTCTTCACATGTCAGAAGGGGCTAGGGAGCTCTGTGAGGCCTCTTTTATAAGGGCCCATCACCTTGGGGATTAGGATCTCAATATATGACATCTGGAGGATACACAAACATTCAGACCATGGCTGAGAACTTCTTTTTTTTTTTTTTTTTTTTTTGGGTGAACAGATTAAAAGGAATGATAGCCTAGACTAAAGCAGGGAACATCCATTGAACATATATTAGATGTTAGCTAAGTTCCAGGCACTAGCTAGGCCCTACAGTGAAGCATTCACAGTCTAGAGGTATCTTTAAATAAACCCAGAATGCCAATTTTTTAGTTCCTATGAGGAATATAATAGTAATGCCAGAATGACCGCAGGAGTCATTCTTTCCCTAAAGACAGATCAATAGAGGAAGCCAAATTACAATAAAAAAATGTAGCTACGTGAGCAGAAATAACATAGGAATATGTAATGAATAAAGTCATTCATCCTTCTATTTATTCATTCAACAAATATTTACTGTCTATTGCTATTTTGCTTATGGTTTGTTTTTGTTTTTATGTTAATTGAAGTCATACTTAAAATGTAGAATTATCAAATGCATTTACCTAAAGGTTTGTAAGGGGTCTGCCCTCAAAGTTGTACCTACCAAAACCCCATAAAGTTTTTTTTTTATTCCTTCTGGAAATAAAGGTCAATGGCATTGAAGGTATATATTCAAATGAAACAGATTGCAGATCAGCACAATATTGATGCATTCTTAATGGAGGCAGCCACAAAATCCTCATTAGCTTGTTTATATCTGAAAGAGAAGATTTGGCTATATCCCTGTCCTTTCATTATAGAAAAGTGAGTTAGACTATAACCATAGACTATTGTGAGGTCCACATTATGCATCCACTGTAGATGCATTTGATGACTTTAGTGCTCCAGGATTCTTTCCTTTCTCACACCAGAGGTAAACCAAAAGTACATATTTATTTATTCACAAACTATATAGTATATAATTCATACAAAGTACATATATAGTATATAATTCATATCAGTTACTTTCTACAATAAGTAATTATCATCGTAAGTTTTGCTAGGACTTAGATGTAGCATATTGTATATGTGTAGTTTATTCTGATTTTCATATAAGAGGTGAGAAAGGAAAGGGAAAAGTAGCTATGTTTCAGTAGGGCTTTCCACTTGTGCAACTCTGAGTAATTTGCTGAGTTTTTAAAGGACTGAGTGGCAGAATCAATTCATTGCTTTTGCAACTGTTGCTTAAGATAGTGTGCTTATCCTTATATCATAAGTCAGCATTTCAAATGTCAATCAGTATATGATTACAGGCTCACAAGCCCACAAACCCCTTTCACGGCTTTCCCATTGCCTTTGGAACCGTACAAGATTGCCATTAGGGTAATATCATTAACAAATTAAAATGGGATGGTTAGAAAGCAAAGTTCTTCAGAAATTTAATGTTTTTTTTCAAGATTAAATAACCTATATTTTAAATATAAGAAATGAATAACAACCTCCTTGCATTTACAATTCATTCTTTCTTTACTTCTTCAGCTTAGAACTTCAAACTAATTCTTAATCATCAATGAGAGCTTCTAGTCCTTCATCTGATTATTCATATTATTGTACTTCTCAAGGTAGAAAATATAAACTTTGATAACTCATATTACCACTCTCAGGCTAGAAACTATAAATCTCTTCAGGTTCTCTTGAGAGGCACTTTGGAGATAATTTTTGAAGACATAGAGGGACAGTGTATTAGTTTCCTAGAGCTGCCATAACTATCTTTGCATAAACTGTGTGGCTTAAAGCAAAAGAATTTCATAGTTTCACAGTTTTGAATGCTGGCAGTCCAAAAATCAAGGTGTTGTTGAAATTGGTTCTTTCTGAAGACGCTGAGGAATGAACTGTTCCATGCCTCTCTCCTACGTTCTGATGGTTGCTGGCAATCTATGGTGTGCCCTGGTCTGTAGCTATATTTTATGCCAGTCTCTGCCTCTGTCATCACATGGCCTTCTTCCTTGTGTGTCTTTATGTCTGACCTCTCCTCTTCTTATAAGAATACCAGTCATTGGATGTAGGACCACTCTAATCCAGTATGACTTTTTTTTCTTTTTTTTTAAATAGTCTCCACACCCACAGTGGAGCCCAATGCAGGGCCTAAACTCACAACTGTGAGATGAGACCTGAGCTGAGATCAAGAGTCAGATGCCTAACTGACTGAGCCACACAGGAGCCTCCAGTAGACCTCATCTTAATGAATTACACCTTCAAAGACTGTATTTCCAAGAAAGTCTACATTTTGAGGTTCCAGATGAAGAAGAATTTTGGGGGGGACACTATTCAATCCACTATAAACAGAGTGAATAAGCAGGCACGAGTGTTTATTTTTTATTTTTTCAATTTTTTAAAAAGATTTTATTTATTTTACAGAGAGAGAGACAGCCAGCGAGAGAGGGAACACAAGCAGGGGGAGTGGGAGAGGAAGAAGCAGGCTCCCAGGGAGGAGCCTGTTGCGGGGCTTGATCCCAGAACTCCGGGATCACGCCCTGAGCCGAAGGCAGAGCTTAAGCACTGAGCCACCCAGGCACCCCAAAGGCATTAGTGTTTAAACAGCTTTGTTAAACATGTAAACAATGACTAGATTAATCTTTACTGGAGAACTATTTTTTTTTAAGATTTTATTTATTTATTTGAGAGAGAGAGAGTGAGAGAAAACACAAGGGAGGGGGCAGGGAGAGGAAGAAACAGGCTCCCTGCTGAGCAAGGAGCCCAATGAGTGGCTCAGTCCCAGGACACTGAGATCATGGCCTGAGCAGAAAGCAGACACTTAACTGACTGAGCCCCCCCCCCCCCC